>NW_028253998.1:600000-960916 GCF_964263255.1 Lissotriton vulgaris
CTCCAGGTATTTCCGCCTTAGTGATGAGGACTCCCAAGGGGTTGGGTAGTTCTCCCCACTTTCAGCTGGGGGGGACGCGTGTTAGACCTGTCTGGCTTTTTGGCGAAGTCCCTCCTAATTTTTATTTATTTTGTCCCCTTTTTGCCCCTCATACCCTTATTAATTTTTGTGTCTACTGGCTTTTTATAGGTGTTGGCCAGGGGGATAGGTGTTCCCTCTCCCCCTCATAGTTTTTTACCACAGGCCCAGAGGCCTGTTCTGACAGGAAAGTTGGCGCCACCTAAGATGGTGGCCACCAACTGCCCCAACTGTCACCAACAGAACCTGGCCATAGACCAGCATAGGGCATTCCAGAACCTTCTGGTCCATTCTGGACCACTGAAGGGCAGCCTATATAAGGCGGAATGCGGGGCAGCCATTTTGTCTACCTGTGAGAGTCAGCTGGAGGACAGGCTGTAGCTGAGGGTGGGAAGAGGTTGGATTTAGGATTGACCTCCTGGACTGGGAAGCTACCTTATAAGTCCAACCCACTAATCCCCTGTTGGTTACTTGTCTTGGCCCCGCTGTGGGAAGTTCCTGGAGACCCTGGGCGCCTGACTGACCCCTAGCTTCAACATAGTGGGGTGTGAACAGGAGAAGGAGACTGTGGTGCTGCGGAGCACAGTCCTCTGCCCAGTGGAAGGAATTCTGCTGTGATTCCCTAGAACTGTGGAGGGTTAATTCTGGTGGCCCCCACCTTTTTATTCAGCCCTTAAAATCATCCTGCCCTGGTTTTAGTGACTGTCCCTTCACTCAATTACCCCCATCGAGAGTTACTTCTCACCTGCTGTGGAGCTGTGGCCAGGAGAGATCGGCGCCGGATTGTGACTGGGACAGCACCGCCTCGGCCGGGTCCGGGACCCCTGGGGCACCGTTCGCGCATTAGACTAGCCCCCCCCCCGGGATCCACTGAGGCTGAGGAACCTTGCGAGGCTTCCTCTCGTGAGCGGGACCCCGGGGGCGCCTTCCGCGCTCCTGTTGTATGGCCGAGTGACAACCGGTTGTCAGGGGAAAGCCCGGTGAGACGCTTCTGGTCGGCGCCTTCGCGCATGCCTGGAAGTGGATTGTATTCCCCGGAAGGAGGGGCAGAGGAGTAGGCAGGCCCAGGAGTGAAGTGTCTGCTCTACGAGCGAGCGCAGAGAGAGAGGCGGCGCCAGCCGAGCGCTACAGCGCATGCCCGCGGAAGAAGTGTTCTTGAAGACCGGCGCTGAGGAGAGGCGCCACCGGTCTCCAGGGAGCGCCGAGTGATCTGCTCTTTCCCTCCTGCTCGAGCGCCACACTGAGGAGCTGGCCCGAGCAGGGAGGGAGTGGTTAGAGGCCCGAGAGGGGCTGGTGGAGCCTCGTGTAATTTGCCCCGGTTGTTCTCCGCTCGAGAGCCCCACTGAGGAGTCGGCCCGAGCGGGGAAGTGAGCATTGTGGAGCCTTCTGAGCTCTGAGGGCTTCTCCAGCTGCAATTCCCCGACCCCCTTCGTTTGCTGTTCCCCTTGTGAGCCTGAAGTAGGACGAACCCAGCTTCGAGTATCAAGTAAGGAGGTAGACACGTGGGGGAGTGACTTCCACACAATTAACTGGTGCTATAAATTGAGATTCTGGCCTCTTGAGTACAGCGTCCAGGAGGAATCCCTGACAAGGTTGTATGGGAAGCTGAATTAAGTGGTATTTACCAATATCATCTTTGATAAGATAAGGAGGAGAACTGTAAAGTTATTCATGTGAATGACACTGTTTACCTGAGCTAAAATAAGGGCTGATCTTGCCAATGGTTAAAGTAATGCTGTAATGAGAGATGCATTAGAGGAAGCAAAGTACAGTAAATGCACCACTGAGCTATTGAGGTATAAGAATTACCTGCCAGTTTTGGTTAAAGAGATTTAACTATATATGTGATGTACTGCAAATGCTGCTTGTTAAAGTGATTGAGAACTTAGAAGTGGAGTTAATGTTTCCATGACAAACTGAAGTGCCTAAACTGTACATATTGAAACTGAAGAGAGAAGTATATTATTTTTATAAAGCAGTACTTATTTTTCCACATTTTTGGTGTAGTGTTTTTCTTTTTGAGTGCTATTGCGTGAAGTTACTTTTGGGTGGTCTGCAACCTTTACACTGTGCCTCTAAATGTTAGTCTTACCCTAGGCCAGGCTACCTTAATTCCAACAATCTTAATAGTACAAGTTGCAACTATTGAGTGTTAAAAACATTATTAGTCTGTCCAGAGTACAACTCGGTGAGAGATCGCTCACTGGCATGGGGCACGGGTCTCTAGTGTTCTACGGTATGTGGGATGGTATTAGTAATATCAAAAGTTTCATATTTTGTGATGTCACAGTTTTACGCTGTTTAATGGTTGGGACGTCCTAGTCTCCTTGTGGGTGGACATCACAGTTTATTCCTTAGGTTTGGGTTTTAGTCCCTGTTAGTGACCCCTACATGGTGGAGGTATATGGATTAGCTCCCTTATACCTGTAGGTGTCATTCCCAATTTATGTACAAGGGTACATTGTATTTGTATGAAAGAGTTTTGTGTCTTTATCTAGGTCTGTAAGTCGTCTTGCGCTGCACGTTTGGTCTTCACTTTTGGTCTGATGTGTCGGTGAGCCGCCTTGCGCTGCAACTTCTTGTCTGTTGGTATGTGTGTAAGTTGCCCAGCGCATCACATGTTGCAGTTTTGTGTAAGTTATCGTGCGCATCTCATGTTGTGGTGTGTAAGTCGCCCTGCGTCTCACTGTGTGTACCCTCTATGTGGTCCATTTTGTGGTACACGTGTATTTTTGGTGTTGGTTCACCATTGTTTTCTGTTTCTGCCCTCGGGTGTTAGTCGCTTCTCTGTGTTTTAACCCCTTCTGTGCTCCCGTGGGCCGTTGGCCGACGGGAGCACTACCTCCCCAGTGCTGCCAACGGCCGATGGAGCCCCGTCCACCCTTTAGAACGCCCGCAACGCGGCGGAAAAACCGCCACGGTTAAGGCATTAACCTTGTTTGTGGCTTAATAATTGATATCATGTTTTGAAATGTCTTAATAATTTTCATGAGGGAGGATGGGGGGTATTTATGCACATTTTATATGTCGTATTTTGCCCATATTTTCTTGATTTGCATTGTTCACTCTCTTGTGATGTTTTGCTTTTAGTTTGCAAAATAAGCATGGGCTGAAAATTCGTTCCGCTCGCGGTATTTGCGGATTTTCCGCGATCCGCGAATCTCGCAAAATCGCGGTAAAATACGCGAATCAGCGGGGACGAATTTTCAGCCAAGCACTTACAGGGTTACAGCAGCAGGTGCAAAAGTTGAAGCAAATTTTTTGTAACCTTTTACAAAAGGGTTACAAAGAAATTAACTTCAACTTGGGCACCTGCTGCTGTAAGCCTGTAAGTGCTTCCTGGCGCCTCGTTGCCTACTTGCAACTATTCTCTGACCCGGCTCTGACCCTTGAAGCAGGGTCAGAGAATAACTACAAGTAGGCAATGAGGCGCCTGTCACGAAAATTAAACCTCAACCGGAAGCACTGACAGATATAAAACAAGCATTTGCAATGCAATAGGTCTCGCATTAGGAAAGTTTGAGCTATTGGTCTTGTAAATGACAATTTTTTAATTTATGTGTTGGTTTTGAAAATAGCTAAATTAATAGCTTTGTCATTTACAATGCCAATAGTTATAACTTTCGCAAATGTGACACCTATAGCATTTGCAATGCAACATGTTGTGTATTTATGTGACTTACATGTATTGATATTTACGTCGTAATTAGAGCAGCACATAATTATATATTTTTTTCTCCTAACTTTGAATTGCCTTCAAATACATGCCGGGAAAGGGAGGGGGGTGGAGTTATTAGCTGCCCTGCTGGTATGCTGATCCAAACAGCGGACAGCTGCCACATTTATGCAAGGACGGGGTGGGGAGATGATGAGCTCAGCATTGCAGCATGTCCAAGCCCTGAGGCGGAGCGTTCTTCTGTTAAAAACAAAATTAAGTAAAGCATGTGAAATGTAAGCATGCACAACATGGGCAGGACGGAGATAAGGGGCTGTGAACAGCAGGCAGCATTCATGTCAGTGGGACGCCCAGAAACCGGAAGGTCCTGCTGCAATTAAATATATTTGCAATTCTTTGGGATTAGTAGACTGGAATGCCATAGTTCAGGGACATAAAAAAGTATCACTAGATATGACGCGTTGAAATGGAATTCCGTACCTCGCTTATCTCATCATCGGACTGTTGTGACCTAGTTAGTGACTGCGCCAAAGTGCATGAAAGTGACTCACTGCCTTTTATTCCCTGCAATCTACAACACAGACCGCAAATCCAAAGCTAAAAGAGGCGTTTAAGAACTGTCGGTGATGACGTCGCCACAGCACGAGTCCTGGAAGGGAAGTTTACTAATGCAGTTGTTTTCAATTGTATCAGAATGAAGAGCGCTGATGAAAAAGACCAGCTTTAAAAATACTTTATTTCCGTTGTTTCAATCGGATAGGACACATGTCTTTGTCATGTGTCGTTTGAGAGATTAAAGCAGGAGCCTGTGTTATTTCCCTGACCACGGGAAGAGGATACAATAATAATATTTTAATGAAAGTAAGGGGCTTCAGAAGGCGAGGAGACATAAGGAAGCACAGACTGATAGAGGTGGAGAGGGCATATAAATGGAGAGAGAGCGTGGAGGCAATGAACTAGAGACGGACAAGGGAATGAAGCCAAGAATAAGGAGGAAAAAAACCAAACATCGCCGCCGGCCTGCGACCAGGAAGTCAGGCAGGCCGGGCGGGACAACCGGAAACCGGAAGTAGGAGGGCGGGAGCCTACCCCGCCTCCCACGGAAGAGCCGCGGCTGTTGCGAGCACCGGAGCAGGCAGGAGCCTACCCTGCGCCCCGGTGCACTCGCCCTGAGATGGAGGGAGGAAGAGTCCTGCTGCCGGCGCCTTCCACGAGGCTCCCAAGAGTGAGGGAGAGCCATAGAGGAGCCCTGCAGCTGCCGAGGAGAGCCGCCGCACCAAGGAAGCCGGTGAGTTGCTGAGCTGCGAGGGCGGGGGCATGTGTGTGTGTGTGTGTTCTTGGAGTCTGTGTGTATGCGTGTGTGTGTTTAAAAGAGGCTGATGACTGTGGGGAGGGGGTGGGGGTGCGCGAGCGAGTGTCTGTGTGTGTGTGTGTGTGTGTGTGTGTGTGTCCACGCATGTGAGCGAGCGAGTGTCTGTGTATGCGCACGCATGTTGCTGGCGGGGGCGAAGGCTATGTTGTGCAGGGTCAATGTTACAAGGGAGGGAACTAGTCCGTGGTGAAAGGGACGTTAGGCAGGGCCTTCATCATGCTAGAGCCGGTCAGTGTGGAGATTTAATGTTGTAGGTGTTGAGAGATGGCGGTAAAGGATGCGAACATAGCCGAGGGCATTAGGGGCAGGAGGTTACACATACAAGTACAGGCGCAGGCTAGAAGGCATGGGTTGCATGTGAAAAGTAGATTTGAGGGTTAAGCCCTAAAAAGACCTAGCGCGGTGTGTCTTAATTATTGCAATTGGTATATGAGCTCACATCTCTCTCTGCCTCACACCGATGAACTGTACGTTATGTAAGCAATGTTGGCCTGATGCAAGTATCGAAAAGCTAACATTTATGGCAATGGCACAAGTAATGTGCTTACGGGGGACACAGCTTGGCCGAAAAAAGAGCGCGGAACTGTCGACGTGGGGCGAAGGCTATGTTCTGCAAGGTCAGTGGTACAAGGAGGGGACTGATCTGTGGTGAGAGGGGCGTCAATCAGGGCCTTTATCATGCTAAGGTTAGTTGGTGTGGAGATTTAATGCTGCGAGCGCTAAGGGTGATGGCTGTGGAAGATGCGAAGATAACCAAGGGCGTTGGGGGTAGGTGGCTGCGCCTGCACGTATAGGGCGTTAGAGGCAGGGGGTACACACACAAGTACAGGCGCAGGCCAGAAGGCATGGGCTTCATGTTGAAAGTAGATTTGAGAGTTAAGCCCTAAAAAGACCTAGCGCACTGCCTCTTAAGTATTACAATTGGCATATCAGCTCACTGTCCAGCATCTCTTTTTGCATCACACCGACGAACTGTACGTTACGTAGGCAATGTTAGCCGGGTGCAAGTATGAAAAGGCTAACATTTATGACAATGGCAGAAGTAATGTGCTTACATAAGACAGAGCTTGGCAGGAAACAGAGCGTGGAGCTGTGGACGGGGGCGAAGGCTATAATATGCATAGTCAATGCTACAAGGACGGCACTAATTTGCGGTGAGAGGGGCGTCAAGCAGGGCCTTCATCATAATAGTGCCAGTTGGTGTAGAGATTGAATGCTGCGAGCGCTAAGAATGATGGCGGTGGAGGATGCGAAGATAGCCAAGGGTGTTAATGGCACGGGGCTGCACGTACAAGTACAGGCGCAGGCTAGAATGGATGGACTTCATGTATTATACGAGTTGTAAATAACACTAGCATTTTAATACGAAATCAAAGTAAAAAAAAGCAAGCTTACCTTTCTTAGAAATAATTTGCACTTCTGTAGCGAAGTCCAGCAATGAACAAGAAGTAAATCGAACCGTTCGTTGATGTCCTCAGCAAGCAGTGATCTGTGTAGCAACCTGTAAACTTCCCTACCTAAGTATTGGCTGAGATCAGATAGCAAAGTGTAAAAGCAATAAAATGCAAGGCACACAGGATGGCGAGAAAATGGTTAAGTGTGAAAAAGGCATGTCTGTTTTTTGTCAATGCCAACGAAAAGGGCAAAGGTGACTGTTAGTTTCCAACTAGTTTCGTTTCTTGTAATACAAGCACATGCTAAAATACGTGCATAAGTTTCAGTTCTTTTGTTTTCGTATGTACGTAAATTAATGTATTTCCGCATGCTGAAACACGTACATAAGTTTCAGTTTGTTTGTTTTTATATGTACGTAAATGAATGTATTTTGTTTTCGACTGCAATTATTACAATTTTGGCAGCTAGTTAAGGTTTGTTCAAAATACTGCATGTGCTCACATAAAATGAAAGTAAACAGTTGCTAGCACCTTTATAGTATTTTGTAGAAGCATTGGTAAAGCATTTTTAAGCACAAAGCTTTTTGAAAAGTCTTCTTATGAAGCAGTTTAAAATTAGATGAAACTGTACGATAGCTGCAAGGTAGGAAAAAGTTAGCGGCAACTAAGTGAATAGCTGCAAATTAAAGGAAGGCTGTATTGAACTAGTGAAGAACAAGCAATGTGAATATCTTCTAAAAAAGCATAGGAGTCTATCATGATAGTGATGGGCTTACAAAAACGCTAGCTTGCTGCAAGGTAGGGAAAAGTTGATGGCAACTAAATGAGTGCAAGTAAATGGCTGCATGTTAGGGGAAGGTTGTATTAAAGTAGTGAAGAGCAAGCAAAAAAGCATAGGAGTCTGTCATGATCGTGATGGGCTTAGGAAAAACGATAGCTTGTAAGCGATGTAAATAGGAAAAGCATTTGAATGAAAATGCTAACTTGCTAGTAATGTAAATAGCTTCAACAAAAGGAATAGAAGTTTGGCATGATAGTGATGGGGCCTAGAAAAATGCTAGCTTGCAAGCAATGTAAATAGCTTCAAGAAAAAGCATCGGGAGTATAGCATGATAATGATGTGGCGTACAAAAACGCTAGCTTGCAAGCAATGTAAGTAGCTCCAAGAAAGAGCATAGGAGTCTGGCATAATATCGATGGGGCATAGAAACACGCACTAAAGCACTCTTAAATTAACAGACGCTCAATATGTATTAATAGTTCACCAAGTGCAATCGTACGAAATTAAGAGGAGCAAAACAGAGACTAGTAGGGGCCTAGAAATACGAAACATCTAATGAACTGCCCCTGTGATTTCACCTTTTGGAGTAAAGTCGGCGGTATATAAAAAAGCAATAATGCATGTTTACAATGTTGACGTACTATTTGTAATGCACGCACTCTGAAATCAACGATGTATGTTCGCAAAGATAATGTTTCTTACTTTGCATTGCTAATGTAGATCGATAATACTTTAGATTACACAGTGCAAGTGCCGTGTTTTTTTTTTGTTCAGCTTTTGTTAAATGTTTCAGACTGCATGTACAATCAAAGTATAAAATTACACAAGTGTTACTTTATTAGAAGAAGTATAGACAGTGTTAAAAGAAGTATAGACAGCAAGTTATCAAGTCCCTCAAACGCGTTCTGAGTGTTCATTTGTCTTCGAGATGAGGCATAGGGAGATAAAAGCGTGAACATCTGCGAAATGCCATTAAACTGAAAGCAGACATGGCAGCGCCTGATAAGCATCTTCTAAAGCGTGATTTGTGAAAGCAGACATTTGTCTTCGAGATGACGCATAAGGGAGATAAAAGCGTGAACATCTGCGAAATGCCATTAAACTGAAAGCAGACATGGCAGCGCCTGATAAGCATCTTCTAAAGCGTGATTTGTGAAAGCAGACATGCCAGCCCGTGTAAAGCATCAAAGCTGCTGAAAGAAACAAAAGCGCGTGCACGAGGTCAAATCCAGCTTGTCCGTAATCCCCCCGAAGTCGATCACTATAGTTGTCGAGCTGGACTGGAGCATCCTACGGATGCTTACTCCAGCTCGACCTAAACAAGCATTTGCAATGCAATAGGATGATGATGAGTGATGCTGTGGTGGTGCTGAGTGGTGCTGTGGTGGTGCTGAGTGATAATGTGGTGGTGCTGAGTAATGCTGTGGTGGTGCTGAGTGATGCTGTGGTGGTGCTGAGTGATGCTGTGGTGGCACTGAGTGATGCTGTGGTGGTGTTGAGTGGTGCTGAGGTGGTGCTGAGTGATGCTGTGGTAGTGCTGAGTGATGCTGCGGTGGTGCTGAGTGATGCTGCGGTGGTGCTGATTGATAATGTGGTGGTGCTGAGTGATGCTGGGGTAGCGCTAATGATGATGTGGTGATGCAGAGGGCAGAAAGGCACAAAAAGCAGTCTAACAAAGGGCAGAAGGGCAGAAAAACAAGGGAAAACGAGTCTAACAGAGGACCGAAGGGCACAAAAAACCAGTCTAACAGAGGACAGAAGGGTAGAAAAACAAGGGAAAAACGAGTCTAACAGAGGGCAGAAGGGCACAAAAACGAGTCTAACAGGGGGCAGAAGGGCTGAAAAACAAGGGAAAAACGAGTCTAACAGAGGGCAGAAGGGCACAAAAAACGAGTCTAACAGGGGGCAGAATGAATCACGCTCTGCGTGTTTGTCCACGAAGATGCCACCTTTTTGTGCAATACCTCTACTCAACTGGAGTACTTTCTACTGTCTAATCAGTAAGTGCTCCCTCGTTGGCTAAATGTATAGGGGCAGATTTACAATAACTGGCGCATCCCCAGGGATGCGCCATTTATTGTGCGCCGCAGCTCCGCCACCCATGGTGCGCCGCATTTACAATGCGGCGCACAATGTGGCAAAAACGGCACAGATGCGTCACGCATCTGTGCCGTAAGATCAGCGCATTGCTGGAGCTGCGTCGCAAGCGCGACGCAGCTCCAGCAATGCTCTGGGGGGCCCTATCTCCCCAATGCTGCGTCAAGCCTTGCGCCTGCTTCAAGCAGGCGCAGGGTTTTGACGCAGCATTGGCCTAAAAGTGACTGAGTGAAATCTTGTAGATTTCACTCAGCCACTTTTAGGAGGGGTTCCTGCGCAGGAACGCCCTCCCCTGCGCCGGAACGCCTCCTGATGGCACAGGGCTTTACAACGTGACGCATCTCTCAGATGCGTCACGTTGTTAATACCCAGCACCATGGCGCATCTTTTGTGCTGCCGCAACGTCACAAAAGTGACGCAACTGCGGCGCAAGCGGCTTGTAAATCTGCCCCATAGTGCTTTTACTTCACTGTAGCTGCGTGAAGGGCCAAAAGATGTGTCTCCAGAGACCATGTGTGCCTGTGCCTGTGTTACAGGCACACATGGTCACTGGAGACACATCTTCTGGCCCTTTACGCAGCTGCAGTGTAGTAAAAGCACTATACATTTACCCAATGAGGGAGCACTTACTGGATTAGCCAGTAGAAAGTACTCCATGGGAAATCGCAAAAAAATCTGCGATTTCGCGGGAAAATTCGCAAACTCGCAGATTTTTTTAGTGATTTCGCAGGGAAATCCGCGAATTCGCGGAACGCAAATTTGCAAATTTCGCCCATGCTTAGTTTGTATCCCTGAGTTATAAACATTACTGCTTACTTGTGTATAGTTCTCTTCTTTAGAATTGTAATTTTTGTTTTCATTTTAAAAGGAAAGGGATAATGTTATATCCTGAGTATTACATTTATATGTAATCAGCCTAGGTCCTCCTAGCTGCTCAGCCAGAGTGGGAAATGGTAACAGAATGTTGGTGTGACTGTGATGAATGGAATGCCTGGGTGCCTGTGTGGGTGCATGTTGACAGTTGGAGATGGGCTGAGCAGCTAGGCAGGCTGCTCCTGGTAGGGCAGGTACATGGCTAGTACCTGACTAGAGCTGGCTGTATAGAGATTAATACTACCCTGAGCTGGAACGAATAAAGAAGACATGAAATATACATAATGGTTTCCAGTGTCTCTATGTGCAGGGTACAACAAACACCCCCCACACACTGGTGACGACACAGAAGTTTCAGTCACAAGCCCATCTCCCTCTTCCCCCCCTCCTCCCCAGATGTGACAACACAAGAGTATATTAGGCGCCAAGTGGTGTTCTGGTTGCAGGTCCTCTTTTTCTGTACCTCATTGCTGCAGGTCCTGATCCTACTTAGTGCTCCGCTGCAACAGTGAATAGCTCTAATGGTTCCACCTAAGATTCCATGTTTTAACTCTTATCACAGGTGCTGAAAGAAAATGTCCTTGGCAGACGCATATGACATCTGCATGTGGTGTTCAGGTTGGAACCTGCTGCTGTGGTCTGAGGCTCTCCAAAGTTGAAGGGACCTGCCAAAGTTTTCTCTTTTACCTTTAAATAAGTCTCCTTTGAGGGAAAGTTCTTCCAAAAGAACTTTCCACAAAAAAATACAAAAAGATCAAAACTAAGAATATTGCTCTTCTTCCTCTAAAAAACAGTCCTGCTCCAGAGTTCATTAGGAGTCTTGACGACGCTGTTCCTCAATGCCGGATTCTTCCTCGCTGTTGTCCGAGCCTCTTGGCCAATGCTAAAGAGGAAGATGCCACAATTTCACTGCATGTTGAGACCTTCCATCAAGTGATGCTAGATTTGTTCATAATGACTCAAGTTCCCTCTGAACTTGGTACGGCCAAGGGAGAGCCTGATGCTGTCGACTTGGTGCCTGTGGTGGCTTCAACCGCAATGCCCCCTGACTTTGTACCTCGACAGGATACGACTCTGATGCTTAAGAATTCAAAGTCTGCTAAGGTGCATTCTTCTGTTCCTTTGGTGCTGCCTTCAAAAAAGCACTGCTCTTGGACTAATCTACAGCACTGCTTCCATAATTATCGAAGTCTGAAACAAATTTGAGTTGTCACAGAGAAAGCAAAAGCATGTTTTTATGATATGCCTTTAATGTTGCCTATTTCTAGGTCTCAGTGATTTCCTAGAACTTGCAAGAGGTATTTGCATCCGACTCTGGGGCTATTACCATGCCTGATAACAATTATGGCATTACAACAAATGATGACTATGAAGCTCATAGCCTCCTTCTCCTCTGTAATATTGATCTTATCTTATATGTTTATGTTCGAGGCATGTGGGCTGCTGAATTCATATCTGTGCATAGATCGCCGCCTAGTGTTGGGTCCGGATGATTGCACATTGTTGTCCTGGAAGAGTCTTCGAAGTATCACGAGATAGGTGGCTCCTCCCCTGGACTACAATGCGCATGGGCATCCTCTCCATCCTCAGATTGTTTTTTTCCGCCATTGGGTTCGGATGTACTTTCTTTACTCAAGTTCGGAATCAATAGAAAAACTTTTCTAAAAGGCCTAAAGGCCTTCGGGGTCGTCGGTATTGTTATTTCGATCGGTGCCGAGTACTTTGTTCCACTTCTTTTCGAGCAGGACGTCGAAGAGGGCCACGTGGCCTTTTCGACACCAGAGGCCCGATCGTCGATGGAACGGAGCCCATTCAAACGATGCCCCCTTTGTAATTCTAAGTACCCACACATCGATGCACACCCGGTGTGCAACAAGTGCCTATCTCTGGAGCACAATGAGGACAACTGTCTAGCTTGTGCTCAATTCAGGTCTTAGAAGACGCTTCGAGTTCGACGCGCAGTGAGGCAAACGATGTCAAAGCCAGCGCCCGACCCAGTAAATATCTTCGATGAAGAAGACGAGGAGGTCGTCGAGACTGAGGATCCAGAACATCAATCGGATCCCGTTTCGGAGCATGACTCCAACTACTATGAAGACGACGGAGAAAATGTCGAGGATGAAAACGTTGACGAGGTAGGGGACGACGCAACAGCCATCGGAGCCGTCGATGACGACTCGAGCGATGAACCAGGCCCAACCGTGATTACGGGGCCCGGTACAGACACTAAAAGACTTCCAGGGGCTTAGGTTGAGGAATCGCCGGAAGGCCTTAGCCAAGATCATGACGAACATTCTATAGCCCCGCGTCTCAGCCCGGCTAAGAATATAACACACAAGCCATCAGTCGAACATTACCAGTCACTGGTTAAATCGAAACCAAAAGCCATGGAGTCGAAAACGAAACCGAAACTGCTGGAGACAGTCTTCGGATCAAAGAGTTCGGATCCTTCGGATTCGACAAGGAAGAAGAGTGTCGAACTGAAGATCGGTACACTGAAGTCCATGACTAAAGTCAAGCACGTCGAACCCACAAGGTCGACGTCGACGGACATCGACACAAATAAGGGACTCGAGTCTCAGAAGGTTCTCGATCCGAAGCAACGAGTCGACAGGCCACAGTTCGTCAAAGGCCTCGAGCCGAAGACCAAGAGCGGCTCGAAGGAGCACGTCGAGTCGAGGCAAAGGAGTGCGCCTCCAACGCAACAGGCGCCGAAGTCGACGCAAGGCCAAAAACATATTGGCGAAAAAACAAAGTCGGTCGGACCGATGACGACGCCGGCCCCAAAGAAGGTCAGTCAGTCTACAAAGACTATGCCACCGATAAAATTCGGACTGCCCCCAACTGCACGGCCTAAGGCGTTCGAACCGAAAACTGGGATCGAAACATCCAAGAAGGTGTTGATGGGGAAAAGGAGTCATTCTCTACAAGAGGACATTATGTACCAAGAGCCCTTCTATGATGAGCAGTCCAAGTTACATATCGACTCCGACTCTGGCAGACTTATTATTTATCAAAGGAAGATCAGCAAAGTGGTGGTCCCTGTTCATTTGAAGAGTTTTTATACTCTCACTCCAAGTAATAGTTTAAAGAATCTAAAGGGCAGCTATACTATCAGGTTTAGGCAGTACGTGAGACACACTATAAATTACAACCACTAGTATGATTAAGTATTGGCACATCTACGACAGTTTGAGATGAGTAAAGTTCAAGTTTTTATTGAAATACCTCCCACTCGGGTTACAATCTATCATATTTATTAAAAATTGTTAAAAACATTGGCTAAGAAATCACACAGTGTGACGATACAACAAATAAAAAAGTCAAAGTAACAGTCGACGCGTTTCGGTGCTTCTATGTATCTACACCTTCTTCAGGACAATTCAACACAATGACTTGGGAATCTAAAAATTAAAAAACAACATTTAGGTATTTCGCTAGAGGTGTTTTCTTTATCTTTTTCTACAATCTTTAATGCCGGCACGGGACTCTATCCATGGTAAGAGAAACAACCAACAGATAGTAGTAATGTTAACCAATAGAACCAGTGTAGTAATGGATCGCCCGAGATATTTGCCCCTATCCAAGATGGCCGCCGTTTTGAACTATACATCCTCTACAAACATAAGAGGTTTACTATAAGCTTAGATTACAATAAAAACGGGCGGATTTAATATCGTGCAACATGCAATTAAAGGAAATGTATGGATTTTAAGAATATATATATATAGTTAAAAGACAATATCAAACCCGTTTAATAACTTCTGGGTCATGACCGAGTGTGGAAAAAATGCCGACTTTATGAAATTAAAAATAGTAAGTGCAAAGTGAACACCACAAAGAAATGGATACGAGCATGTGACTGAAAACACAAATTGCTCGTATACAGGATTAGCTTAGGTACAAAACATCAAAAGCTCGGTATATCGTTATATCTACTTCCGGGTCGATAGCGGTAGAGCCGGCTTAAAAACGCCAGATTTTTTTGCATGGCGATATCGCATGAAAACCGAGATCACCACGAGGAACTACGGAGGAGCAGGGAGGCCGACTTCTATATTTAAGGTATGCGACATCCCTGTGAAGCCAGGTCTTAACTTGGGTCTCTGTTCTCAAACCCGAGTATTCCTATTGTTTAAATCAGGTCAGGAAAATAGACGGCAACTGACTAGGCTTTCGTAGTTTTGAAAGCTATAACATAGCACAGTGTGGGCAAAATACCCGGGGGAGCCTATCATCCTTACGCAGGGAAACAGAAGTTCCGACCACCGTACTGTTGTCAATTCGGGACATCGACCTTATAGCATCACAAACCCCTCGAGTTGCAGAACCACAAATAGCAGCACAGCCGGCACTATACAATATTGGCCATTCTGCTACCTAGTCCCCGAGTTATGTATTGCCGAGCCACTGGGTGGTTTATTAATCGCATTGAACAGATACAAGGCTAGCTATATGACATAAGGCAAGCCGGATGGGAGGAATGATAATTATAAACAGGCACACGATAAAGAGTGTCCCGGTACAAAAATATATAATACGAGAATGGACAGTGGGACAACATCAGAGACTTTGAATTGAAACTAAGTATAGCTCTGAAAAACGCAATTTTGAGTAACATTAGAGAATAAAAATTCTGTTCAACCCCTTGACCTTGCAGAGCGCCAATAACCCCAAGCAGCAAGGAGGGAGAATTACTGAAAAACCTTAAGCATCTGCTAGATCCTGCCAGACAACATATTGGTGAGTAGGACAAAAACCAACAACAGACCTGTAATGGAGCGAGACTTGGTAATTTTTCTAAAAATGTAGCCCCTAATGTTATTGTATTGTTCTGATGCATATAGGAACATAATCCATTTAAAAAAGAAAAAAAATCTTGATTGTACTACGGTGGCTCCTCCGAGTTCGATAAAAATCTCTACCAAGAATTAAAATAAGGTAAAGGGATGTGATGAGATAGCATGTCCATAAGTGATAGGGGCTGCATTTCACATAACCTGAATGGTTATATATACATTTATTAGTGGACATTATCGCGAGACTGGAAACAAATAGAAACTCGCTAACCCATCAAAGGTTTTTAATAACAAGAGGATTAAGGCCTGACATCCACAAGGCAAGGTAGAGCAAGAACTTATTTATTGCTAATACATGGTAACTAAAATTTAATAAGGGAACCATGCGTCGCAAGAAAATCGAGTATGAATAATAAACTGGTAGGACGAAAAGGGGTGGAAAGGCAGTAACAAAGAGTGATAAAAAATTAAACAACCTATGGCATTAAAGATTTTAGAAAAAGATAAGTAAAACACCTCTAGCGAAATACCTAAATGTTGTTTTTTAATTTTTAGATCCGCAAGTCATTGTGTTGACTTGTCCTGAAGAAGGTGTAGATACATAGAAGCACCGAAACGCGTCGACTGTTACTTTGACTTTTTTATTTGTTGTATCGTCACAATGTGTGATTTCTTAGCCAATGTTTTTAACAGTTTTTAATAAATATGCATAGATTGTAACCCGAGTGGGAGGTATTTCAATAAAAACTTGAACTTTACTCATCTCAAACTGTCGTAGATGTGCCAATACTTAATCATACTAGTGGTTGTAATTTATAGTGTGTCTCACGTACTGCCTAAACCTGATAGTATAGCTGCCCTTTAGATTCTTTAAACTATTACTTGGAGTGAGAGTATAAAAACTCTTCAAATGAACAGGGACCACCACTTTGCTTAGCTTTTTCCCCTCCCTGTAACAAGAACCAGGGGAACCTTCCAATTTTTCCTGTCAAAGGAAGATCAGGCCAGAAAATCCTCTTGAAACATATAAAATTCCACTCAAAAAGAAAAGGGATTCTTCCACATCACCTGTTCTTTTTGAGACTGTAAGGTCCCATGGCCAGGACACTTTTGCATACTCACCCACACGCACTGATGAGGATGTGGGGTATGACTACAATGAGGAATTTAATTATCCTGTGGACATGGATCAGGATGACCAGACTCAAGCCTGGACAGACCCTGTAGACCCGGGGGAGTCACAAACTATTCCTGAAACTCTTTCTTATCCTGTCAAGACTTCGCCAACAGAGGATACAGCTGCGTTTAACGCATCAATAGAAAGGGCAGCAAACAATCATGATGTGGAGATGCATGCTGACCCAATTGAAGAAGACTTCCTATTTGACACTTTCTCCACTTCAGAGAAATCAGTCAAGACATTGCCAATGTTGAAAGGTGTCCTTAAACACGCAGGAGACATTTTCAAAGAATCCACAAGAGCAAGGGTTGTTAACCCTAGAATCGAAAGAAAATACAGACCGGCTCCTGTGGAGCCTACATATATAAAGGGACAGCTGCCATTGGACTCTTTGGTGGTATCTAATGCTCGTAAGCGTGCCAACTCACAAACCACTGGTGATGCTCCTCCTCCAGACAAAGAGTCTAAGATATTAGAGGCTTCTGGAAAAAGGGTGGCTGCTCAAGCAGCTAATATATGGAGAATCTCTAATACACAAGCCCTATTAGCCAGATATGATAGGGCTCACTATGACACACTAGAGCAACTGCTACAACATTTGCCTGATGTCTACAAGGAGGGAGCAGAAACACTGATACAAGAGGGAAAACTCATATCTAACGCATCCATTAAATGTGCGCTAGACGCAGCAGACACCGCGGCCAGAGCCATCAATACAGTGTCATGCTCAGGAGACTTGCGTGGTTACGCATCTCTGGGTTCAAACCTGAGATTCAAACCACATTATTAAATCAGCCTGTGAACCCTGATTATTTATTTGGTCCTGATGTGGACACAATATTAGAGAAAATTAAAAAGGACACAGAGACAGCCAAGTCTATGGGTGCCTTGCAGTCACAACAATTCAGGGGAGGCTCCTTTCGTCGCTCCGGTAACAGAGGAGCTACACGAGGCCAGGCATCCCAGCAGACTCCATACAATAAAGGGAGCACGCAGACCACCTATAATAAAAACAATAGAGGTGGATACCGTGGCAACAGCAACAAAGGCAGAGGACGAGGGAATAACACCAGATCCTCCGCCAATACTAAACAGTGACGTCTTGTCACTGCCCCCAGACCATGTAACACCAGTCGGGGGACGATTACAGCAGTTCCTGCCAGTCTGGGAAAGCATTACCACAGACAGGTGGGTGAGACAACTTATCCAGTACGGCTATTGTCTAGAGCTAACCTCCACTCCACCCAACATACCCCCAAGACACCGTCCTATGTCCGCAGAGCACATACACTTATTGCAGCAAGAGGTCATCAGCATGCTGCAAAAAGGGGCCATAGAACTCATACCTATAGAACAACAGGGTACAGGGGTATACTCGCTGTACTTCTTAATCCCCAAAAAAGACGGGTCTCTCAGGCCAATACTGGACCTCAGGCCCCTGAACCAATACATCTTGTCAGAACATTTTCACATGCTCACTTTACAGCACGTTTTACCATTACTCAGTCAGGGAGATTTCCTCGCAACACTGGACCTAAAAGACGCATATTTCCACATACCGATACATCCGGCACACAGGAAATATCTCAGGTTTACCATACAGAATGAGCACTACCAGTTCAAGGTCCTACCTTTTCGGGGTGACAACAGCCCCCAGGGTGTTCACCAAGTGCCTAGCGACAGTAGCTGCGCACCTACGGCGGCAGCATATTCACGTCTACCCCTATCTGGACGACTGGCTTATCCAAGCAAAGTCAGCACAGCAATGTGCCAGCCACATGTCCCGCACTATTCACCTCCTACACAGCCTCGGATTCTCATTAAACTACCCAAAGTCTCATCTTCAACCCGCCCACGTACGACAGCACCTGGGAGCGACAATAGACACTCTGGCAGCAAAGGCACAGCCAAACTCAGCAAGAATCAACAGCATTCAATTACTGATTCAGAAATTCAGACCTCAACACTCGCTCCCAGCACGGGTGTTTATGCAGTTGATAGGCATGATGGCCTCCTGCATCTTCATAGTCCCTCACGCGAGACTACACATGCGTCCGCTTCAGGAGTGCTTAGCACGACAGTGGACCCAGGCTCAAGGACAATTGAAAGACCTAGTGTTGGTGACCGGTCGCGCATACAACTCTCTGCATTGGTGGAACCCACAAAACCTTTGCAGGGGACGACCGTTCCAAGAGCCTGTACCACAAATAGTGCTGACGACGGAGCGCATGTCCTCCATTACACAGTGCAGGGACTATGAACGACACAGCAAAAGAAGATGCACATCAACCTGTTGGAACTGATGGGCAATCTTTATGGCAATGAAGGCGTTCAAGGTACATTTGTGCAACAAAGTAGTGTTGATCCGGACAGACAACCTGACAGCCATGTACTACATACAGAAGCAGGGAGGAACACACTCTCCACAGTTGTCACATCTAGCGCAAAGCATGTGGAAGTGGGCCATTCAGAGAAACATATTCCTCATGGCGGAACTTCTCCCAGGCAGGGACAACCAGATGGCGATCTGCTCAGCAGACACAGCCACCAAATGCACGAGTGGGAGATACATCCCTCAGTGCTACAACCGTATTTCCAGCAGTGGGGTCACCCAGAGATAGACCTGTTCGGCACAAGGGAAAACACAAAATGCCAAAGCTTTGCCGCCAGGTTTCCACATCCGCAGTCTCAGGGCAATGCGATATGGATGAAATGGTCAGGCAGATTTGCGTACGCTTTTCCCCCAACCCCGCTCATACCACTAGTGGCACGCAAACTGCGACAACACTCCATGACACTCATCCTAGTTGCTCCAACGTGGGCAAGGCAACCATGGTACACCACGTTCCTAGAACTTTCCGTGGTGCCTCATCAAAGGCTGCGACTAACACCCAGTCTTTTAACGCAGAGCCGTGGAGACATTCAGCACCCAGATCCGCAACAGTTGAACCTTGCAATCTGGCTCCTGAAGTCATAGAGTTTGGTTACCTGAACTTGCCTCCTGACCTATGACCAGAGCATGTTATGCGGCAAAGTGGAAACGATTTGTCATTTATTGTAACAATAATGACATAAATCCCCTAAATGCATCAACTCAAAACATCATATGTTATCTGTTACATTTACACAGATGCAATCTAGCCTACAGTTCCATACGTATACATTTAGCTGCGGTGGCAGCTTATCTTCAGAACAGGCAGCACCTTTCACTCTTCAGAGTGCCTGCCATTAAAGCTTTCATGGAGGGACTCAAACGAGTGATTCCTCCTACAAACCCACCTTCACCTGTCTGGAACCTGAACGTGGTTCTAACAAGACTGATGGGACCACCTTTTGAACCTCTACACTCGTGTGAAATACAATTCCTAACGTGGAAAGTGGCTTTTTTAGTGGCGATTACATCACTTAGAAGAGTTAGTGAGCTGCAAGCCCTAACTACTCAGGAGCCATTAATCCAAATTCACGCAAATAGGGTAATGCTACGTACAAACCCTAAATTTATGCCAAAGGTGGTATCCCAGTTTCACATCAATCAAACAATAGAACTGCCAGTGTTCTTCCCGAATCCAGATTCAGTGGCTGAAAGAGCTCTACACACACTAGACGTTAAAAGAGCTCTCCTGTACTATATAGACAGGACAAAACATTTCAGAAAAACTAAGCAACTGTTTGTTGCCTTTTCACCGCAGCGCAAAGGCAACCCCATTTCCAAATCAGGTTTAGACAGATGGATTGTTAAGTGCACACAGATTTGTTATTAGAAAGCTAAACGCACATTAACAGTTCCCCCAAGAGCGCATTCAACACGCAAGCTAGGGGCATCCATGGCTTTCCTAGGAAACATTCCTCTAGAGGACATATGTAGAGCAGCCACATGGTCTACTATACACACATTTACCAAACACTACTGCGTAGATGTACACTCCAAACAACAAGCAGCTGTAGCACAGGCTGTTCTGAAGACTCTTTTTCAGACTGCTGCAGCTGGCACGGGCAACCACCGCTAAGGGGGAAACTGCTATACATTCTATGCACAGATATGAATTCAGCAGCCCACATGCCTCAAACGGAATATGCTACTTACCAGTATGCATCTGTTCTTGGCATGTAGGGCTGCTGACATTCATATCGCCCGCCCTCCTCCCCGGTGCCTGTCGCAGCTGTAGCACTCAGAATTAACCTCTAGCATGAACATCACTTACTGTATCATACTCCATCTCTGCCACAATGGCAAAAAAAAAAACAACAATCTGAGGATGGAGAGGATGCCCATGCGCACTGTAGTCCAGGGGAGGAGCCACCTATCTTGTGATACTTCGAAGACTCTTCCAGGACAACAATGTGCAATCATCCGGACCCAACACTAGGCGGCGATCTATGCACAGATATGAATGTCAGCAGCCCTACATGCCAAGAACAGATGCATACTGGTAAGTAGCATATTCCTTACAAAGTGTAAGCGGCCTGGATACTTCTTCAGAAGGGGACATCCCTTATCACTTTGGTCCTCCTTTAGAAGTGTCTTCATTCACCACCGTGGTACGAAAAGCAGCAGAAGTGTTAGAGTCGACCTTGCCTTCTGCGTAGAGAAAATCTAACATTTTAATGGAAATATTGCAACCAGCACCTTCAGGTTCCGAGTCCTTGTTCTCCTTCTGCGAGGTTGTTCTAGAACCAGTTGATCCAGCGCTCTGATTGAAAAACTGTCTCATAAACGCTACCTATCACTTCAATACTCACCATTAATCATGAAACACATATAAAGGCCCATAATACCAATGAGACAATTTTTGAGCAACTGAATCAGGTGGTATGATTAATTAAACTACTCACATATTATTTACATTATTATATACAACTGCAGTTTATCTTTCTTTACCATGGTTTTAAACATTTATTATTTATTAATCAGACCACTAAGGCGATTGAATCAACTGATGGTAACTAGACCATGAATAAACAAGACCAAGTCTTTTCAAATCTAATTTTATTAACTATATTTTTCATAAAGAAAAAGCATTTACGTTTTAGAATCTTTATTTTATAAGCAATTAAGAAAGCAGCATAAGGAAATGATTTAAAACTGACATTTTCAAAGCAAGCTCAGAAAAACGAAGTATTAGCAGAATAACAGTTTCCATTCCCTAAATCTATTTCCCTGACTATTTCTCACTTCACCTAAAAAGAAAAAAAATCATTAAAAGTCTGCTGTCCTTACATGCGCCAAAGGTCCAACAGCATGTCACGTCATTCAGGAATCGGAAAGTAAGAGTTTTTTTCCCTGCTCATAGTGTCAGATTTTATACCTTTCTCTCTAGCTAAACTTTCTACATTTTACATTCTTTTAAGCAAATCTGAGCTTTTCATTGGCTGTCCTGTGTCAGTCCATGATAAAATGCATTAGGGCATCTCCGATTCTTGACCAAGTCCAGGCTTCATATAAGCCCTATTGTCTTTCATTTCCACATCTTTCAGCTTCCTCAAGAAAGTTACTTTTTCCTCGAGTTTCGAACATTTACTTCCTAACCTTGGCAGGCACTTTAAGTTCCTGTCCTTGAGCCTTTTCTCCATGAGCACGTTCAAACACGACCAAAGAACTGCTTTTTCAATTAACGATGTCAGTGCGGTAAAAATCTTCACAGCTACGCATGTGCAAAGACTTCACTCTGGACAAGCTTTTGCGTCTGCAACTCTGTCAGCCATGTTTTCTGAACCATCTTTAGGCCTCACTTTGGAAACTATTATTAAACAAACACAAGACATCAATTAATTAAAGAATTGAGACCCATTCTGTTACCCGCCCCCTTTACTAATTAATCCTGTTAATTATGTTACCTAGCAATAAGCACAATCAAGCAGCATTATAAATACTTTTCCTTTTTGAACAGCAAGAACTCCATGAGCTCTTCATCACAGAAAAAACATAACATAAGCACACAAAATAAGCACATGCCATTCATTTAACTGCCGCATTTAATACTGACAAAGACAATAGACAAGGTTAGTTTATTATTTTTTTCTTTGTATATGCAACATAAAGCACATTAGTTTATCCCGCATGTATTGATGAATGTATTCTTAAACTAAGTTGATTAGTAATTTCACCACAAGCTTATTAATTCAATTACTGTTATGGGAGATTAACTTCACAAGTTTGAACAAAATCTTGTTCTTCACCTTGCTCCATCAACTGCCTCATCTGGCGATTTCTAAATCACCAAATAATACCCAAAATTCATACATTTTCAACCCTTGAACATGATTTGGACTTTCTTAATATTAATATTTCTAAACTTTAGATTCATCTGGTTTTCTGCATTTTTCATATTGAGTTCTCCGAAACTCTTCTTATTCTATTTCTTTTTCTTTTCTTAGTTTGCAAATTCTTTTCTTTTCTATTACATGTTTTCTTCTCTTGTGTATCATGCAACTAATTTTTAACAAAAGTATCACTATAGCTATGACTATTAAAGGAAAAACTATTTTACCTATAATCGAATTACCAATTTCTTGAAACCAGTGTTTAATTGCTGCAAATCTTTTACTTAAACTTTCTGAAAAACTTTCGTCTTCTAAAGGTTCAATTTCATTATGTAACTCAGTAATATTCTTATATACATTTCTATATTCTGACTTTTGTCGGGTATGTAAGTACAACAATGTTGAACATGCAAAATTCCACAGACTCTACCCTCTTTTGCCAGCAAAATGTCTAGAGCAAGACGATTTTGCATCACCATAGTTCTTATAGCAACAAGCTCTGTATTCACTAATTGAAATCCACTTGCAGTATCTGTTGACAATCTATCAACAATTGTAGACATTTTTCTGATTTTGTTTGCATTCAGGGTTTTTTCCTACCATAGGTATTAATGCACCAAATATGTCTCCCATTCCCATTATTTCTGTAAAGCTTTCCCTTCTAAATCTATTCAAGTGATTGCTAATTTCAAATGAACCTTTTGCATTTCTATCTACATGGAACATTTTTGGAAAAAGTAAACCTACATAACACGTCCCATACCAATGGTCTGGGAGATTGTAATAAGCCTTATTCCCACAAACAAAATAAATTCCAGGAAAAATTGGATCCTTGCCTCCTTTAAATCCCCAACTCCCTATAATACGATAAGTGTCTTCACATTGACTTGCACCTACAAAATAATTATCAAACAAAGTATTATCTCTTCCTATACAAAATGTTCCACTAACAGGTTTATCTATATGAATTGCAACATTTTCATTTCTACCATTAAGCTTTTCATCTTCCATCTGCCAAAATTTAGACTTAATAGGTTTCAACATCTCATTTCGCTTGTTAATTGCCCTTCTCTCTTCCACCATATTTAAGAACGTCTTCTCTTCTGTTCTCAATTTACATGTTAAATTATTTCTAAAAGCATACTCATAAGTGAGTTCACTAGTGGTTAGGAAAAAATCCCTCATCTGTTTAGCATATTTCACTTTATTCAAGCTATCTACAACTTTTAAATTTGCAAAAATCTCATAAAAATCAGAATAATGATATTCCAAACATCCAGTTTTATAAAACAAACTAGCTATTACACTACATGTTATGCCATAAGTAAGAGGCAACATATTTACGTAACACCTTTAGACACAGAAGTAGGTAACTTCACACAAATGTAGCAGTCTTTTGCGTCCATCACCATAACATATTCAGATAAAAGTCTTGAAAAGGTATTACTTGAAAAATCTCCCACAGATCTATCTTGATGAATCTCTGGTTTATGTACAATAATGTTATCAGTCTTATCAACTTTATCATGATCAACCACAATTTTACTAGTCATGTTAGTTTTATACTTCTCTTTATCTATTCCAAAAGGAAAAATGACAGCTAAAATTAACCAAACTAAAATTATCAAGATTACACATATTGAAGACAATTTGCAACATCTTTTGAAAATTGAGCCTCTCGAATTATTATTAGTATAAGGCATCTTTACTTTCCTTGACTACTCTTTACTTCTACTACTGGTGGAATTATAATATAGGTCCACTCAGGTGATTTGTACTTCTGATTTGGCTTTATTACTCTTTTTGCTCTGCTGTTTATCACTTCTATTTTCTTTCCTGCTTGTATTTCCTTATTTGAGTCTTCTCCCTTTTGACTTGTGATCTCATTCACCTGCTCTTTTGCTTTATTCACTAATTTAAATTTTAGGCCTTCATTTTCATTTGGCCAATTATCTCCTTTTCTTGTTAATTTCCTTTTTGGTTCCGCTAAATTATACTCCACTCTCCAAGCTCTTTTCCTTGATCTTTTCACTTTTGATTCATCTCCACTATCATCTGTTTCACTTTCTGTGTTATCAGCTGATTCATTATTAATCAGTTTTATTGTATCAGATTCTTCTTTAGATTCAGGTACTTCTTTACTCGGCAGTTTCACTCTGTTAGGAACAACATCCTTATAACTGGTACTTGGAATTTCTTCTTCTTCCTCAATTACTTCCAGTTCATCAGTTTCAGAATTTTTGTTCCTTCTTCCAGAGCTTCTAATCTGCTTTTCAATACTCTCCTGATCTTGATCTTGAATCACTTCTTGTTCAGTTTCCTTTTCTGCTTCTTGATCTAGCAGATCTTCATCATTGTCATTTTCTTCAGAATCTTGTATCTCATTTACTTCATTCAATGCTTCATTCACATTTGAATTTTCCAGATGTCGACTTTCTTGTCGATCTTCAGGATCTGGATTTCTTTCAGGTTCTTCTTCTGAATCTGAATCAGCTGTTGTTTCACCTTCGTCGGGATTCTCAGGTGTTGGCACACGTATGGTGTGGCTAGCATGAATCCATCTCTTCAATCCCCTACACTTTACTGCATTTCTCGTGCCTAATATCACCTGTCTTGCCTTCTGCCACCTTGGTACTAGGCAATTTCTTCTTCGATGTACTCTTGTCCTTACCCAGTCTCCTGGTAACAGATCAAGAGCTTGTTCTTTCTCTTTTGTAATTGCTTCAGTTCCCACCTGATGGAACACAGAAGTCACCACATCAGATAGATTTTTGCAGTAATCCATAATGATGCTATCATTAATGCTCAACAGTTTATCAACTGGAACAAATGCTTGCCTCATAACGCTGCCCATTAAAATTTCATGAGGACTCAATCCTGTTTTTCTATCTGGAATGCTTCTCAAAGACATCAAAACAAGTGGAAGTTCATCTGTCCACTTCATTCCTGTTGCTAAGCACATCTTTGCTATTCTGTTTTTTATTGTACCATTCACTTGCTAAACAACACCTTATGCTTCTGGTCTGTAAGCACAATGTAATTTTTGCTTTATATCCAGTGCTTCACAAATCAATTTTAGCAATCTGTTTTCAAAATGTATGCCACGATCTGTCTCGATCGTCACTGGAAAACCATACCTTGGTATGATTTCTCTCAAAAGCAATTTTGCCACAGTAATTGAATCATTGTGACGTGTTGGGAATGCTTCTACCCATCTCGAAAACAAACAGATTATCACCAAGACATATCTCAGTTTGTTGTGAGGTGGCATGTCAATGAAGTCAAGCTGTATTCTGGTAAATGGTCCACCCTCCCGTCCTATGGTTCCCATGCTCACAACAGTTTTTCTGTTTGGGTTGATCTGTTGACAGATAAGACATCTCTGACAAAAGGACTCTGCAATTATTCAGAATTTTAGATTGTACCATATTTGTCTAAATAATCTAATCATTGAGTCTCTACCAATATGTCCTGGACCATGGTACATGCGTGCCATGTCAGAAATCATACTATCTGGCATTACTGCTCTGTCATCTTTGTAAACCCAAATCTCATCTTCTTCTCTTTGTCTGCATCCTGCTTTTAACCATGTGTTTTTCTCCTCATCATTTGCCTCATCTTGCAACTGTTTTACTCCCTGCCAAGTCTCAACTACAGATGTTAGCATAAGTGAGTTCAAAACATGTTCATTTTCTTTTTCCTGATTAATGGACACATTATGTTTTGCACAGAATTTTGCTATTGAGTCAGCATATGAGTTTCCTTTTGTTATGTAATTTTCACCTTTTTTATGTGCTGTGCACTTTACTACTGCAATTTTTTCTGGTAGCTGAATTCCATCAATCAATCTTTTAATCAACTGAGCATTTCTTATTGGTGATCCCGCAGAAGTTAAATAACCTCTTTGAGACCAGAGCTGGCCATAGTCATGGACTACACCATAACCATATTGACTATCTGTCACTATAGTAATTTTTAACTCTTTTCCCAATTCACATGCACGAATCAAAGCAATTAATTCTGCTACTTGAGCTGAACGAATTCCTTTGAGACAGGAAGCTTCAATTACATCTGCAACTGTACATACTGAATATGCTGCACTCAGAACACCTTCATCTGTTCTTAAGCATGAACCATAAACAAACAAAACATAATCCGATTCAGCTAACGGGACATCTTTTATGTCTTGTCTTGGTTTAGTGCAATATTCTAATACATCCAGGCATTCATGATCAATCTCATCCCTGATTTCTGTTTCAGTAGTGTCAGGTAATAATGTGGAAGGATTTAAATTCACACATCTCGCAATTGAAACATTGTCCTAGTCAAGAATAACCTTTTCATATTTTGTTAGCCTATTGTTTGTCAAATGTTGTGTTCTGTTTCTAGTGAGGAGAATTTCAACTGAGTGTGGTACATATACTTTTACAGGAAATCCCATTATTATTCCTTCACTTTGTTCCAAACTTACACTTGTTGCAGCTACTGCTTTTAAGCAATCTGGTAATGCTTTTGCAACAGGGTCAAGATCATCTGAGAAATATGCTATTGGCTTTCTCAGTCTTCCATGTCTTTGAAACAGAACTGATAATGCACATCCTTCTCTTTCACTGCAATACAACTCAAATTCTTTTTCATAATCAGGCATTCCTAATGCAGGAGCTTCACACAAACTTTTCTTTAACTGTTCAAAAGCTTTTAATTCAGTTTTTGTTACGCTAATCGGGTCTTTTATGTCTGCTTTTGTCAGTCTCTGCAGTGGTTTTGCGATGACTGAAAACCCACTAATCCATTGGCGACAATAACCTACCATTCCTAGAAACATTCTAACCTGTCTCTGTGTTTTTGAAGGTTGCATTGCTTGAATCATTTTTATTCTTTCTGTTGTCACTTGTCTGATTCCCTTTGCAATTCTATGACCAAGATATTTTACTTCTGGTTTGCAAAACTGTAATTTCGCAGGAGATACTTTATGTCCCTCATCTGCCAGATGATTTAAAAGAGTAATGGTATCTGTTACGCAATTATCTCTTGTTTTTGCAGCCACAAGGAGGTCATCAATATACTGCACTAACGTAGATCTTCCAGGTAAATCTAGATTTTCCAATGATTTTTTCAGCAACTGATTAAAAATAGATGGGCTTTCGGTGTACCCTTGAGGGATTCTACACCATGCTAGAATACGCTCTTTGAACCGGAATGCAAAAATTTGTTGGCTTTCTGGATGCAATGTAACAGTAAAGAATGGATTACACAAATCAATAACCGTATACCATTCTGCATCATGCGGAATCTGATATAAAATTACCGCTGGATTTGGTACAACTGGGCAACATGGAACAACAATTTTATTAACCTTTTTCAGGTCTTGAACAATTCTGAACGTTCCATTTGGCTTTTTAATTCCCATAATAGGTGAATTACATGGACTACTCTCAATTTCATTTAGAACACCTTGTTTTATGAATTTGTCTATTACAGGGGTAACACCTTCAATCACTTCTGCTTTCATTTTATACTGAGGAATGTTTGGATAATCTGCTCCTTGTTTTACTGATATTTTTACTGGATCTACGTTTTTCATCAAACCCATTTCATCTTCAGTGAAATCCCAAATTTTTACATTCACTGTGTCCTTTAATTCTTCAGGTAGATTATTCTTATCAAACCCAGGAAATAATTTACTTTCTTCTTCCTCAACCATTGACATTGTTAGTTTGTAAAGCCCATCTTCTTCTGGAGTTTGAAGCTCTATACCATCCGGTGAGCAATATATTGCACAATTCATTTTACACAGGATATCCCTACCTAATAGATTTACAGGACTGCTATCACAAACTACAAATCTATGCATGTCTTTAAATTTACCTATTTCAACTTCAACTGGTTCAGTTAAATCTGTTTTTATTTGCTGATTAGCTACACCTACTACTTGGATTTCATCGCAAGAGAGAGGAAGGGTTTCTATTTCCACTGATCTAACAGTAGAACGGGTAGCACCTGTATCCACTAGGAAAGTAATTTCTACACCATTCACTTTACCATTTACAAATGGACCAGATTGATCTACCTCAAGAGTGGCTCCAAGCACACACTCTTCCTCCTCTCTCAGGCACCGTCAGAAGTATTCTTCAGATTCACTCCCTCCATCTTCTTTCAACCAATATTGTTGAGACAAATTCAACACATTCACTCTTGGCGATCTGTTTACCTGTTCACCTCCGCTGAATCCTGTTTCTGCACTATATCTCTGCACATTTACACAGTTTGGAAGTTTGGAAGTGGCGGTTGTGGTAACTGACTTTGCTGAATCACTACCTGACGCTGTAGCTGTTGCTGCTCATTTATCTCATTCTGCATCTGTGGATTTAATGATGCATTTTTAAAATTAATTCTAGGCGGATTCTTGCACTCACGCTTCCAGTGTCCAATTTCGCCGCAATTAAAACATGGGAGTTTCTGTTTTAACTCTTCAATATTTCCCATCAATTTTGGATTATTATAATTATTTTTAAATTTCCCTTGATTCTGATCAACATTCTAATTTCCTAAATTTGCTATTTGTTGTTCAGCCACTTTTACCTGTGCCCACATAGCCTTTTCTTTCAACTTCTTTTGTTTAGCATCTATTTCATCACTACAGTATTTTGCTTTTCTCAAGATATCATCTACTGTGTGTGATTGCCAACCAACTATTCCAGTTCTTACCATTTCACTAATTTCAGGTCTCAAGCCATATACAAATCTGTATATAAAATGGCTCATGTCTTTTCACTTAAATGTTCATAACCACTGTATTGTTTAAATACCAGCAGTAATCTTTCATAAAATGAATGTATTGATTCCTTTGGCTCTTGGGTTGTTCTATCTATTTTAACCCAATCTATCTCTTTTGGGGGAATCTTGTTTTTCAAAAGCATAATTACAGGTTTGTACTTTCTCATTACCTCTGGTGAAGGAGCACCTGTTACTTTATCTCGAGGGTATTCTTCTCTAGGACAATTTATAGTAGTTTTACATTCTGTCCAAAGATCTGATGGGACAACTATGTCAAAGAATCCATCAAGATCAATCCACAAAACTTTTGAAACTTTCACAAATCTATCTACCTGTCGATAGCATTCTACAGGTTTTTCTCTTAATCGAGGAAAATCTTTTGTAAACAGTAAAATGTCCTGTCTTGTCCATGGGACATGCACATACCCTCCTCCCGCTATTTCTCTCATTGGAAACTCATTTACTAGTTTTTCCTTTTCTCCGACAGGAAAAGCTAAACTTGTTCTGTCTTCATCTCTTTTCTTTGTCCATTTCGCTCTCCATTTACTTAATTCACCCCATTTTCTCAAAATCACAATTAAGTCTTTTATATGAATGATTCTTCCTGTGGTATTCATATTTTCAATGTCTTTTTCAGTGAAATCTACCCTATAAGTTTTCTGCAAATTCTTCTGCTTACTTAAATCTACTTCTAATATAAAAGCCATATCCTCTAATTGATCATATTTGTTTTTCGTTTTCCATGTTATGCTTTTGCAAATAAATAATAATTCATCATCCTGATATGCCTTCAATCTGTCAGTTCCAATCGTTCCATTTATTAATTCCTCTAAATCTGCTTTCAATTTTGGAACATCAAGTAACTTACATTCTGGGGTTTGTGTTAAATCTATTTTACTCATACTCTTTTCCGGAGTTCCAGAGTCAGAATCTGCACCAGATGGAGTTTTACTTGACAAACTTTGATTAAAAGTTAAGTCAGGCATCATTATTTTCTCTCGATGTATTTCGGACAAGTCTGAATAAAATTTTTCAGTCACTTTCTGTATTTCTGAATTTAATGGAACAGTTAAAGCTGAATGCCTAATTTCCTTTTGATCAAATACTGGAAGAACAGGTCCAATTGTTACAGGTACTGTTACTGCTTCCATGCTTTTAGTTAACTGCTGTATTAATTCATTCGTAGAACGAATATATTCTGAGGTATTTGGTAATTCCTCATACCTTTCTGTTCTATTTCCATTTCTTGGAGTTTCATTTCTTTGAACTGGGGTTTTAGTATAATTTCTATTTTCTCCTGATATATTTGAATTACGTCCTGTTTCTATTCTTTCAGGTGTTTTTCTATAATTTGGATTTGTTTTAGGAGATGTCTCATCAATATTTTCTCTTTGAGGGGCACTTGGAGAAGTCCATGAACAAACTGGTTGATAAGGTGGCGGTTTTCTAGTATAAATTTCTTCTAATACCGCATCTTCTGAATCACTTTCTTCACTATTTTTCTTTTTCTTTTGGGCACTCTTTTGTCCAGTTACCTCATCAATTAATCTCACTGGGTACAAACCATCACACATGTCTGCACTCCTCCATCGACGCATTCTATCCTCAAGTGTTTCTCTATCAAGACCTAATCATGTTCCCCTTAATATTCCTCTACTCTCTCGTTCTGATTCAAACATTTAATCTTCCCATTCAACTAAAGCTTCAAATTGAGTAGGTCTAGGCTTTGGTACAAGTTTCATCATTTTTTCTCTTACATTTTTCAAAACCGCTATGTTAAATGATCCATCTTCCGGCCATGCTAATACACCATCATTTTCAGTATACTTCATCCAATTCTCAATCCAAAGACAAGTATGATAACCATATTCACCCAACATATAAGCTGCAGGTGTTTTGTACTTATGAAGTTATCTTCCACCCCGCGTTAAAATTTTCTTGTCAGGTTTAATTTTGTTTTTCAATCTCTGAAACCATGAAAGCTTCTTTTTCTCCTTCATGTAATAGTAATCCATGTTTTTAAACAATTTCCCTTACTTCGGAAAAGATCGTAACAACTTCCTTATTATTCCACAACACCAACCAATCCATGCGCGAAACTTACCAACAAACCAATCAAGTTAAGCTTCGTCACTATTTTGCTCAACCAATAAAATTACTGTTTTTCAGGATGAGCCAATCAGCTGTAAGCTTGCCGTAGTCACATGAACCAATCTGTGTGCGAATACTGTGACGTATGTTAGCCAATCACAGCGCGACACTTGTGACGTATGCTACCGCTGCAGCTGCCCTGTCCCTCACTCCACTCCTTAAACTGACACCTCCTCTACAATTTTTTTTTCACAGCGCCATATTTACAAATCTATCAATTATATTCAGTTAATAACTCCACAAAAACAAACCATTTGTCTGTTTCACTAAAATAAATTGATAGCTTTCCCAAACATTCAAGTATTCTTTTCACGTGAAATAGACGACACTTATTTCACAGAATATTTAAATTCGTCGATAAAGTAAGGCTACTTTACCCTTCTAGCAGGTAATAACAAACTCGTTTATCTCTAAATGCACATACAGAGATATTTTACACCTCCTTAGAGACAATTTAGAGTTTCACTCGATCGTACATTACAAATTCATTTACGCACATTCATACAGAAAAATCCCTAGCCATGCATACATAAATCTTTAGTAGGACTTTAACCCACTAATAGAAATCCTCACTCACCAGTAAGCTAGACAACGCTTCCTTACCCTTCACTCAAGCTTAGATAAATTCTACTACTCTTTTCACAGTGAGTTTTAAAACAGGACAGAAGTCCCTATACTCAAAAGCTACGATTTCATAGACAATCCTCACTATGCATTCTACCTTACACACCTAAAATCCCTAAACTTGTGCTGTACGTCCACAACACTTGTGATATACGGCGATACCACTATTTTGAAACAGAACAAACGCACTGTGTAACTTCACCTGTCACACTTCTCATGCCGGCACAAATCAGGAATTTTCACACTGCTGGATAAAACCTTTCGACTACATATAACAACTGAACAAACTTAACATGTTTTAGACATCAATCCTATGTATTACCATGTAACATACTAGTTACCTTAGAAACCGTAACTCTGCTACCAAGTAATTGATCCAGCGCTCTGATTGAAAAACTGTCTCATAAACGCTACCTATCACTTCAATACTCACCATTAATCATGAAACACATATAAAGGCCCATAATACCAATGAGACAATCTTTGAGCAACTGAATCAGGTGCTATGATTAATTAAACTACTCACATATTATTTACATTATTATATACAACTGCAGTTTATCTTTCTTTACCATGGTTTTAAACATTTATTATTTATTAATCAGACCACTAAGGCGATTGAATCAACTGATGGTAACTAGACCATGAATAAACAAGACCAAGTCTTTTCAAATCTAATTTTATTAACTATATTTTTCATAAAGAAAAAGCATTTACGTTTTAGAATCTTTATTTTATAAGCAATTAAGAAAGCAGCATAAGGAAATGATTTAAAACTGACATTTTCAAAGCAAGCTCAGAAAAACGAAGTATTAGCAGAATAACAGTTTCCATTCCCTAAATCTATTTCTCACTTCACCTAAAAAGGAAAAAATCATTAAAAGTCTGCTGTCCTTACATGCGCCAAAGGTCCAACAGCATGTCACGTCATTCAGGAATCGGAAAGTAAGAGTTTTTTCCCTGCTCATAGTGTCAGATTTTATACCTTTCTCTCTAGCTAAACTTTCTACATTTTATATTCTTTTAAGCAAATCTAAGCTTTTCATTGGCTGTCCTGTGTCAGTCCATGATAAAATGCATTAGGTAATCTCCTATTCTTGACCAAGTCCAGGCTTCATATAAGCCCTATTGTCTTTCATTTCCACATCTTTCAGCTTCCTCAAGAAAGTCACTTTTTCCTCGAGTTTCGAACATTTACTTCCTAACCTTAGCAGACACTTTAAGTTCCTGTCCTTGAGCCTTTTCTCCATGAGCACGTTCAAACACGACCAAAGAACTGCTTTTTCAATTAACGATGACAGTGTGGTAAAAATCTTCACAGCTACGCATGTGCAAAGACTTCACTCTGGACAAGCTTTTGCGTCTGCAACTCTGTCAGCCATGTTTTCTGAACCATCCTTAGGCCTCACTTTGGAAACTATTATTAAACAAACACAATACATCAATTAATTAAAGAATTGAGACCCATTCTGTTACCCGCCCCCTTTACTAATTAATCCTGTTAATTATGTTACCTAGCAATAAGCACAATCAAGCAGCATTATAATTACTTTTCCTTTTTGAACAGCAAGAACTCCATGAGCTCTTCATCACAGAAAAAACATAACATAAGCACACAAAATAAGCACATGCCATTCATTTAACTGCCGCATTTAATACTGACAAAGACAATAGACAAGGTTAGTTTATTATTTTTTTCTTTGTATATGCAACATAAAGCACATTAGTTTATCCCGCATGTATTGATGAATGTATTCTTAAACTAAGTTGATTAGTAATTTCACCACAAGCTTATTAATTTAATTACTGTTATGGGAGATTAACTTCACAAGTTTGAACAAAATCTTGTTCTTCACTTTGCTTCATCACAGTCTTTGGTTTTTTTCATTGAGTTTTTTAGAGTTTTATATAGCGCAAACTAGACCCGGAGATATCAGGTATCAGAGCTCTTTACATAAGCACCAGTTTAGTTACAGATGGACACATTCATTTTTGTTAGGCATGGGGAGTTTAGGTGATTTGCTCAGAATCACAGGTTGTTGAGCACCGTTGTCGAGACTCAAACTCAGTTCCGAGGTCGATTGCTCTAGCGTAAGGCTTCTTCCTCTCCCCTTGAATGGGAGAAATACTTTTTGGGCCCAGCAATCCATAGGCAAAGATCCACACAATATAGAGTTTTTAGGACCTATATTGTCTGGGCCCAGCAGTCCATAGACAAGGTTCCAAACAACATGCATGTGCAATAGTTAACCATCAATTTCTTTTACCAAATCCTTCACTGTAAAGTCGGATTGTCTAAACTTCTTTCTCAAAACTGAATCCAAATGCCTTTCAGGCTTTACGTTAAATACAAGAAATCCCTATTAGCAGACACAGTCAGAAAGCTTTATTCTTGTCTACTTCTAGCAGATGAGAGGATCCATTCTCAAACCATGACTGATATGTGGTCTTCTCTAACACAGGAGGATGTAAAGAAGAAAAATTAGCAAGAGTGCTTCCTTAAAAAGCATTGTCAAACCAGTGTTTCTTACATGATTGAGAAGTCATGAAATGATGGGTTTCACTAAAATCAGGCCACACATTCATATCCTGCTTCTGGGATTTGTTAGAAATGGTCCTTTGGTCATTTTCCTACGGACTGTAAATGAGAAATGAACCCAAGTTGTAATGTAACTATTAGTAGCTTTTAAAAAACTTTTTTAAACATTTGTTTTGTTGAGCACAACTGTGTTACCTTGTGGACTGAGAGCTGAGTGCCAAAGTAGTAGTCTTGAAGGTATAGTTGTTTCAAACCTTGCTAGTTACCTTGTCCCCTGCATCAAACCATGTATCCAGTTAACTATGCATCCTACACTGTATGGCTCAGTCTATCAGAGGTAAGAGGTTATAATACTCTCAGAGCAGAATTAGGAAGGTGAGGGATGGTCGTCTGGGAAGTTGTCAAACATAAGTGCCCTGCTCTTCAGATGAAATGTGTGTGAAACTTGCAGGTGAAAGTTTCTCAGAAATGAACGGTTTTCAGATCCTTCCTAAATGAGTGGTGGTTCACTTGCTATCTGAGTGTCATTTCCAACTTTTTCCCCAAAGTGTTAGCTCAAGTGCCCCAATCATATGCATCCTACAACTAATAGAAATGAGGTAAAAGGAGAAGAAAATACATGTGAAGAAGCATAGAGCCAGGAAGTGTAAAGCCCTGCTACATTTGTGCTTAGCAAAACCTGTACAAACATAAGAGATTATTTAGAGGTTGGTGGAGTGGGATTGGTAGTGCCCCACCCTGTCAGATTTGTGGATTTCTGCCACCTCAAGAGGTGGGAGAACCGATTCTGTCAGTGGCGCCTTAGGCAGCCAGTAGAAACCCTTGACTCTGAGGTCCAGCCAGGAGTGGACTGCCAGGTCATAGTACCGGTCACCACCCTATCTAGAACAGGAAGGCAGTCACTTTTTTGTTTTACTTGGATAGCCATGCATGTCTGTCCCTGTGCATCAGGGAAGTTTGTGTTCGAGGCATGTGGGCTGCTGAATTCATATCTGTGCATAGATCGCCGCCTAGTGTTGGGTCCGGATGATTGCACATTGTTGTCCTGGAAGAGTCTTCGAAGTATCACGAGATAGGTGGCTCCTCCCCTGGACTACAGTGCGCATGGGCATCGACTCCATCCCCAGATTGTTTTTTTCCGCCATTGGGTTCGGATGTCTTTGGTTCCCTCTTGTCGGAATCAATAGAACTTAACTTTACTTTGCTCGAGACCAAAAGGTCTTTAGGACTTGCGTCGGTATTGTCTTCCGTTCGGATTTGTAACTTTCATCGGCTCCGAACGAAAAATTGTTCTTCCGCGTGCCTTCGGCACGGGAGGGCCTAGACGACGCTCCAGACCACCCATCATGGAACGAAGTCCATTCAAACGATGTCCGGTGTGTAACTCCAAGTACCCGCACATCGACGTCCACCCGGTGTGCAACAAGTGCTTGTTGCCGGACCACGACGAGGCCAAGTGTATGGCCTGTTCCAGGTTCCGGTCCAAGAAAACACTCAAGCTCCGTCGAGCTGTGCGCCTGGAGGCCCAGCAATCTGCACCACCACCTACAGACATTTTCGATGCTGGGGATGCAGAGGACGACGATATCCCGGACATAACGGAATCTAACCCCGCGTTGGAGGTCGAGGACGACTACGACGCAGAGGCCGAGGACTTCGGTGAAGTCGTCGAGGAGGTAGGGGACGACGAAGAGGCCCTTGCCACCGTGGAGGATAGCTCGGACGAGGAGCTTCCTCAAACTGACTCCGGGCCCGTCCATACTCATAAGGCCCAGGTCGAGGGATCGCCTTCGGGCCTTACCAGAGACCTTGCTATAAGTTCCTCGGCTCCGCCTCCTGGCCCAGCCACGGACATTAATACCGACTCACTCCCGGTACCACAAAAACCGAAAGTGAAAGCTACGGTCTCGACGCCTGCGATATCGAAACCGAAAGTGCGCATTGCGCTAGTTGGATCGAAGACTTCGGAGGCCTCGGCGCCGAAGAAATCAAAGATGGCCGTTGAGCCAAAGAGCCACGTCAAAATGGCCGACCCGAAGGCTCCTACATCGAAGCCGAAGGTTAAGGGGTCGGACGCAGCCGCATCGGCGCCGAAGTCGGTCGACGCCAGCAGGGGTAGGCCCGATCACAAGAAGACGGTCGACGACCCCAAAAAGTCTATCGCCGACCCGAAGAAGAGGCAAGACGAACCGAAGTCCCTCTCTGCCTCGCTTCCACACGACAAGGCCAAGGGAGCTGCACCGAGCGCGTCGACTCCGAAGGGAACATCCTCGGTCTCCGCGCCAAAACCAGCCGCTACTGACAGTGTCGAACCGGCGCGTCCATCCGCCGCGTTCACGAAAAAGGTTACGGAGTCCCTGCAGCGAATTAGTGACGGCGCCGCAGCGGCCGAGCCGAAGGACCCTGCGCCAGCCAAGCCTCTGGAGAAACCGGCGAAGGTGCCCACGCCGATCCTTTTCACCTTGCCGCCTAAAACGGCGCCGAAAGCCTTCGCTCCTAAACCGGGGGCCGGAGTGCCCGAAAAGGTGTCTTCGACGCCGAAGCCGTCCTTGGTGGTCCTCGGCCCGCGTCATCGACCACTTGCAGAAGAGGAGCGTCAGGAGCATTTAATTGACACCGAGACTGGCAAACTTTCCCTCCTGAAGAGGATAATCACCCCTGAGCCACTTTTGGAGTCGTACAAGATCCCACTCAAAAGAAAGATGGACTCTGCTGGTACTCCTGCCTTGGTGGAACCTCTTTCACCACAGGCTCACAAACTGTCACCCACTCATTCCAATGTCGACGCAGAAGAAGGGGACGAAGAGGATGAGTACTGCTATCCCATCTACACAGACACAGAGGATGTGACTGAGCCCTGGTCTGCTGGTGGCGATCCTGGGGACCCACATTCTGGCAAGGACCCTCAGCTTTTCTCAGCCAAAACTTCCCCCACTGAGGACTCTGCAGCTTTCAATTCCCTCATTGAGAGGGCAGCGGCCAATCACAGCGTCGAGCTGCATGCTGACCCGGTGGACGTCGATTTCCTATTTGACACCTTTTCTGTCTCTGAAAAGACTATAAAGACTCTGCCAATGCTAAAGGGTGTCCTAAAGCACGCGGCTGAGGTGTTCAAAGAACCCACCAGGGCGAGAGTCATCAACCCACGTATCGACAAAAAGTACAAAGCAGCGCCCACAGATCCAACTTATATTAAGGGACAGTTGCCTCTGGACTCCCTGGTTGTCTCCAATGCCCGAAAGAGGGCCAATTCACAGACTACGGGTGATGCTCCTCCCCCAGACAAAGAATCAAAAGTCTTTGAGGCTTCGGGGAAGAGGGTGGCAGCGCAGGCATCCAACATATGGCGCATCTCCAACACGCAGGCACTCCTGGCGCGTTATGACAGGGCGCACTATGATACTCTAGAGACCCTTTTACAGCATTTGCCCGATCAATATAAGGAAGCGGCTGAAATGTTGATACAAGAAAGAAAGCTTATCTCCAATGCTTCCATAAAGTGCGCTCTGGACGTGGCTGACACCGCCGCACGCGCAATAAACACTAGCGTTATGCTTCGTAGACATGCATGGCTAAGGATATCTGGGTTCAAGCCGGACATTCAAACCACCATCTTGAACCAAACAGTCAACCCAGATCACCTGTTTGGCCCTGAGGTTGACACCACCCTTGAGAAGATGAAAAAGGACACCGAGACTGCAAAATCTATGGGTGCCCTGCAGTCCCAGCAGTTTCGGAGTGGGTCCTTTCGTCGCTCCAATGCTAGAGGCACCTCAAGGGGGCAACTTTCGCAGTCAGCGCAGTTCTACAAAGGTAAAACCCAGACTACTTATACCAACAAGGGTCGTGGTGGATACCGCGGCAACAGCGCCAAGGGCAGAGGACGTGGCAACAACAGTTCCAGGTCCTCCACCGCCAACAAACAGTGACGCCCTGTCACTGCCCCCCGACCACGCAAAACCGGTCGGGGGGAGACTCCAGCAGTTCCTGCCCGTGTGGAAGTCCATCACCACGGACAGGTGGGTCAGGACACTTGTCCAATTCGGTTATTGTCTGGAGCTCACATCCACTCCACCCAACATACCACCAAGGCACCGTCCTATGTCCGGCGAGCACTTGCACTTATTGCAGCAGGAAGTCACAGTCATGCTGCAAAAAGGGGCAATAGAGCTCGTGCCCTTGCAGGAAAGAGGTGCGGGAGTTTACTCCATGTACTTTCTGATTCCAAAGAAGGACGGATCCCTCAGGCCCATCCTGGATCTCCGGCCCCTCAACTTTTACATCCTATCAGAGCATTTCCACATGCTCACCCTGCAGCAAGTCCTCCCACTGCTTCAACAGGGGGACTTACTAGCAACTCTGGACCTGAAGGATGCGTACTTCCACATTCCGCTACATCCTTCACACAGAAAATACCTCAGGTTTACCATCCAAAACCAGCACTACCAATTCAAGGTTTTGCCTTTTGGGGTCACCACGGCACCCAGGGTTTTCACAAAGTGCCTGGCGACGGTGGCGGCGCATCTAAGACGCCAAAACATCCACGTCTACCCCTATCTGGACGACTGGCTCATTCAGGCGAAGTCGGCCCAGCAGTGTCCCACACCATTCACCTTCTGCACAGTCTGGGGTTCTCACTGAATTACCCAAAATCCCATCTCCAGCCCGCCCACATAGGGCAGTATCTGGGTGCGACCATAAACACTTTGGCGGCCACAGCACAGCCGAATTCAGTGAGAGTCAACAGCATTCAATCGATGATCCAAAAATTCAGACCTCAACACTCGCTTCCAGCAAGAGTGTTCATGCAGTTGATAGGCATGATGGCCTCCTGCATCTCCATTGTCCCGCACGCGAGACTACATATGCGTCCGCTTCAGGAGTGCTTAGCACGTCAGTGGACTCAGGCTCACAACCAGTTGAAGGACCTAGTGTTGGTGAGCGGTCGGGCATACAACTCTCTGCATTGGTGGAATCCACGAAACCTTTGCAAGGGCCGACCGTTTCAGGAGCCTGTGCCACAGATTATCCTGACAACGGACGCTTCTCTCCATGGATGGGGAGCGCATGTACTCCAATACACTGTGCAGGGACTATGGACGCAGCAACAGGGGAAGATGCACATCAATGTTCTGGAACTGATGGCTATCTTCATGGCGCTAAAGGCCTTCAAAGTACATCTATGCAACAAGGTCGTGTTGATTCGGACGGACAACATGACGGCGATGTATTACATTCAGAAGCAGGGAGGCACATACTCTCCGCAGCTGTCTCATCTGGCTCAGAGCATGTGGAAGTGGGCCATTCAGAGGAACATCTTCCTCATGGCAGAGCACCTCCCAGGCAAGGACAATCAGATGGCGGACCTGCTCAGCAGGCACAGCCACCAAATGCACGAGTGGGAGATCCATCCATCAGTACTCCTGCCGTACTTTCAAAGGTGGGGTCATCCACAGATAGACCTGTTCGCCACCCACGAGAACGCAAAATGCCAAAGCTTCGCCGCCAGGTTCCCACACCCACTGTCGCAAGGCAATGCGATATGGATGAACTGGTCAGGCAGATTTGCGTACGCTTTTCCCCCAGCACCTCTGATACCGCTGGTGGCACGCAAACTCAGGCAACACTCGATGACTCTCATCCTAGTTGCTCCAACATGGGCTCGTCAGCCATTGTACACCACGTTTCTGGAACTGTCCGTGGTACCGCATCAAAGGCTACATCTCACACCCAGCCTTCTGACGCAGAGCCATGGCGACATTCAGCACCCAGATCCGCAACAGCTCAACCTGGCAATCTGGCTCCTGAAGTCCTAGAGTTTGGCTACCTGAACTTACCTCCCGATTCCATGGACATCATTCGGGAGGCGATGAAGCCCACTACTAGAGCCTGCTACGCGGCAAAATGGAAGCGGTTTGTCATTTATTGTGCAAACCACAACATTACCCCGCTAGACGCTTCTATTCAAAACATTATCGGTTACTTGTTCCATCTGTACAAGTGTAATCTAGCCTATACTTCCATTCGCATTTATCTGTCTGCAATGGCCGCGTATCTCCAAAATAGACAACACCTTTCACTCTTCAAGGTGCCTGCCATCAAAGCGTTTTTGGAAGGCCTCAAAAGAGTCATTCCGCCACTGACTCCACCAGCTCCTGAGTGGAACCTCAATGTGGTTCTTACCAGACTGATGGGTCCTCCCTTTGAACCACTGCATTCCTGCGAGATTCAGTTCTTGACATGGAAAGTGGCTTTCCTCGTAGCAATTACATCGCTACGGAGGGTTAGTGAATTGCAAGCCCTCACAATCCAAGAGCCATTTATCCAAATTCATTCCAACAGGGTGGTGCTCCGCACTAACCCTAAGTTTCTGCCCAAGGTTGTGTCTCAGTTCCACATCAACCAAACAATCGAATTACCTGCTTTCTTTCAAAATCCTGAGTCACTGGCGGAGCGGATGCTCCACACCCTTGACGTTAAACGGGCCCTAATGTATTACATTGATAGGACCAAGGATTTTAGGAAAACTAAGCAACTCTTTGTCGCCTTTGCGCCACACCACAAAGGTAACCCTATTTCCAAGGCTGGTATTGCTAGGTGGATCGTTAAATGTATCTAGATCTGCTATGCAAAAGCGAAACGCACTCTTACCATTCCACCAAGAGCCCACTCCACCAGAAAGTTGGGGGCCTCTATGGCTTTCCTTGGAAACATTCCCTTAGAGGACATATGTCAAGCAGCCACATGGTCCACCACACACACATTTACTAGGCATTACTGTGTTGATGTGCACTCCAAACAGCAGGCAGCTGTAGGGCAGGCTGTTCTCAAAACACTTTTCCAAACTGCTGCAGCTGGCACAGGCGGCCGCCGCTAATGGAGGGACTGCTATGTATTCTATGCACAGATATGAATTCAGCAGCCCACATGCCTCGAACTGAATATGCTACTTACCAGTATGCATCTGTTCTTGGCATGTAGGGCTGCTGACATTCATATCGCCCGCCCTCCTCCCCGGCGCCTGTAGCAGCTGCAGTCTTCACACTTATACTCATTGCATGGTCATCATTCACTCAGTTTCACTCCATCTTGGCCACAATGGCTAAAAACAATCTGGGGATGGAGTCGATGCCCATGTGCACTGTAGTCCAGGGGAGGAGCCACCTATCTCGTGATACTTCGAAGACTCTTCCAGGACAACAATGTGCAATCATCCGGACCCAACACTAGGCGGCGATCTATGCACAGATATGAATGTCAGCAGCCCTACATGCCAAGAACAGATGCATACTGGTAAGTAGCATATTCAATTTTGCTTTAAATGAGCAAACCTCATTTTTCGAGGTATGTTGGTGCAAATAAAAGAGAATGCCGAGCAGGTCTTTTCAGCATGTTTACCCGTTCGATATTGCACAGTAATGAAAGGTACATCCACCTAATCAGCAGATGTACTTTCATTAGAGAGATCCCACAGGCCGGTGAAGATCTCAAAATATAGCGAGCATTTCTAAGTTAAACTTGTGGAATGGTGTTGATGACCCCCAAATATATAAATTGAATGTAGAATTGTTACATAATTGAACTAACTTATGGAGCCTTGTACAGAAGGCAACAAAATATATTATGCAAATAACTTATAAACGAAAGAAATGAAAACATTATTTGGCATTTCTCCATCTTATAAAAATGTTTGTTGTTTTGATAGGCAACTGTGCTTCAATGATAAGAGCCCATATGCACGAAGATGTCCTGCTGCCTTGTCAAGGGGCCTACATTGGAGACTTCATCTTGGAATTCCTTGTTATCACCTGGCAGCGCTCTGATAATGACGCAGTTGTGCACAGCTTCTTTCATGGAAGAGACCAGCCTGGGTATCAGGAAGAGGAGTGCAAAGGGCGGACACAACTATTCCCTGGAGAGTTTCACAAAGGAAACGCGTCTCTTTTATTGAAAGATGTGCGAGCGTCTGATGCTGGGAGTTACACCTGCCACTACATAATGTATGACAAGGACGCCTACACACCTCAACACCTTGTACTTCTGGTGCAGAGTAAGTGCACTCTTGTCAATGTGATGTTTCTATTTGTTTGGTGAGGGAATCAAGGGATGTGGATCCCTTTGAATGGAGGAATTTGTGCTTAATCATTTAGGGGCTGATTATGATGGAGGATTTTCCGCATCCTCCGGGCCGGCGGAAGCCACCGCCGGCCCGGAGGATGCGGAAAATCCTCTGCGGACCCACCAAAGACCCACCGCCACATTAGGATGGCTGGTGGGTCCTGGTTTCAGTCCGCCGCGGTTGTAAGCCAACCGCGGCGGAAAAGGCCTACTATGGTGGCGGTGTCTCTCCGACACCGCCAGACATATTAGGATGGCTGTGAAAAGATGCTATTCTGCAGCAGCTTCTCCGCCGAGGAAAAGCATGTGGATCTTCACCTCGGGGGCCCGTAGCGGGCCCCCTGGGTGAAGGGGGGGTGGGGGGTGCACATGGGGGGTACCCCTCTGCATTTGTATGCAGAAATCGGCAGGCACCGCGCGCTGCCTGCCGCTTTCTGCATACAAATGCAATGTATGCATTTGTAACATTGCGGCGGGTGCAGCTTGAAGCCGCACCCGCCGCAATGTTACAAATAGAGGATGTGACCGCCAGGGTGGCGGTCACATCCTAATTGCACAGGAGGGAACTCCGCAGCTCATGCGGACGTTCCCTCCTCCTCAGGGGTCGCGGACGGACGCAAGTCCGTCCGCGATCCTAATGGGCCCCTAAGTTAGTGGACAGCCTCAGATAAACAGCATCAGAACTATATCAAGATCATTTGGAGAAAGAAGACGTTTGGCCTACTTGAGTGCCTGTAGATAGATGTGTATCATTTTAATGCTTATATTGGGTTTTTTTGTTGTATGACAAAAAGCGAAGGCACTCAATAAAGCTGTGACATCTCAAAGGTTCAGCTTCATCATAACAAGTAGCAACATTTTCTAAATAGCTCCCCGTGGCCACCCACCCAACTCCCCTTCTCCCTCCGGGTGCTCATCAAGCTCCAAGCCATTAGAAAGATCATGTATTAGCAGGGGTCTAGTATGGATTGTCAGAGTAGCTCATTCTGCAGGACTAGTCAGTCAGAGCAACATCAGATATCTGGGACAGGTCAACTCTGTAAAATCCTGTGAGAGAAGGGAGATATATGGGTGCCAGATATCCCGTATGAATACCCTTGCTGAATGAGTGTTAAAGAAAGCCTCTCCATCCCCAGAACATCCCAAATATGATGTAGTCAATTCTGCTGGGACCACAACTTCTCTGTTTCCCAGTAGGTTAATATAGACTGGTGTGCCGCACCCAGTGCCAGAGCTATATGTCGGGCCCTTCAGGATTTAGGTGGGTATGTGAGTGGGTTGGGAAGTCCCAATATGATATATGAGGGGAATCTGGACAGGTGAGTATTAAAGTGAGCATCAATGTCAGACAGGATCTCATTCCAAAACTATGTTAGTCTAGGCCATTCCCACAGAATATGTATTATAGTTCCAGTGGAGTCTCAATGTCTCCAGCATCTATCACTACTCACTGGATTCCCTCTATGTAATCGAACCGGGGTACGGTACCAATAAGTGGCAATTTTCGCTACAGTCTCTATGCTGGAGGTGTTAGATGCTGTATATCATGCACAGTAATAAACATCCTGCCATTCCTTAGGGGACAGTTGTCTGCCAAGTTCCAATTCTCATCGGACCTGCGCAGGGTACTTCAACCTGAACTCCTCATGTAGCAGTATCCCATATAGTTCGGTAATGAGCTACCTATCAGAGTCCTTCCTGAGAAGCCAACACTCAAATTTTGTCAGTTGCCGTTATGCAGCCTCCCTAATTGCCGGCTGCATCCGCCAATGTCTGATCTGTGTATTTCGAAATGGTTCCCTTTCTGGGATAGCAAAGTCAGCAGGGAGGCAAATGTGATGGGGCCTTCCGCATTGAAAAAGTGGCCTATAGACCGGCACCCCGCCTGTTGGCAAGCTCGTAACAGTATGCTATCCAGACCCGGGGTAAAGTCTCCATTTCCCACAACCAGAGTTAAGGGGGAAGGAAACGGCGTAAGGCCTCTCCGGGTAACCCTCAAAGTAGGCGTGGTGATCAGGGATAATTAGAGATTTACAGAGAGGTGGGTGCAGGACAGAAACAAAACCTTCCATAAAGCCATTCCCGCCAGTGTTCTGTCCATAAACAACCACATCTTCTCCGAATCAGGGCAAGACCACTCTACTAAATTATGAAGCTGTGTCACCTGGAAATAATGTGGTAGGCATGGGACTCCCAAGCCTCCCTCGATCGGGGGATGCCAGCTGCAAATGCATTTCATCCCGGGGTCGTTTACCAGCCCACCCGAAATGCTGTAGGGCATCTTGTAGAGTCTGAAACATCCCTGTCGGGGGCTGTGGGGGAGTGTTTAAAAGGTGTATAGAATCTTGGGTAGATCTGCATTTTAAGGGCGGCGACACATACCAGCAAAGAAAGGAGATTTCCAACGTGCCAAATCAGGCTTCACCCTCCTAGTCATATCTAGACAGTTGAGGATCATGATCCCTGCGATAGTCGAGGCCAGCTGGATACCCAGGTCGGGGATAGATCCCGAAGCCAATTGGATAGAGTGAGTCTGAGTCAAGTAGGCCTTTACTTTGGGTGAGACTGTGAGGTCTCGGACTTGTGATTTAGCAAGATTCATACGGCATCTTGACGCCACACCAAAATGTCTGACTTCATCTAAGAGGCTGGGCAGGGCCTCTTGAGTGTTGTGTTTAGGGTGACAATAACGCCATTCGCATATAATGTAATTAAATGTTCCTCACCTCAAAAGCACACCCGGTATTGTTTGGGTTATCCCTGACCTTTTGGGCAAAGGGCTCCACATAGAGCACAAATAATAGGTGAGAAAAGGGGCACCCTTGCTGTGTGCCACGACATATGGGGAATTAGGCTGAACTTCTCCCATTGCCTCTTGACAGAGGCCTTTGGGTCCCCATAATTGCTAAAAATCTTGGCGCAGAACCGCTCCCCTATGCCAAAGTGAGCCAGCATCTTGGCTAAGTAGGGCCAATGAACGCGGTGAAATGCCTTCTCTGCATCGATGGAGAATGGCATGACTTCTACCTGGGAACGATTGGCTTTGTCTATGCGATGTAAAATCCATTTGGTGTTGTCTGCACAGTGCCTTTTGGGCTTAAACCCTGTTTGATCAGGGGCCACCAGTCCGGGCATTAAGGGCATGAGGCAAACTGCTAGTATGCCTGTAAATAATTTTGCATCAACATTTAAGAGGGAGATGGGCCGATAGGATCCACACTGCTGCTTGTCTTTACCTGGTTTCTCTATGATCACTATGGAAGCTTCCGTCATTGAGGGAGTAAGTGAGGCTCAACTCGTGATGGAACTAAATACTCTAGTAAGGAGCGGAGCTATGGACAAACAGAAAACCTTATAAAATTCAGCAGGAAATCTGTCCAGGCCAGGCGATTTAAGGGGTTTCTGCCTAGAGATCACTGATATGCCTTCCTCTATTCTTATTGGACCATCTAGTCCTACTGCCTGCTCTTCTATCAAATGAACAATGCAGTTGAGTATTACCTCTATGACCATAAATTCAATGTTTCTGTTTAAAACATAAGTAGAAGTTCTTTACCTAAGTTTCTGTTCAATGTATGAACTGTATATCTTATGTCTACTCACATTTGTGGGTCAACAAGCAAAGCATCAATGAGTCAAATAATACTCAATATTCTATTTAGACATTTCATCATTGTGAATTTACTTCAAATTCCCTTTTTTTGTTTTTCTGTTTTGTAACACAATTGAAATGCATAGTTTTTTTCTAATACAAATTTACATGTTTGTGCATAATTATGATACATTAATAATCTATTTACAGTGCATGAAAAAACCAATTCATAAAGGCCCCAACACTTTTAAGGACATTGTAGTGAAACCGAAGGGTCCTACTTCACTATAAACATATATATCTGGAAAATACATACTTTTCCTCAGTATTAAATCAATACATGGTCCAAGCTAGTGAGAAAGGTCAGAGACCGCCTAGGTCTATTTTATATTTGTTTACACCACAGTTTGTTGGCTAAACTGAGCAGTTGGTAATCTATTTTGTTATTTACAAATGGCGATACTCTTAGCCTTGCAAAGTGAAGGGGTTGTGAAGGGTGTGCCGACACGTTTTGACCTTTGTGTGGGGACCAGGAAGATTCAAAGAAGGTCTTCCTCAGGGCTGGTATTTTCTGTGTAGGACACTATTGGTTAAAAATTAAAAGAAATTTAACTTAATTTATAAACAGTGTGGAGAATGAGTGCAATTATTTTACCAAAAGCCATACATTGGGATCATACCTCCTATTAATTGAGGCGTGTTTTTTTAGGTTTCGGCTAGAACGCGCTGAAAAGCGCGTTCACGCCAGAGAACTATTGTCGGCGTCTCAGCAGTCTGAGAACACCGAAGTGAGACAAGATCTGGCCGCGCGCAGCGTTTCCCCATAGGATAACGTTGTGCGCGCGGCCAGGTCTTGTCTCCACAGTGGTAATGCAGCCCGGATCGCGTCGCGCGCCTGCTGGAATGCAGCGGGAGTCTGCATACCAGCGCGCGGAGTACAGGATAACTGCAGACTACAGAAGGAGCTGTTGAAAACACGTTTGTGAGCCAAGCCCTTCAAGGTCTAGAAACGAGAATTCGAAAGTGACCGGACGAATGCAAAGGCGCTTTATAAACTGTAGGCGTTTACACTATTTTTTGTATTGTGATGTTTCCCAGTCCTTTCCGTGTTCTCATCACTTCTCTTGATGCTCTTAAGTGGCCTACGGGTAGCCTGTAGCGCCCACAATCAGAAAATATAAAATAAATACAACTAAATAAAGTAAGAGAACGTGATTGCACATGCACAGGTTCTACCAAATTAGCCCACTCATATATATGTTCTGTGTTCACAATGTACAGGGAAAATTTCTGCGTAATTACTTTTGCTGATATCACATATAACTTAAATAGTAAAATGTGATTCCGCAAACTTTCCTATATCAACATTCCTGTACTTTCACTTAGCTACTTTACTAACTAAAACCCTATCGTAAGAGGAATTTCCCTAGCGCATCGTGCTTAAGTTGAAACTAAATGAAGCAGTAGCAGAGGTTTTTCGAACGTCTTTTGTACGATGCGCACAAGGTCGACTTTTGTTGCTAGGCGACACAGCATGTTGTCTCCATAGTGCATGCTTCCTCTTCTGAATGCTAGCACAGCGTTTGTAGTATGTGTGTGAAGGGAATATATTCATTTTGCTCTGCAGCCATTACCAATTACAAAATACATATTTCTACAAAACAGCCGCAAAAGTTAAAGACTCTTTCATGAGCATTATGATAAAAAACGGCTTTTAAAAAGAAAACTGGCATCCTGGTTAAGTACTGTCGTGAGCACTCAGCAGTAACTAAAGCCTCCTTTCGCTGACCTGCCCACAATTTGAACCCTGATCCTTGGAGAGGCTGGTGCTCTGTCGTGGAAAGAAGTAATCTAATATGCTTAACATGTTATCTATGGGTTTCCCTGACCACAGATTTATGTACAGTGTGGCGGTTTTATGGTAATAAATGTTCTTCCCCAAGGACCGCTACAAGCAGCAGTCTTGGAAACAGACTACTGCTTTAGAGCAAGGAAACACGGGCAGTGAAGCACCACGAAACTCACGTTAAGCAAGCAGTCCTGTCAAGCGTCACGCAACAGGTGTGACGCTCACGCATTTCAGTGCGGTGATCCGCATCACCGCACTGAAATGCATTGTCACGCATTTTGCCACCTTGCAGGCGCGCCACCAGAGGCGCCTGTGTACCGGCTCTCTGCTGCTCCGAGGGACATGCTGCTTACTGGGCTGAGTTCCGAAATAGTTAATCCATGTGCTCTCAGCTCTGTGGAGTGGCTGAGAGCGCTACAATGTATCTCACTCTGCCCGTGCCTGCTGTGTCGCCCGGAAACAATGCGGCAATAGGAGCTGCGGCGCGCCTTACACAGTCATACTCACACTGCTCCAATTAGAGGGGAGGGAGTGGCTGTCGGCCACTCAGCAGTCAATACTGCTGTCAGTCACTGTGGCCCACCATGGGGGCCGGGATTAGTTATCCGGATGTGCCGGGTAGAGGGTCCTCACTAGTCCGGAGGAAGTAGGAAGAAGCGACGGGGGACTCATCTGAGTCAGTGGAGTGCAGCACTTGACTCGAGTATCTCATGGCCGCCCGTCGTGGAAGAGGCATCAATGATAGATTGCGACGGGCGGCCGGGCGAGCCGCTCCACGCAAAACACTGCAGGCACCTGGCAGCTGAGCCAGCCACAGTCAGCTGGCCAGCGATTGTGGGCGGCCGGGGGACCGGGACGAGTCGACTCGAGAGGCCAGCAGCCTGGATGAGGACGGGCAGAGTACACATCCATGCAGGCTGGGCAGCAGTGCAGTGACCAGTCGGGTCGTCACTCTCTCTAAGTATTAAGATTTAGGGTGGCACAGTGTACTGTGATACTATTCCAGACGGTTTATTTAACAATAAAACATTTTAACAAAGACACTGGTGATGGTGTGGTGAGCCAGGTGTCGTTTTGCTGTTGTGGTGCCGTTTTGTCAATGACGTTAATAAATGCTGTTCAGCGGGCGACACGGCTTCGCAGACAGTTTCTTCCCTCACCGCGCCTGCCGTGATCTGACTACCACGTCACCTACGACCCGTCCGCCAAACTGGTGCTGCCTCAACAGGCAATGAAGCCTGTAGTGCTGCAGTGAGTGCAGCAGAACTAAGGGCATATTAAAATGCAGGGCCTGCGCCAATCCTTGCTCGAGGCCTAGGCCGTGGCCTCTGCACGGTGCAGGAGGAAGTTGTGGCGGCTGGCTGGCTCGTACCATGACAGTACTGCAGTGTTCCCCACGCTACAAGTAAGTGTCTCACACCGACTAACCTTTTAAGTAGCAAGCAGTCGATTGTTTCAGACCATAGTTGTTTGTATTTTGATCTCACTCCTACTCGCCGCTTGGCTTTGCAAGATACCAGCTCCTCTTCAGTGCGTGCTGCTCACAAATATCACTGGCTTACTGTTGTACGAAGCATTGTTTCACTAATGGACATTCTTACTGTACAACCTACTTCTTTTGTTAATATTTGAATGCTAGCATTGTTACTGTTTATAATCATCCTAAAAAAATTACATAAATGTGCGCGCCATACAATACACATAAATAAATAAAACATGTATTCCCTCCTTATTCCCCCCACCCCCCTGACCTAACCCTCCATTTCATAGCTGCCAAGGTTTCAGATTGCCATGTGTGACATTTTAAAAATGTGAGTGAAATTTTGAGTGACATTTCAACGACTATGAGTGACACTTTCTCGCGAGCAAAAATCATGCAATGAAGATGAGTGAAACGTCTAAATATCAGAAATTACAGCCATTTGAGCAACAAGAAACTCCAAGAACTTCTTGAAACTGTTGCGGAGCACCAGAAATGGAAGGACACTAACCCTATTGCTCCCTCCTGTAACCGGACTGTACTGTAAACAAATGCATAACCATGAAGCCCTCATAAGTTGAACGCTAGCGCGGGCTTTAGGTCACCAATTCAAAGTCTTTCACAACCTATCTACACCTAAACATCCAATATTCAACATCTGACACCAGCTCCGTGCCTATCACTGCAAACCCAAGCCCACCAGAACACAGTTCCCAAGGAAACCTTTCCCTGTCATTGTTGTAACTGGCATCACCTGTTCTTCCAAGGCTTTTTCACTCATGACCTCATTTACCTTGAAAGTAGGCAATGAGAGCAACAGAACAAGAGTATGAGAGAATAAAGGAGAGGTGTGAGAGAAGAGGGCATTATAACACGGAAGGGAAAAAGCCTAAATTAGTTTAAAAAGGGGTGGGGGCAGTATAAAGGGAGAAGAAATTGAGGGATAAAGAAAGAGGCTACCAGAATACACAGAAGAAGTGCGTATGTGAAAAGAAAAAGGAGGAAAAACAACATAGTTAAACCACAGGTGAGTCATGTGCCCTACCCTAGCTAATAAATCCCTCTCTTATCAAACATAACTGATTTTGATCACTGTGCCGAAGTACCGTATTGAGAATAGGACTAAGAGAAAGGATGGGCATGATGGAAACTCTTTAAGAAGGCCGGCGAGAATGGAAAGTGATGTTGCTTAGACATCTTACTCTAGTCTTTAATACATCACTTGCTTCCGGTTTCAAAGTCTGTAGAACGTGCTGTTTTTTAGAGTGAGATTTGTGTACCATCTTGACAGCCTTGCTCATAATTGCTAATATAGATTTTGCTTCCTAAACCTTACACCTGCATCAGTCAGTCAGTGCTACCTCATTAAGCACAGGGTGTCTTTCGTTTCCACATTTAGTTGCCACACTTACTTTTATCTCTTGCTGTGTAGTACCTGTAATTTTGCAAGCATGATGCATGTGCTATACATACTGACACCGGCGTGGACTTGAAATCACTTACTTAGAAGAGTTCAGAGACTGATATTGACGACCCGACTGGTCACTCACTGCACTGCTGCCCAGCCACAATATGCACTCTGCCTGTGTCTTCTGCTTCATCCAGCCTGCTCAGTGCTGGCCACTCGCGAGTCGTCCTGGGCCGCTCCGCTGTCCCCCCCACCCACCCTCCCGGCGCAGCCACTCCGGTCTCGCTGGCCAGCTGAGCTCAGCTGACTGACTGACTTTCAGTGTCTGCACCCAATGTCTGGGGTAGACGGGCTTACTTTTCAGGTGTTCTTCTGTCTGTTCTATTAAAAGCACAATTAGTTAAGTCTCAAGTCTTTCTAAAGTCGCTCCAAAGCACGCCATTGTAAAAGCATCTTCGAACCGCAATTTTCAAAGCTGACAATGAAAGATTCAACATCGTAAATTCCGCTCAAACATGGCCTCTATATTAGCACAAGGCACCAATGGACCCTTAGATAAAATAGCTAAAGATACGTCGTATCTTTGAAACTCACGGCAGTAATATGTGCGGCACAACTAGCGGCTACATCACCAAAATGAACGATCATCAAACGTCAGAGATGGGCGGACAGTTTGAAATACTTACTGTAGCCATAGTCTCATTCACCGCGCCTCAGCTACAAGGTGAGGTGCTGCAGTGGTTTGCGCAGCCCGGCCATCAGAGACTCGAGTCTTGTATTGCACACGACTGACTCTGATGAGTCCCCCGCCGTTCTGCCTACTTCCTCCAGAGCAAGCAGCAAGTCTCTCGGGTCTCTCGGAGCACCAGAGAGCCCGTGGCCAGGGGCCGTTGGTGGCACGCTCTGGCAGGTGGCAAAATGCGTGAAAATGCATTTCAGTGCGGTGATGCGGATCACCGCACTGAAATGCGTGAGCGTCACGTCTGATACGTGATACTTGGCAGGACTGCATTTCTGTATCGTCGGCCCATCTCCCGTATTATAGGCTCTATCTCTGCTGGAGGGCGGCTAGAGTACTGCAGGGGAAGCCTGAATACTTTCACCATCTCAGTCGTGTTCTGTCTGCAGAGCAGATGGGGATTTTCGTACGTTTACACCCGAGTATTGGCACAGGCAGCGAGGGCCCATATGAACTCTTGGAGCTAAGTTAGGGCACAGGCAGCGAGGGCTTCCAGGTAGGCACACTGTTAAAACTGAGTTTGGGTACAAGACTGATAGCAAATAAACAGAAAAAGCTAAGAGAAACAACCACAGGCAGGGCTGTATCTGCATTCATTACAATTTTCAAATAACTCTAACATTGTTATCCAGATCTGTAGTGTTACTTTTTAAATAAAAAGATTGTTTTATTTGACTATTGTGTTTAACATCGCTTCTCTGCTTATAATATTCTAGTTATTACTCGCCATATATGACTAAGCAAAACGTTTGCATTCTTGCAGCTGTGCATGTAGATGACTATGAAGTTCTATGTCTGTGAATGGAGATTATTCTAAGTATATGCTAATTTAATAGCACAAACCAAGACAAGTGGATTGATGTACAGGGTCAAGGCACGAGTATAGTCAGGGAGTGATGGGAGAGGTACCTGGGTTCTGTGAGGAGACATGTAATATTACTGCATTGTGGTGTCCTGCTCTTTAAAACGGTGCATCTACAACTCTTTCCTCAGTTTGAACAGTGTTGAGGCAGTCCTGATGGATACAGGGATGTTTTTTCAGATCCTTCATCCATAGATTGAGAAAGTCAATTGCCTGTTTTAGAACTCTTTAGAGTTTTTGGTCAGAACTCTTTTAGCTTAACTATGTGTGTTTGAACACATGATCCTGAAGCCAATCTCATTGCTCAAATACATGTAATTTCTGATATTTATACGTTTCCCCTCATCTTCATTTTGCGCGCGAGGAAGTGTCACTCGTATTCAGTGAAATGTCACTCATAATTACACTAAAATTATGAAAATGTCACACATAGCAATCTGAAACCTTGGCAGCTATGAGCACGTTATTTCTCTCTGGTTCATAAGAGACTGTCAGTACATCTTAATATAATGTATTGCTCTGCATGGTCATCGACAGGACGTCTATTAAAGGAGTTACACAGGAGGCCAATCACAATTGCAAAAAAAGCGTCCTAAAAGAGAGAGCGAACACTTTTTTCCCCAAATGCAGTTAATTGATTTGACAGACAGTGGAAACTTCCATTTTCTATACGGTACATAGACAAATAGCTGTACCCGAACATACACTAAGAGAAACAAGCATTTACCATGCAATGGTCTCGGCATTGTTAAAGTTAGAGCTATTGGCATCGCTCATGACATTTTTTATTTATGTTTTTGTTTTTAAAACATATAAATAAATGGCATTGTCATTTACAATGCCAATAGCTCTAACTTTAACAATGCCGAGACCATTGCATTGTAAATGCTTGTTCAAATGGTTTTTGACAGTAGTCCAAGGCACTTCCTTCAATTTTTCAGGCAAAGTTCAAATTTCTCTAGCAATGTTCAAATTTCTCTGTATATGCACTTGATACCATGAGGCAACAAGGGGAGGAAATAGGTTTCTTGTGTTTTAGAATTGAAGGGTTTAGACCTTATAACGTGTTCTTTATTCGGCATGCATTAATGGTGTTTATTTTTGTCATGGTTGAGAAACGGAAATGTTTCCAAAAGTGCTTGAAATTGGAAATTTTCATTTGGCACCTAACTACTTGTGAGTATAGTGGTTTCTTTAGCATGCGCCGTGATTTAAAATAACTCAAGGTGCTCACATTGCACAGTGCATTGCCTGTTTCAAACTTCGTCAGAACAGACCATTATGTTACAATTGGGACGGAAAATGACATTGGCCTCAGGTTTCGTGGCATCAAATGTCGCCTGCCTTGGTTTTAGCGTGCGACTTAGAGACGCCTATTTTGTGCTCAGGTGAGGAGAGAAAAGACCTCATGCATTCCAAGATTGTGAGCTTAATGATTATTTAGAAATCGGGAGAGCCTTTACCTTGAAGGTGAACAACAGTCGATCTTCACTTTCGACTCGCGCTTTGCTGCACTCGTGCAGTTTGTTCGCCGCTCTGGTCGCGGTCTTCGACTTCCGTGTATATCACGTGTGCGTTTGCATCTTATCACTTTTACATTTCTGACGTGTCTACGTACTCTCCGTGATGTCACTCTACTTCCTGATGGATGCCTGACGTCCGGAACGCTAGTTACCATAGCTACCGTTTGATTATGAATTTGTTGATATCTTGGATCGCCGGTTTCACAGCAGATGCGCAATTGGAAGCCTCCATACTTGTGACTGTATGTTTTCGGTTAACAATTTCACTTTAAACCAGGATCACTCAACCAAGGAATGTTCTTTCCACCGAGAAGCTTAAGCACAGTGCTTGATTTACGAAAGTTCATTAAGGCCATTTTCTGTGGTGCCCAGTTTCCAGATATATTTTGCCTCAAAATTCGCAAGAAGAGAATCTGTCATTCTGCCTTTGATGTGTTTTAGCACTGTCCACTTCATTTCATGTGGCAAATGGTTCTTTTCCAGACAGTGTTTTACCATGGGTGCAGAGAGTACTTTACATTTAATGCGCGATCTGTGTTGTGTGAGACGTGTTTTTATTTGTTGTGTAGTTTTTCCAACGTAAGCCAATTTGCAGGGACAGAGCACACAATAGACCACATTGGTGGTGTTACAATTTGCAAACTCATCATGTCTGATGTTTTCATTTCCATAGTTTAAGTCATTACCCTCAGTGGTGCTGCTGCATAAATTGCAGTTTCAATCAATCAATCAATCAGTGACACTTATAAAGCGCGCTACATACCCGTGGGGTCTCAAGGCGCTGGGGGGGGGGGAGCCGCTACTGCTCGAACAGCCAGGTCTTCAGCTTCTTCCTGAAGGAGAGGTGGTCTTGGGTCAGGCGCAGGTCGGTCGGGAGGGAGTTCCAGGTCTTGGCGGCCAGGTGGGAGAAGGACCTTCCTCCTGTAGTCGCTCTTCGGATGCGGGGGACGGCGGCGAGGGCGTGGTTGGCTGATCGGAGGTGGCGTTTGGGAGCGTAGAAGTTGACTCGGCTGTTGAGGTAGCTCGGGCCTTGGTCGTGTAGGGCTTTGTGTGCGTGGGTGAGGAGGCGGAAGGTGATTCTTTTGTTGACGGGGAGCCAGTGAAGGTCTCGCAGATGTCCGGAGATGTGGCTGGTTCGTGGGATGTCGAGGATGAGTCTGGCTGAGGCGTTCTGGATCCGCTGGAGTCTCTTCTGGAGCTTGGCGGTGGTCCCGGCGTAGAGGGCGTTGCCGTAGTCCAGTCGGCTGGTGACGAGGGCCTGGGTGACGGTCTTCCTGGTCTCGGTGGGGATCCACCAGAAGATCTTCCGTAGCATGCGTAGGATGTTGAAGCATGCCGAGGAGACGTTGTTGACTTGCCTGGTCATGGAGAGGGAGGAGTCCAGGATGAAGCCCAGGTTGCGTGCATGGTCTGTCGGTTTGGGTGCGGTGCCCAGGGCGGGAGGCCACCAGGAGTCGTCCCAGGCGGAGGGAGAGGAGCCCAGGATGAGGACCTCCGTCTTGTCCGAGTTCAGTTTCAGGCGGCTGGTCGTCATCCACTCGGCTACCTCTTTCATCCCTTCGTGCAGGTTGGCTCTGGCGGCGGCGGGGTCGTTGGTCAGGGAGAGGATCAGCTGGGTGTCGTCGGCGTAGGAGATTATGCTGAGGTTGTGTTTGCGTACGATGGCCGCGAGGGGGCTCATGTAGACGTTGAAGAGGGTGGGGCTCAGAGATGATCCTTGGGGGACGCCGCAGATGACTTCGGTGGCCTCTGACTTGTACGGTGGTAGGCGGACTCTCTGTGTTCTCCCGTCGAGGAAGGAGGTGATCCACTCCAGCGCCTTGTCCTGGATTCCGACGTTGCTGAGGCGCCGTACTAGGGTGCGGTGGCAGACCGTGTCGAATGCCGCGGAGAGGTCTAGGAGGATGAGGGCCGCTGTTTCTCCATTGTCCATCAGGGCTCGGATGTCGTCGGTGGCGGCGATGAGGGCGGTCTCGGTGCTGTGGTTGGCTCGGAAGCCGGACTGTGAGGGGTCGAGGGATCCGTTCGTCTCGAGGAAAGCGGCCATCTGCTTGTTGACGGTCTTCTCGATGACTTTGGCTGGAAACGGGAGGAGCGAGATGGGGCGGTAATTCTTGAGGTCGGTGGGGTCCGCTGTTGGTTTCTTGAGTAGGGCGCTGAGTTCGGCGTGTTTCCAGCTCTCGGGGAAGATGGTGGTGTCGAGGGATGTGTTGATGATGTCTCGCAGGTGGGGTGCGATGACAGCGTCGGCTTTGTTGAAGACGTGGTGAGGGCAGGGGTCGGTCGGTGATCCGGAGTGGATGGAGTTCATCGTGCGGATGGTGTCTTCGGTGCTGATCGGGGTCCAGGCGTGGAGGGTGGTGGTGGTTGTTCGGTCATGGTGTGCGTTGGTTGGTTGTTGAAGCTGTTGTGTATGTCCGCGATCTTGTTGTGGAAGTATGAAGCCAGGGAGTTGCAGAGGTCTTGCGATGGGGTGATGTCGTTGTTTCCTGCGCTGGGGTTGGAAAGCTCTTTGACGATGTTGAAGAGTTCCTTGCAGTTGTGTGCGTTGTTGTCCAACCGGTCCTTGAATGCTGTTTTCTTGGCGGCGCGGATCAGCTGGTGGTGTTTCCGGGTGGCAAGTTTGAAGGAGGTCCTGTTGTCCGGTGTCGGTTCCCTTCTCCAGACTTTCTCGAGGGCTCGGCAGTTCTTCTTGGAGCTCTTGAGTTCGTCGGTGAACCATGGGGCTTTCTTGCTGCCGGGTCTGCTGGGCGGGGTCCTCAGTGGGGCGAGTTCGTCCGCGCAGTTGCTGATCCACTTCGTGAGGTTGTCGGCGGCCTGGCTGGGGTTCGCTGAGCTGGCAGGAGGGTGCTGGCTCAGGGAGGTGGCGAGCTGGTCTGCTGTGATCTTGTTCCAGCTTCTGCGGGCGGTCTGTTGCTGGTGGTGGTGGGTCGTTGTTTTCTTGAAGGTGAAGTGGACGCAGCTGTGGTCCGTCCATTGAAGCTCTGTGGTGTGGCTGAAGTTGATGTCCTTGCTGGATGAGAAGACAGCGTCGAGTGTGTGTCCGGCGAGGTGGGTGGGGGTGGACACCAGTTGCTTGAGTCCCAGGTTGGTGAGGTTGTCGAGCAGGGTGCTGGTGTTGCGGTCGTTGTTGTTCTCCAGATGGAAGTTGAGGTCTCCCAGGAGGATGTAGTCAGCGGAGGGGAGGGCATGTGGGCTGACGAAGTCGGCGATGTCCTCGCTGAATTGTGTGCGTGGTCCAGGGGGTCGGTAGATCAGGGTGCCTCTGAGGGTGGTGTTCGGGTTGGTGTGGATCTGGAAATGCAGGTGTTCGGCGGTGGTCAGGGAGTTGTCGGTGCTGGTCGTGAGACGGATGGTGCTCCTGTGGATGATGGCGATGCCTCCTCCCATCTGGTTGGCGTTTCGGTCCCTCCGGACGATCTTGTAGCCCTCTGGGATGGCGATGGCGATGTCGGGAGCTGAAGAGGCGTTCATCCAGGTCTCCGTGAGGAAGGCAACGTCTGGAGCTGTGGTGTCGAGGAGGTTCCAGAGTTCGATGGCATGTCTGTGGATGGAGCGGGTGTTGAGCAGGATGCACTTGAGGTGGGTACTGCTGGTGTTCGGCTTGGTGGGTGCTGGTGCGAGGCAGGTCCGGATGCAGGTGAACTTGCAGGCGTGGCAGCTGAAGGGTCCGTGGGTACGTCGTGGAGAGGCTTGATGGCATTCTGGGAGTCGGCCGGTGTTGAGAGCGGTGAGGGTGGCGGCGGAGTACGTCAGGCGGGTCGGTCGGGGTCTTCGTGGGCCAGGGGTCCTGGCGCTGGTCGCGATCCGGTCGCGGACGGGCGTAGACGGGCTTACCTTTGGCGCGCCTTCGGCGCACAATCGGCGCGCCCGCTGCGCGTGACCGCTGCGCGTCCGCACGGTCGCCATTTAAGGCGAAGTGCGCGGGTGGGCGGAGCAGCTGGGAGGCGGGAGCGGGGAGGGAACAGAAGAGAAAAAGGGGCGGGGCCAATGTCGGTGGCGGGAAGCGAGAGCGGAGGGCGGCGAGGTAGGCGGCCAATCAGGAAGGAAACTGGACACGGCACAGGGGATACAAAGAAATTAACAGGCACAAATTTAGGGCAAAACAAATAAAAACGGCAAAATACGCGAGCAGACGGCAGAAACAGACAAGCACAAATTACGGGCAAAACAAGGAAAAACAGCAAAATACGCGAGCAGACGGCAGAAACAGACAAGCACAAATTACGGGCAAAACAAGGAAAAACAGCAAAATACGCGAGCAGACGGCAGAAACAGACAAGCACAAATTACGGGCAAAACAAGGAAAAACAGCAAAATACGCGAGCAGACGGCAGAAACAGACAAGCACAAATTTAGGGCAAAACAAGGGAAAACAGCAAAATACGCGAGCAGACGGCAGAAACAGACAAGCACAAATTTAGGGCAAAACAACTGGGAAACCAGAGGGGAGCGACCACGGCGTCAGCGAGGCCGGCGGCGAGGCAGAAGGCAGGCAGAGGGGAACACACGCAGCAGCTGGTGGCCGTGCGGCGCGGGGGTTTCCGCACCAATGGTGACCTTTGACTGGGGGTAGTGCTAGCATGGGTTACAATGTTGGTTCAAATCATTTCTTTTTTGTATTAGCCCGCACCAAGTAATCTTTGATGCTTTTGTTCTTTTTGAGGGCGAAGATTGGGATTTCCTTAAAGACTTCCAACCGTTTGACACTTTGCCAATTCTTTTTTACGATCTTCTTGATTTCATTTGTGTAGCCAGAAAAGGTGGTAACACATACAAGTGGCATGTCTTTCGCTTTCTCTTTTGGTGTTAGTAAGGGCTCTCTTGGCATGTACCACGCCCTTTTCTTTGCCCGTTTCGTCAATTTTCGGTAGAGTGACATCACGGAGAGTACGTAGACACGTCAGAAATTTAAATGATAGGATGCAAATGCACACGTGATATGCACGGAAGTCGAAAACCGCGACCAGAGTTTCTAACAAACTGCACGAGTGCGGCAAAGCGCAAGTCGAAAGTGAAGATCGACTGTTGTTCACCTTCAAGGTAAAGGCTCTCCCGATATCTAAATAATCATTAAGCTCACAATCTTGGAATGCATGAGGTATTTTCTCTCCTCACCTGAGCACAAAATTGGCGTCTCTAAGTGGCACACTAAAACCAAGACAGACAACATTCGATGCCACGAAACCTGAGGCCGTTGTCATTTTCCGTCCCAATTGTAACGTAATGGCCTGTAACGACGAAGTTTGAAACAGGCAATGCACCGGGCAATGTGAGCACCTTGAGTTCTTTTAAATCACGGCACATGCTAAAGAAACCACTTTACTCACCAGTAGTTAGGTGCCAACCGAAAGTGTACAATTTCAAGCACTTTTGGAAACATTTCCATTTCTCAACCATGCCAAAAATAAACACCATTAATGCAAGCCAAATAAAGAACATGTTATAAGGTCTAAACACTTCAATTCTAAGACACAAGAAACCATGTTTCTCCCCCTGTTGCCAATAGGTATCAAGTGCATATACAGAGAAATTTGAACATTGCCAGAGAAATTTGAACTTTGCCTGAAAAATCGAAGGAAGTGCCTTGGACTCCTTTCAAAAACCATTTGAAAAAACACGCCTCAATTAATAGGAGGTATGATCCCAATGTATGGCTTTTGGTAAAATAATTGTACTTTGCATATCATTCTCCACACAGTTTATAAATTAAGTTTAATTTCCATTAATTTTTAACCAATAGTGTCCTACACAGAAAATTCCAGCCCTGAGGAAGACCATCTTTGAATCCTCCTGGTCCCCACACGAAGGTCGAAACGCGTCTGCACACCCTGCACAACCCCTCCACTTCACAAGGCCAAGAGTATCAGCATTTTGTAAATAACAACATAGATTACCAACTGCTCAGTTTAGCCAACAAACTGTGGTGTAAACAAATATAAAATGGACTAAGGCGGTCTCTGACTTTTCTCACTAGTTTGGACCATGTATTGATTTAATATCAAGGAAAAGTATGTATTTTCCTGATATATGTTTATAGTGAAGTAGAACCCTTTGGTTTCACTACAGTGTCCTTAAAAGTGTTGTGACCTTTATAAATTGTTTTTTTCATGCACTGTAAATTATTTTATTATCTATCGATTATTTATGTATCATAATTATGCACAAACATGTAAATTTGTATTAGAAAAAACGAATGTATTTCAATCGTGTTACAAAACAGAAAAACAAAAAAAGTGATTTTGAAGTAAATTCACATTGATGAAATGTCTAAATAGAATATTGAGTATTATTTGACTCATTGATGCTTTGCTTGTTGACCCACAAATGTGAGTAGACATAAGATATACAGCTCATACATTGAACAGAAACTTAGGTAAAGAACTTCTACTTATGTTTTAAATAGAAACATGGAATTTATAGTCATAGAGGCAATACTCAACTGCATGGTTTATTAGAATCCAGCCTCTATGTTCCTCACCTGAATTATTCCCTATTTTGTAAAATCTTCTCCCAAATGAGTCACTTTGGATTCTCCCAATTAGTCAGCTATGTTATGGGTGGGAAGAGCCTGTGCGAAATAAGGGTCTTAGCAAAATTCCCTAAACCTTCCCACCACAGGCCCATCCCCCTCAACAAGGGCTTCCTCTTCAGTCAGTACGGAGTTCACCATGGTGGCTTGATGTAGGGCTCCGAGTTTATCCTCGAATAATCTCCCACATTTGTTCCCTACATAAAAGGAATGTTTGATGTGGAGAATGGAGTATTGTTCGCTATCTTGATCCAACCCTGCTGGTTGTTTCCGGGTAGACTATAACTGACGACACACTCTAGGGGCCCCTGTGCAGTGATGGATGCTCTCTAACTCCCGAATCTGCGGCTGTAATTGTGAATGTTTATCCCTTCTAATTCTGTTGTCCGCAGCTGAGATGTTGATAATTTCTCCTCGTATGACCGCCTTCAGTGCGTCGCAGACTATCGAGATAGGGGTACCAGGGGTATAATTAATTCTCAAATAATCTCCAATTGCCCTCTTTATTTGCTGAACCACCGCAGGTCTATGCAGGAGGGTCTCTCGCAGCCGCAATGTATGGGTGGAAGTGTCACTGTGCTGGTGTGTAAGATCTAGTAAAAGGGCAGAGTGATCGGACAGTCAGCACTGTTCTATTTCCACCGAGTTGACTGTCATATACACATATCTAGAACTCAGGGAGTGGTCCATTCAGGCGTATGATTGATGTGCGTGGGAATAGAAGGTGTAATCTCGCGTTAGCGGATGGCGATCCTGCCAGAGATCCCTCAATCCCATCTCTCGGAGCCAAAGGGCTCGCTACCTGCGGTAATAGCTCCCGCTGCGCCCTGCCTGAGGGCCGAGCAGTCCAACTCATTCCGAAAAACTAGGTTAAGGTGTCCCCCGAGCACAACCCATCGGTTCTGTGTTGTCATAGTGTCCGCTACAGCCCTGAGCAATAATTATTCCTGCCTCTCGTTAGGTGCATACGGGGATCCTATTATCAGTGTATGTGATCCTATTATCAGTGTATGTGGTCCTAATGGAGGAGATAAACCTCAGTCCAGTGGTGAAAAGACAGTAGGGGACTGTGGCCATCACTTCAAAGCCCAATGTGCCCCTCCACGGACTCCCTCAGACCCCCAACACCTCCCCACAGGCTCAAGTTGCAACATGCTCAGGTGGTTTCTTTGGATACAGAATCCTCGGACAACCTTCCCAGAAGAGACTTTCTCTCTGAAGTGATCACGGCGGAGTCCGGCCTGGCCCTCCCAGGCCTGGAAGAGGGTCATCTCCATCTCGGATGCCTATCAGCTCTGCCCCCCACATGCCACTGTGAGGGAGCAAAATGAATGAAGCTGCTCATGTCATCGAAAGATGATTCGGAAGGGATGCCCCCAGGAGTATGCAACATTTTTGTCCCTGAGGAATGCTGTAACCGGGCAAAACGCGTGTCTCTTCTAGAGTGTGGTGGCTGAGAGATCCTAGAACAAATGCAATATATGACCCCGAAACTGTACCAGATGCAATTCTCGGGCTTTGTGGAGAATCCATTCCTTTAAGAAGAAGTTGTGAACGCCAGTCAAGATATCTGTAGGTCATGCCTCTTTGGGACTTGGGTGCCCCACACTGTGAGTTCTGTCCAAGCAAATCTCTGAGGCTTAGGTGTCCCCTCGAATCCGAGCGAATACAGCAGGCACGTAGGCTTCAATATCATCCCCTTCCGCAGCCCGTGGGCACCCCTTATTTGTATGTTGTTCTGTTGAGATCTGTTTACCAAATCCTCTGCGTGGGCCTGTAGGTCTAATGGTTGATCTGATAAAATGTAAATCCGTATTTGTAAAGCGCAAACTACTCACCCTTACGAGTCTCAAGGTGCTGGGGGCCATCGTGGAAATTAGGTGAGCTATTGCCCAGAGTCACACAGTGCTGAGCTGAGCTGCCGCCGGAGCCGGGGATTGAACCGTGAACCCTGTACTCCGAAGTCAGCTGCCCTGGCCGCTGCACCACACCTCTCCTCCATAGACGGAGTATTTCCTATTGCTATTGCTAATTTCTTCATCCGGGAAGTCTCTTGGTTTTCTAGCGCTTCCACTCTACCTCCAATGTCAGTCACTTCCTTTCGAACAGCCTGCAGCTCATGCGCAAGGTCTCTCTTGACCGTCAGGAGGTAATTTCTCAGTGAGGCATACAGGGTCTCCAAATATGGGTGCGTGACGGGCCTCTAGATCCTCTTTATCCGGTGAGGCCACTCTACTGGATGTCATCTGGCAGTCCCCAGTCTGAGGACCTGCGGTCTTGGCGAATATGTACTTGAGGGTGCTCCCCTTCTTGATGCGTGCAGCCGCCATCTAGCTGCCTGGGTCTAGGTCGATAGTCAGGTGTCTCAATTGTCCACTGGGCCCGCCCACCTGGGTCTGCACCATCCACCACTCCAGCCTCAACCAGCCTTGATCTATCTCGCTAGTGAGTAGGCTCTCTCTTGTCGGTAGGCCACGTAGCCTCCTACAGACACCTGCTGAGGCAAAGCAGCATGTCTGTTAGGCCACCCACACACCTGTTCTCCAGTGCCCCTCCGCTACGATTGCCAGCGCTCTCCTCGGGGTCTCGCCACCACTGTGATCCAGGCAGCCGCCAGAGCCTGCCACCAATGCTGACAGGTCACCTCAGCTCACCGGGCAAGTTCACCTAAGACGGCCCACAGCACCTTCAAGCGGGATCCCTCATAGCTCTTTGTTTCCTCCAGGTGTGAGTCGAGGGAGAACCAGCAAGGGCCTCATGCCACCGATCGCGCAACCTAGGAGGGCGATGCGGTGCGGCTGCCCTCATGCAGAAGACGTCACCTCAGCAGATCCAGCAGAGTCTGGTTCAGGTTGCACCGTCTCCGCCAGAATCCACGGCTCTGTGCAGGGATTGTGGTGCCTCAGGGGGGGTTCTGCTGTCCTCAACAGCAGCACTTCTTCCTCAGCTCCTCGCCTCGGTCACATTGAAGAGCAGGCGGGAAGGCCAGGAGGTGGCAAGGACAGAGGGACAGAGAAACACGTCCAACTGCCTTCCATCTTGGCCACGCCCCCTAACATTTTTAATATTGTAAGGGCTTTCTTTTTAAAAGATTTGGAATTTTTCTTTCCAATTGGAAAAAAGTGTTGTAGAAAAATTATCTGGAGAATGAGCATGTTCCTTTATCTACATCTTGCTTTCAGAACAAGAAAATAACCCGCTTTTAAATGTCTGATTAATGTGATTTGACTTGATTTAATTTGAATACTTATAAAGCGCACGATTGCCCAGATGTGTCTTGGCGCTAAAGTTCGATTTGGTTCCCGCACTTGGTGACCGATACCGAAGCTGAACGAAGCTTCACAGGCTGAACACGGCCTTAATACCGCTAATTGTTAACTTGTAGCTGTTAAACCTAACAGTCAAGCAACTCGCTGACGGCAACCGGACATACCGAATGGTGCCGTATTCCTCCAAACAAATACACCACCCGATAAGGACCGGGTTGGAACTATCACCGGTTCCCCGACCACGCGCCTCGATCTTTCAGATCAGCCCTGAAGATTCACAGCCACATGCTGTGTTGAAACACGTGTAGGCTTTAGTAACAAAGACAGTGATTCCCAATAGGTGAACACTGATGATAATAAAAACTTTTTGAAAAAAAACACATTTGGCTGATCTATCCCTAAGGAGTGAATATTTGTACACATGATCAATATTTAATTACGCATAGTGTGCTCTGGATCTTTGCCAAATCATAATAAGATAGAGGTTGTGTACCTCTTTTCTTTACAGAGGTTAGGGTTTTCCTCTGTCCAAGAAGCACCTACTTCGATACCAAGTTTACCAAAACTTTACCGTGACAAGTTGAGCGCCAAAAACTTCTGAACACGTAAAAAACCTATTCTTAGATTACTCTAAAGTTCGATGCGCTTCAGGTTACTGCTGAGGTGAAATTCTGGCTTAGCAGAGAAAGCGCAGGTTTTAACTGCCTTTCTGAAAGACAGAAGCGAAGGGCTACTTTTTATTGTGATAGGGAGGAGGTTCCACGTCTTGGCAGTTCTCCACAGAAAGCTTCTCCCTCCCCACCTAGCCTGCTTGAACTTAGGTACTTGTAGAAGTTTTGCGTGAGCAGATCTAAGACTTCTTGCTGGTATATACCATTTCAGGTGTGATCTCAAGAACTGAGGACCTGAGCCATGAAGGGCCTTGTATGCCAGACACAAAGACTAAAACACAATCCTTTTGTCCACCAGTAACCAGTGGCACCCCCATTGAGTTCTTGAAGGTGACAGCCTTCCAGGTAACCCTGCATCTACGGGCTATGTATAACGAGAGTTATGAGACCGGGCAACTCCCACAAGACCAGCGCCTAGCTACCATAGTATTTATCTGCAAACCAGGGAAACCGGGGGGTAATTGCGGGCCATAAAGACCTATCTCATTGATTAACGTGGAGGCTAGGATATTGGCAAAGGTGCTTGCCACTAGGTTGGTTGCAGTTATCTCCTCCTTAGTTCACCCGGACCAGTCGGGCTTTATGCCCGGTAGAAATACGGCACTTAACATCCATCGTCTACATAACGTACTTGCACGTAGAGTCTATTTAGAGGAAGATGCAGTGGTCCTTTCACTGGATGCATCTATGGCATTTGACTCTATAGAATGTCCATACGTATTCGAGGTCCTAATGAGGTTGGGTTTTAGTCTGAAATTCTAGGTTGGGTGCAACTGCTTTATACAGATATACAGGGTCAAATACGAGTTAACAACTACACGTCCCATGCCTTTACGCTGAGAAGGGGTACCTGACAGGGCTGTCCACTATCACCACTGATATTTTCCCTCACGCTGGAGCCACTCGCGGCTTGGATACGGCGGGATGTAATGGTGCGAGGGCTGAAATGGACAATGGTTCAGGAGGCTAAAATATCATTATATGCGGATGATATATTGCTCTAGCTTGCCTTGAAGAACCGGGGTTTAACCCAGCGGCGTCAGGGGCATGCCTAAGATCTTCGAGTTCACCTGTCTTGGTATACAGAGACACGGAATACTTCTGGATGGCATCAGAGACCAAGTTTATTAGCTGTAGCTAGTAACAGTGATCCTATAAATACATCACGGTGTAAATTCTCAGGAAACTGCTCATTTTACTAAGGCGAGACGACTCCTTTTATACCCAATATTCACATTATAAATGTACACCCACTGCACAAAATTCTAGCCAATAAGGTACATTTTCAAACAAAGTGTCACATAACAAAAACTCAATTTACAGTATCCCAACCCAAAAGTTAGTTATTAGGAAAGTCCCAAATTCAATCTCCACAAGCCTGACAAACTTATAATTGAAAGCATAACCCATGTAATGAAGAAACATAAAAAAGAAACGATAACAGATGCTGAACAAGATAAGGCATGTGCAAGGAAACTAAAAGTTAACTATGTCCTGAACATTGATTGGCAATCTCAGACAAAGATCGATCAGGGAAATTGGCTTTGCGAGGTCAGTTTCAGGTGAAGAGGTCAGTTTCTTACAGTTCATTTCAGAGTCAAAAAGAAACCTAGTTAATGTATACATGAACTAAGAAGGCCAGGCCACTTTATTCGCCAGGCTACCTTCTCAGGCCTACGTGAGGGCAACACAAAATGGTGTCACAGAACAAAATGGAGTCCGACTCGAGAATTACAAAACCTCAGACCCTCCTTTTGCCATTACGTAGGCAATAACCTAAGACTCATGTTAATCTGAATCTAGGTCCATATCGATATTCATTAGGTCATCAAGGTGTTGATGTGGCATCATCTTATTATTCTCTACTTCTCTCGGGACAGGTCTCCGAACACACATAGTAGCACAAAGACTACAAATGGCGGGACCACACTGGATGCAAAGACAACAAGAGAAAAGGATGGTTAAAACCGTACCAAGGAATGTCAGAATCTTCCATCCCCATTTGGACAGCAGTCCCCAAAACCATCCCGTCAATTACCAGTCTCCTTCGTCTACATGGATAGACTCAGAGATTTTAATCAACCTAGAGATGGCTTGGTACACTGTAGGTACATTATCTGGTATGTAAACACAGCAACTGGATCCAATCAATTTACATACTCCTCCTCGATCTGCAAGTATGATGTCTAATACCATACGGTTCTGCAAAGTCATAAGGTGGTCCGCTTGAAGCTCAGCTGTAACATTACTAAGAGCACCTGCTGTCTTATTAATAGTAGCTTCAACAACGCGGACAAGCTGTCGAATATGCCTACTATTGATCATAGGACCCCAAAAGGGCAGGAAGCCCTTGAAGAAATCTCCTACTTCGTGTGCTGCAGTATCTTCCTGATTGAAGACACCTCTACCATATCTCGTTCTATGATAGTCTGAAGCAGTAGTGTATGTAGGGGGAAGTAGAAACGCCACATAACACGTTCCTGAAAAATCAAGTGGCAACCATGTGTAGGCTCTCTCATGACAAACAAAATATGTGCCTTTAGCTGGCACAAACGGTGGAGAAGTCCGAGATGAATAGACATAGGTTTGAGCACACACACTCTTACCTAGCTGAGCTTTTGGATTCCGACCATCACCTTGCAACCAAAAATGGCCTCGGTGGGGTACAATCCAAATAGGGGGAGACCTTTTTCGTCTCTCCTTCTCTGTCAAGCTGGTACTATATCCAGTCACGTTCCAACCAACGTAAGGCTGCACCTCATCCTTAGGGGTAGCATTATATGCATCAATATCTTGGATCATAGCTACTATTCCCCTTATTAAGGCACTATTGCTCGAGTTATCTTTAAGGGAACGTAAGGGGCGTACCTCATTTGCATAGATAAACATGGTCTGAAAAGCCCACACAGACCCATTAAAAGAAAAAGGCAAAACCAAATATGGTATACCTTTATCTGTCGTATGAGGCATAAGACCACAAACCCAACAATTAGTGGTATTTACTACTAACTGATGCTGATGCAACAACTGTATAAACGAGTTGTTGACAAATTCTGATCTCCTTGTCTGTTCATGTTCAGGCAACGTATAAAACTGGTGCAAAGAAACAGTAGTGAAAGAAAGCATAGGTTGGGAGGTGGGTGCAGATGTCTGTTGTGTAGCATAGAAAGTCCAACCCACACAAACTAATATGATACTTAAAAACATCAAAAAGCACAATATTATAAAAAATTTGCTATGTATCAATGTACAAAATCTTGTCTTAAGATCTATTCTCTCAACATCTCTTTCAGTTACAACAGACTCCATCCTCTAACGTGCTGCTCGCAGCAATTTTCCTTCTTCACTCAAGTGTGCATCCAGGCGTCCTAGATGTCCCTAGAACCGCAGACCTTTCGTCAATACGCGGGCCACCCCTTAAGTCTTATACCGCGACCCTGCAGCTGAACCCGGATGGTGGTTCAAAAAAGAAAAAGAAAAATAGTCTCTTGTCTGAAAGAGTGTAATTCACAAAACATTTCAGATTTTATTTGTCCTTTTTAGACCTTAAGTTGTAGCGTTCTTTACCAGGCACAGTTTGATCCTGAAAGAGTGTCTCTGGGTGCGTAGTATCAAGTCTCAAACACGGCGGCACAGCTTCTTGCAAGACTTCATCATCCGCACGTTCTGACTGAGTCCATTCCAGATGTGCATCTCTAAAAGGTACAAATCTCGGAACCCTTTCACTCTCAGAATCGGCAACACCTTCCCGGACCCACTTATCGTACGGTAAGGGCAAAGGTATCTTCTTGCAATGGGTACCATGTACCCAGTTTTTCTTGCCGAACACCTTAATAACAGTCCGAGTTGATAACAGGACTTGGTATGGACCGGTCCATCTTGGTTCCAAGTTCTTTGACCTCTGAAAATTCCTGGTTAGAATCCAGTCGCCAGGTTGAATCGTAAGGCCTGCGTCTACAGAAACTGAAGGCAAAGTGTCATGGACCTGTTGGTGAAGAACACGCAATTTAGCAGTCAAATCATTTAAGTAGTCAACCAACACAGGGGACTCGATATCACTGTACTTCTTAGGCCTCGGCACATCTCAGCCATTCGCCGGGCGTCCAAAAACAATCTCGTATGGGCTAAGTCCCACGTGAGAATGTACTGTCGTTCTCGTGGACAAAAGTGCCAATGGTAAGGCATCGGGCCATGTAAGACCAGAGCTTGCTTGCACCTTGGCCAACTTCAGCTTCAGAGTGCCATTATAGCACTCGACCAGGCCTGCTGACTGGGGGTGATTCGCAGCGTGAAATTTCTGTTTGACACCCAGACCCGCACATACTTTCTTCATAATCTGACCCACAAATTCACTTCCATTATCACTCCATACCATCCTCGGCAAGCCATATCTGGGAAAGAATTCTTTGAGCAAAACCTTGGCTGTAGACAAGGCAGTATTAACCTTTAGGGGGTAGGCCTCTATCCATCTGGAAAAGGCACAAACAACCATAAGGACATCCTTCAAGTTATTGCATCTTTCCATATGAATATAGTCTATCTGCAGCACCTCGAATGGATACGTTGGAGGAGCAAAATGACCCGCTCGAGTTGGGGTTCCCTTTCCAGGATTATGCATCAAGCAAATCATGCAGTGTTTAACCAAATTCTCAGCACACTTCGGAATTCCACCATTCTGCCATACCGAAGCTAACAACTTACATATCCCTTTTGAACTAATGTGAGCCAACCCATGAGCCATAGTAACCACTGGAAGCACATATGCATCCGGCAACAACCATCGCTGGTGCTCTGACAACTCAACCCAACAGCCTGTTGAATCCAACATTCCCGTAATCTCTCTCCACATACTCAATTCTTTCTCAGTAGCTTCTGCCTGAATCATCTTCACACTTTCTGTTGTATCTTCACACATTCCTCCTTCCAGAACCCATCTGGCAGGACCTGCAACATACATTCGACTCGTCACATCTTTCGCCGTTTCTCTCGCTACTTTATCTGCGAACGCATTCCCTCGACCCACATCATCCGTAACCTTCTTATGCGCACTACACTTCACTATCGCAATTTGGGTCGGCAAAGTAAGTGATTCAAGAAGTTCACTCACTAATTGTCCATGCTGAATTTTCGTACCATGGGAAGTAAGAAAACCTCTCTCTTTCCACAAGCGACCTTAACTGTGAGCCACGCCAAATGCATATTGGCTATCAGTATAAACATTCACTCTCTTTCCTTTTGACAACACACATGCTCTAGTCAATGCTATCAACTCCGCTGCTTGCGCTGAATTCTGTGCAATACGTGCTGTTTCAACAATCGTGTGCAATGTTGTGACAGCATATGCTGCAGTCGTCTCTCTATTCGGAAGCTTAAAGCATGAACCATCTACCCATAGGGTACCACCAGGATTCGAAAGAGGAGTATCTTTCAGATCAACTCTACCCTTCGTTTCCTCCTCTGTCCGGAGAAAACAATCATGCTGTTCCTGAGCATCTGTCTCTACAAAAATCGGCAACAATGTAGCTGGATTCAATGTGTTGCACCTCTTGAAAAAAAAGCGTCAACTCATAACCTGACAAACGCGCACTGGTAAGATGTTGAGTCTTCGTTCTATTCAATAGGGTATCCACTGCATGTGGAACCATCACAATCAATGTATTATCCAATACCAAACCAGCAGACTGTCGGATAGAAACAGCCGCTGCCGCAGTAGCTCTTAGGCAACTAGGCAACGCCCCCAGCTACCAGATCTAAAGTAGCTGAAAAATACGCACATGGGCGCTGCTTGTGTCCAAATTGTTGCGTCAACACTGACAACGCACAACCTTCTCTCTCGTGTACGTAAAGTGTAAAAGGTTTACTGTAGTCGGGTACCCAACACCGGAGCAGAACACAATACATCACGCAATTCAGAAAAACTCTTCTGATATTCGTCAGACCAAGGAAGAGGGTGTGGTGTGTCCTTAAGAGTAAGTGCCAACAAAGGTTTCGCTAGCAAAGAAAAATTCGGAATCCACTGTCTACAATACGAGGTGATACCTAAGAAGGCACGCACCTCTCTCTGTGTGCATGGCACAGTCATTTGGGCAATCGCTTGAATACGCTCTGGGGTCAATCCTCTCCCCTCCTTCGACAAGAGATGACCTAAGTAGGTCACTTCTTGGCGGCAATACTGCAACTTTGAAGGTGACACTTTATGATGAAGGTCAGACAGGTGTCGCAACAAAGAAAGAGTAACTTCTTTACAAATCTCTTCATCATCAACAGCAACCAACAGATCATCAACATACTGGATAAGAGTAGCACCAGAAGGCAATGCAAGAGTATCAAGCTAGGTTTTCAAAGCCTGACTATAAATGGAGGGACTCTCTAAATAACCTTGAGGAGCGCGCTTAACCCGGAAACTGCGGCCTCCTAAAGAGAAGCCAAAAATATCCCTACTTTCCTCAGCAATCGGAATACTGAAGAAAGCGTTCTTCAGATCAATAACAGAAAACCAAGCAGCTGAGGCAGGGATCATAGTCAATAAAGCAGTAATGTCCGGGACAACAGGAAACTGTGGCACAACGATCTTATTGACCTCTCGAAGGTCGATCACAAACCGATACACGGGTGTCTGAGAAGAGTCAGTACGCTTAAGGACAGGCAGAACAGGACTGCTACACACATTACCTCTCGTTTCTTCAACCACACCTTTCTCAACCAAATCATAGATAATCGCTAAAAGAGCTCTTTCGCCATCACTGGAAATCTTGTACTGAGGAATGCGAGGTAAATTAGCATTCGACTTAAGGGTAACAACGTAGGGTGGAATCTGCAAGAGACCAACATCATTGGGACCTGTAGCCCAAAGTGTATCAGGGAGAGAACGCAGTTCCAGTGGAAGGCGATCCTTAGACAGATACATCGGGGAAATCACTTTCTTACCCACCGTAAGATGTACTCCCGAAGGAGAACAATGTAATGTCGCATGCAATCTTTTCAACAAGTCCAAACCCAACAGATTCTCGCCACAGCCAGTCGTTAGAATAAGGGGATCCTCCAATTCACAGGGACCAATAGAAAGGGGCAAAGGACAAGAAACCGGGTTACGAACTGGGGCGCCAGAAAATCCTACTGAAACATTGGTCAAGCCAGACAAATGTGTGCCAGGGAGTTTAGAGTGCATGATAGAACTCTTTGCTGCACCAGTATCCAAAAGAAAAGGTTCTGCCACACCTGATGTAATCACTTCAACATAAGGTCCACTCTGGTCTACTGGAACTGACACTACTCCCTCCCTTTGCCCATGGCTGTCCTAACTATCATTAAAACCAGCACTCTCACTTCCAACATAATAATCATCAGTGTAGTACTGAGCGAACTGGACGGTCAGAACATTCTGTTGGTCAAAATAATTCATAGAATTCTGAGGGGAAAAGGAACGTTCATTCTGGGGAAACGTACCACGTCCCCTACCCCTAGGTACTTGTTGGAAACCACCACGACCTCTCAGACCAGACATACCATTCGCACGCTGTAGCAAGATTGGGCAACTATTCTTGAAGTGACCTTCTTCTTTACAATTAGCACACTGATTAGGGCCTAGCGGGATTCGCGAAGCAAAAGATTCAGGCTTCTGCAACAGTTTCTGAAACTGTGGGGGTTGCTGAAACTGGGAAGGTTACTGAAACTGACGCTGATTAGGGCGAGGCGGATAAGCCTGCTGCAGAAGAACATTAGTTTTTAATTCTCTAGTCTTCTTCGCTATTTTATCCTTCTCATCTTTATCTCTATTCTCATAGTATTGTGCAGTAGCCAATATCTGAGCCGAAGAAGAAACAGCCCATGAACTCTCAGAGTCCTTTAACTTATTAGAAAGTTCAGGAAGTAAATTAAAAACAAAGGTATCTACAAACAACCTCTGACCACCTTCTGTACTCATGTCCTGACCACTATGATCAATGAATGTTTCCTCAAACCTAGTGAAGGAATCAGACACACTCTCGTCTTTCTTTTGTTTGCATGCTGCTAACTTGTCCCAATTCACCCGCAGAGGAGGCATCATAGTTTTCATTAAATTAATAATCCTACCAGGTAGTTCTGCAACTAAGGGTTCAGGTTTGGCACCTCCTACCTGCCGACCATCTGCAGCAGTAATATTAACCCACGTATCTCCTAACTCTGGCGCGTGATCCTCGTGACGGATCTACGTCCACAAGGGTTGAGGAACTACATTACCCATCAACATATCTATGTCAGCTAAATTCATAACACACGCATCAACTGTCTGAGACAACTCCTTGTAATAACCAGCAGGATTTTTACGGGGGTCAGGCAAGGTCTGCTTAAGAGCCAGGACCTCAGCTCTCTTCCAAGGGACATGCACCCACACTCGCATCTGCCACAACTGCCTCTCTCCATACAAGGGGAACCTCTCTCATAGGATACTGCTTCACTTTTCTCCTAATAGAAGGGTCAGGTTCGAACAATGACTGAGGTGGAAGTCTAGACCTAAAAGTGAGTAGTGTCTCTACCGCTTCCTCAACATCGGATCCCACTATCGTCCGTTTAGCAAATTCAGACTGAACATTAAGCAATTCCAGTGGAATTGAACCCAACTCATTATCTTCCCACTCCTGACGAAGGAAGGTACACATAACATCAAAAACATACCTTTGTTTTGGTGCCTCCCACTGTAGGAAGATATCCATAACCACTGGTGGACTGTACTTGGAGGTATTCGAAACCCATCTACGAGCAAGGAGATCTAACACTGCCCGCTCTTCGGGACCAGGGAGCTGACTACGTCTCTGCTTACGTTCAGAAACAGGGGTCATATTCAGTGACCCAAAGAAAGGAGACAAAAGACTAGTGACAGTCTCAGTCATTCGTTGCCGAGCAGAAGGAGAAGAAGTTGACATGAGGACAGGAGACAAAGTGTTTTGAGGTGACAGAGACGTAGGGACAGAAATAAGAGAAGTCGAAGATAAAGGAGTGTAAGGCAAAGGAGTTTGAGGCAAGGCTGGTGGCAAGGCTGGCGGCCCTGGAGGGGCCTGCACCGGGGGAGGAAGAACCACCTGTGAAGCAACGGGTGGCTGAACAACAACAGGGGGTTGAACGACAACATGGGGTGCAACAACTTGAGGTAACGGAGGTGCAGTAGCACCCTGCACATAAGGGGGTGGTAATCTCAGTAAATGTGACATCAAAGGATCCTTTTCAGGGTCTTCAGTCACATTTGAAAGGGGGGGGGCAAAGCCGGGTAACATTTGTCAATGGCCATGCAATGTTGTCTATCTGACACTTCAATCGCACAATCTTCTTCATCTTCCTTAAACTGCCTAGCAGCTTGCATTACTGATATATTCCTTTCCTTCCTATCTCTCTTAGCTTGCTTAATTTCTCGCTGTTTGGCTTCCTTACGCCAAAGGCGGAAAGAGTCAAACATCGCCGGCCGGGCTTTCTTCTTAAATAGCGCAACTTCTAGGTTATCTAAAACATCTGATTCAAAACTACCATGTTGGGGCCATCTTAAAACACCATCTTTCCTGGTATAACGGACCCATACTTCATTAAAGGTAATGGGACCTACACCATGCTTTGAATAGAGCTCTTAAGTTGGAGTTCCAACCGGAGGTATCGGACACGAGTCCTCCAATCGGGAATCCCTATTACAACTACAACAAAACCATTTCCTAAATTTGCTAAAACCAGGCATCTTTTAGCTCACTAGTCATGCTTCAAACTTCAAGGGGTTATCAAAAATGATACACTCGCAAATATACGAACCCCTTGACTTCGTCTATTGCAATGGCCAAATCAAAACCAAGAAACAAAACCAAGTCGTAGGAGCGACCCACTTATACTTAACCAAAATGTCTGTCACGCCACCAGAAGACCGTCTAACGTCTCGCCTTACAAATCATCACAAGAGGGTCCAAGACAGGGCGACAGTCAGGGCAGCAGTCCATCGCAGCCGTCGGAAAGGGGAAGCCTCGCAGAAAAAAACCTTCGGTCCACGTCGACATGCAGGGGTCGATGAAGTGGCGGCCGTCCTCCAGAATTTCCTCACGGGGCTCCTCACAATCTTCGGGCTTGGACCAGTACCGCTAAAGTCGCCCCACGTTGGGCGCCAGTTGAAGAACCGGGGTTTAACCCAGCGGCGTCAGGGGCACGCCTAAGGTCTTCAAGTTCACCTGTCTTGGTATACAGAGACACGGAATACTTCTGGATGGCATCAGAGACCAAGTTTATTAGCTGCAGCTAGTAATAGTGATACTAGAAATACATCAGGGTGTAAATTCTCAGGAGACTGCTCATTTTACTAAGGCGATACGTCTCCTTTTATACCCAATAAGCATAACCCATGTAATGAAGAAACATAAAAAAGAAACTGTAACAGATGCTGAACAAGATAAGGCATGTGCAAGGAAACTAAAAGTTAACGATGTCCTGAACATTGATTGGCAATCTCAGACAAAGATCGATCAGGGAAATTGGCTTTGCGAGGTCAGTTTCAGGTGAAGAGGTCAGTTTTTACAGTTCATTTCAGAGTCAAAAAGAAACCTAGTTAATGTATACATGAACTAAGAAGGCCAGGCCACTTTATTCGCCAGGCTACCTTCACAAGCCTACGTGAGGGCAACACAAAATGGTGGCACAGAACAAAATGGAGTCAATCAATCAATCAATCAATCACAGCATTTGTATAGCGCGCTACTCACCCGGGAGGGTCTCAAGGCGCTGGGGGAGAGGGGTATGTTACTGCTCGAACAGCCAGGTCTTGAGTTGCTTCCTGAAGGAGAGATGGTCCTGGGTTTGCCGAAGGTGAATGGGGAGGGAGTTCCAAGTCTTGGCCGCCAGGTAGGAGAAGGATCTTCCTCCGGCGGTGGCTCTGCGGATGCGTGGTACGGCGGCGAGTGCGTGGCTGGTTGATCGTAGCTGGCGCGTGGGCGTGTAGAAGGTCATGCGGTCGTTGAGGTACTTGGGGCCCAGGTCGTGGAGAGCCTTGTGTGCGTGGGTGAGGAGTCTGAACGTGATTCTCTTGCTGACGGGGAGCCAGTGCAGTTCTCTCAGGTGTCCGGTGATGTGGCTGTGTCAGGGGATGTCCAGGATGAGTCGTGCGGAGGCGTTCTGGATGCATTGGAGTCTTCTCTGGAGTTTGGCTGTGGTTCCGGCGTAGAGGGCGTTCCCGTAGTCTAGTCGGCTGGTGACGAGTGCCTGGGTGACGATCTTCCTGGTTTCAGTGGGGATCCAGCTGAAGATCTTGCGGAGCATGCGCAGGGTGTTGAAGCACGAGGAAGAAACGGCGTTGAATTGTCTGGTCATTGATAGGGAGGAGTCCAGGATGAAGCCCAGGTTGCGTGCGTGGTCCGTTGGTTTGGGAGCGGTGCCCAGGGCCGGGGGCCACCAGGAGTCGTCCCAGGCGGAGGGTGATGATCCCAGGATGAGGACTTCCGTCTTGTCTGAGTTCAGTTTAAGGCGGCTGTTCCTCATCCAGTCGGCGACGTCTTTCATCCCTTCGTGTAGGTTGGCTCTGGTGGTGGTGGGATCGTTGGTGAGGGAGGGGATCAGCTGGGTGTCGTCGGCGTAGGAGATGATGTTGAGGTTGTGTTGGCGTGCAATGGCTGCGAGGGGGCTCATGTAGACGTTGAAGAGGGTCGGGCTGAGAGAAGATCCTTGTGGTACGCCGCAGATGACTTCGGTGGCCTCGGATCTGAACGGAGGGAGGCGGACTCTCTGGGTTCTTCCGGTGAGGAACGAGATGATCCATTCCACCGCTTTCTATCGGATTCCGATGTTGCTGAGGCGCTTCACTAGGGTTCGGTGGCAGACCGTGTCGAACGCTGCGGAGAGGTCCAGGAGGATGAGGGCCGCTGTTTCCCCGTTGTTGATCAGGGTTCTGATGTCGTCGGTGGCTGCGATCAGGGCGGTCTCGGTGCTGTGGTTGGCCCGAAATCCGGACTGCGATTGGTCGAGGGATCCGTTCGTCTCGAGGAAGGCGGCAAGCTGTTTGTTGACGGTCTTCTCAATGACTTTGGCCGGGAAAGGAAGGAGCGAGATGGGACGGTCGTTCTTGAGGTCGGTGTGGTCCGCCGTTGGTTTCTTCAGGAGGGCGGTCAGTTCAGCATGCTTCCAGCTCTCCGGGAAGGTGGCGGTGTGGAAGGAGGAGTTGATGGTGTCTCGGAGATGGGGTGCGATGGTGGCGACGGCTTTGTTGAAGACGTGGTGTGGGCACGGGTCGGTTGGTGATCCGGAGTGGATGGAGTTCATCGTGCGGGTGGTGTCTTCGGTGCTGATCGGGGTCCAGTTGCAGAGGGTGGTGGTGGCGGGCGTTGGTTCGGTGGTAGGGTGCGTGGTGCGTGCTGTTGTGTATGTCGGCGATCTTGCGGTGGAAGAACGAGGCGAGTGAGTCGCAGAGGTCTTGCGAGGGAGTGATGTCGTTGGTTCCGGCGCTGGGGTTGGAGAACTCTTTGACGATGCTGAAGAGTTCCTTGCTGTCGTGGGCGTTGTTGTCCAGTCGTTCTTTGAGTGCCGTCTTCTTGGTGGCGCGGATCAGCTGATGGTGTTCGCGGGTGGCGTGCTTGAGGGCGGTCCAGTTGTCTGTGGTGTGGGCAAGCCGCCAGGCTTTCTCGAGGGTGCGGCAGTTCTTCTTGGATTCCTTGAGTTCGTCGGTGAACCAGGGGGTTTTCTTGCTGCCAGGTCTGCTGGGAGGGTTCTTTAGTGGTGCGAGGTCATCGGTGCAGGTGGTCAGCCACTTGGTGAGGTTGCTGGCTGCTTCGTTGGGGTCCGTTGTGCTGGTGGGAGTGTTCTGGCTGAGGGAGGCGGTGAGCTGCTCAGCGGTGATCTTGCTCCAGCCGCGGCGGGGGACCCGTTGCGGTTGGTGGTGGGTCGTAGTTCTACTGAAGCTGAAGTGGACGCAGCTGTGATCTGTCCAGTGGAGTCCGGTGGTGTGGCTGAAGGAGACGTGCTTGCTGGATGAGAAGACGGGGTCAAGCGTGTGTCCGGCGTAGTGGGTGGGGGTGTTCACCAGTTGCTTGAGTCCGAGGTTGGCGAGGTTGTCCAGCAGGGTGGTGGTGTTTCTGTCGTTGTTGTTCTCCAGGTGGAAGTTGAGGTCCCCTAGGAGGATGTAGTCGGCGGAGGGAAGGGCGTGCGGGCTGATGAAGTCTGCGATGTCTTCGCTGAACTGTGTGCGTGGTCCCGGTGGTCTGTAGATGAGGGTGCCTCTGAGGGTGGTCTTGGGGTCGGTATCTGGAAGTGCAGGTGCTCGGCGGCGGAGAAGGTTCTGTCGGAGTTAGTCGAGATGCGGATGGTGTTCTTGTGTACGATGGCGATGCCTCCTCCCGTCTGGTTGACGCGGTCCTTCCGGGTGATCTTGTATCCGTCCGGGATGGCTGTGGCGATGTCGGGTGCTGAGGACGCGTTCATCCAGGTTTCGGTGAGGAAGGCGACGTCCGGTGCTGATGCGTCGAGCAGGTCCCAGAGTTCCACGGCGTGCCTGTGGACGGAGCGGGTGTTCAGCAGGATGCACTTCAGGTGGTTGCTGTTAGTGTTGGAGTCGGCGGGGGCGGTGCAGGTCCGGTAGCAGGTGAAGCGGCAGGCTTTGCAGGCGAAGGGTCCGTTGGTGCGTCTCGGGGTGGCTCGGTAGCAGGCAGGGTTCCGGCCGGCATTGAGTGCGTTGAGAGTGGCGGCGTCGTAGGTCTGTCGTGAAGTCTTGCATCGGCGGTGGGGACCAGGGGTCCTGGCGCTGGGCGCTGTCCAGGCGCAGACGGGCGCAGACGGGCTTACCTTTGGCGTGCCTTCGGCGCACAATAGGCGCGCCCGCTGCGCGTCAACGCTGTGCGTTGGAGTGGGTGTCATAAGTAGGGAGCCGGGAGGGCGGGTCGGCTGGGTCTCGGCGAATGGGCGGCGGGCCGCAGGGAGGGAGCGGCGGGAAAATCGGAGCGATCGGCCGGCTCTCAGGTGGCTGGGGCGCTGTGGCGGCCGGTTCTAGGGTGGCTGGGGCGCTGTGGCGGCCGGTTCTCGGTTGGCTGAGGCTCTACTGCGGCGGTCGGTGTCAGCGGGGACAGGAGGGGGTGACCAGGCCTAAGGAAGGTGCGGTGGTCACTGGTGAGGGCTGTCCGCGGTCCCCTTAAGTAGGGAGCCGGGAGGGCGGGTCGGCTGGGTCTCGGCGAATGGGCGGCGGGGCCGCAGGGAGGCAGCGGCGGGAAAATCGGAGCGATCGGCCGGCTCTCAGGTGGCTGGGGCGCTCTGGCGGCCGGTTCTCGGGTGGCTGAGGCTCTTCTGCGGCGGTCGATGTCAGCGGGGACAGGAGGGGGTGACCAGGCCTAAGGAAGGCGCGGGAGTCAGACTCGAGAATTACAAAACCTCAGCCTCCCCCTATAAATCCATCCATGCTGTCCTGAATATTTTCACGAATTTTGGGAAGTATTCCGGCTATGCAATTAACTGGAGCAAATCTGTACTGTTTGTGCTTCGGGGGCAGGTTCCCCGTCTTCCGGCGAACTGCATGATAGAGGTGGCTAGGGATGGTTTCCGATACTTGGGGATATATGTCATTGCAGATGTTTCATAGCCATAATCTGGCCCTTCCGCTGGCCCGGTTGCAAACTGATGTGAGCCACTGGAGGTCTCTGCCGCTGTCCCTTGTGGGACGTGCAGCCCTCTTTAAGATGCTTGCTCTTCCACTGTTTCCATATATTCTTCAGAACTGTCCAAACCGTGTTCCAGATACGTATTTTGCGGCGGTGGAGAGTGAGGTCCGTACACTGCTATGGGACGGCGGGACCCCTCGATTATCATTGAAAAAGCTAACCAAGGGGTGGTACGATGGTGGCATAGCCCTTCCAGACCTTAAACTATATTACTGGGCTTCGCAGCTGGTGGCGGTGAATCACTGGATATACAACCCTCCCAATGATCCGGCATATGTGCTGGACAGCTACCAAACCGGACGAGCCGGATATCTGGGTGCACTGTATTCCAAAGTAAAAAAACAGAGGTTTATTGGGCCCACATCTCACACGATAGGCATCTGGCACCAGGCGAACTCCTGTTTGAGTTGCACAAACACACTTACAAAAGCGACACCCTTGTGGCAAGCCCAGAGACTAGGTACCCTGTGTCACCAACCAGGGTTTGACAAATGGGACATGATGGGAATCTCAAGAGTGGGGGATTTGAAAAAAGGTTCCATTCTTAGCTTCGGGGAGTTTAAGGGGAGTTACCACATGGCTCAAGGGAAATTGTTCCGCTATTTGCAGATCAGACACGCCATTCTGGCAGCTTTCACAGACCTTAAAGGCATACCAGAGTCGTCGCCATTAGAGGACTGGTTGTTAGATGGACCGCTGCATTCGAAGGCCATTTCCGTAACCTATAAAAAATTATGTAATAACCTGCCCTACACTTTCGAGAAACTTAGAGAGAAGTGGCAAAGCGACATAGGACCCATTGAGGAGGAGGACTGGAGGGAAGCCCCTGATGTCCCCTAGAGACGCGGTTATTTCCCTCTGCTTCTGACTGATCCAACTATATGACAGGGGTCGTCCTGGCCAAAATAGGTGCTAGGGCGGATGCGCTCTGTCTTATGGGGTGCAAACAGGTGGCCACCTTTTATCACATGATCTGGGACTGCCCTGCTGTGAAACCAATATGGGAGGGAGCCACAACCAAACTTCAAACTGCACTGGGGAATAAGTTAGTTCTTATACCTCAGATGGGCTTCCTCAATATATGGGGAACCACAGACCTCACGGAGATTGAGCAACAGATGGCACCACCAGGATTTACCTTAGTTAAACGAGAGATAGCACGACACTGGGGGGCTGCAGATGCACCACCTGTCCGGGTATGGGTGAGGGAGTTAGATAGGTGTATGGTGGCAGAAAAGGAAGTGTTCATAACTCGTGGCTGTCCCAAAAAGTGGGATAAGAAATGGAAGGCATGGAATGTATATCAGGGAAATATGTGTATATCGCCAGTGGTAGAATTGGAAATGAGAAGAAATGAACTCAGAGATGTGCTGCAACTGTAACTGTCATTCACTATCCCCTACTTATGTATACTGTGGTTGACAAGATCGGTACAATGTATGCGATTATTGTAAAATTTAAATAAAAAAGTTTAATTAAAAAAAAGTCAATTTCTCATAGAATATGACTCCCAGGTTTTTAACTTTGCCCACTGGGATTGGGCAGTCGCCCAGACTGGCAGGCCACCATTTGGGGGACCAGAAATCTGCATTTGATCCAAGAAGCATAACTTCTGTTTTATCCCCATTCAGCTTCAAACAATTAAGCTGCATCCATTGATTAACCTGCGTCATGCAGTCATTAAAGCGGTCGGCCGTTTCATTTACCTTGCTAGTGACTGACATTTTGGGTGTCATCGGCATACGAGACCGGCAGGAACCCACATTGCCTGATGATTGAGGCCAAGGGAGCAACATAAATGTTAAAAAGAGTGGGGCTCAAGGAAGAGCCCTGAGGCACTCCACACGGCGACCTGATAGAGTTGGATGGGAATTCTCCAAGTAGAACTGAAAATGTTCTGTCCCCTAAGAAAGATGATATCAACGTGAGTGCAGAGTCTTGGACCCCCAATACTTCTAGACGCGCGAGAAGTATCTTGTGATTCACGGTGTCGAATGCAGCTGCATAAATCCAATAGGATCAGGGCGGCCTTCTCTTCCGCGTCTAGTATACTCCTAAGTCCCTCTGATGCCATGACCAGAGCTGTCTCCGTTCCATACTCCATACTGTGATTGATCCAAGAGATTTCTAGATGCTATGAAATCTGTTAGTTGTTTGTTGAGCAGTTTTTCCAACACCTTGGCTGGAAAAGGGATTCTTGATATTGGACGATTTTTTTAAAAGTGGAATCGCTGATGCTGTTTTCCAAGCATCTAGGAAGAGTCCTGACTGGATTATCTCTGTGAACGCAAGGTTTATCTGTTCACTTAATACCTCTGGGAATATGTGCATTACTTTAGGCTGACATGGGTCTGTTGGATCGCCAGACCTAATGGACTTTACTGCCTGTTTAATCTGTTCTATTGAAGGGGGCGTAAAGCAAAAACCAGTTTTGGGGTTTGAGGTATCCAAATCCGGTTTAGGATCCTTAAGTAGGGCCTTAATGTTATTATTGATCTTAAACAATTGGTATACTAAGGTTACTTTGTCAATGAAAAACTGTCCTAATGTGCTGCAAAGTTCAGTGCTACTTTCTAACTGATTCACCGCTGGGGTATTAGCTAGTTTTTTAACTGTCGCGAAGAGCTCCCTGCTAGAATTCTTAGCCTCATTGATTTTTCTTGTGAAATAGTAGCTTTTTTCCTCTATTTTCCCTATGTGTGCTGTAAAATGAGCAAACCCTTCCACCACTGTCACTGCTTTGAGGCACAATTTCACATGCCTTCTTATGTTAGTTTACTTTTGGCAGGAGCTTCATGAACAACAGAAACAGGGGAAATTACACCCTAGCCTCCTTTTACCATGACAGCCCTTCATCCTTCAGCAGATGTCATGCCAGAGGGGATTGGCTACAAATAGTGCAGCAGGTGTAGTGGCACCAGGGACCCACGAGCCTTCGGGTACACTGAACCCATATTATGGCTGAAGTATAATAACCAAGCAATAGATAAGGTTCTCCGGGGCCCATGTTAAGTTTGTTACACTATTTCGTCCTGGGATAGTAGACCTTATTGATGTAAACACAAAGCTATTTATTTAGCTCTGTAAGTCATTTACCCATCATCAAACAATGTTGCCAAGGTGGGAACAAGACAGAAGAATCCAGTGTCTCTGGTTTCTTTCTGTTCTGTTTAACCACTAGACGAATCCTCTCTATATAGATATGAAAGGAAACTGAAAGTGTGCACTGTGCTAACGTTTTCAAAAGTTAATTTTAGGACATTTAATTCGAAAGTTTTTATGACATTTGTATTGTTGGAAAGTGGGTTATTTAGTAGTGGCAAATTCGCATCTGCCACTGGCAATAAGGCCACTAACACAGTCTAGGTCTCAGAAAATTATTCCCATGCTCAACCCTTGGTAGCTTGGCTTCGAGCAGGCAGGTTTAACATTTAAGGGACAGTTATGTAAATCATTTAGAAACACCAATTCAATAAATATTTAAGACACAATGCATACCAACAATCCAAAACCAATTTATAAAAATAGGAAATATTCTTACTTTCAGATGACACCTAAATGAAAATACTCCAATTTTGGGACCCAAAGATATGAATTTTTAAAGATTAAACACTTTCTAGTGCTTAGAAATCAATAGTGTCTCTTCTGGACACTTGATTGCCTCCGAACGGGAGAAAGTCAAGGTTTGAGGCTGACCGTGATGGAGCCCTGGTTGGCTACACTAAACGGCAGACCTCGGCCAAGATTTTACTTTCTCTCTTAGAAACTATTGCTGGAGGATTTCTCACCAGACGTTGTGTAGCATTCTCCAGCAGGCTGGACTCTTGGTGGTGTTGATACTAGTGAGCTCTGTTAACCTGTAGCTTACAGGGAGCCCACTCTTTATTCCTCTTGAAACAAGGTACATCCAAAGCGCTGTAGTTCCAGATATGCACCAGGTGCAGTCAGTCAGAATGCAGGGCCAGATGGTGAAAATCAACTTTTCATCTTGGCAATCCTTCTCTCAGTTTCATGCAGCAGAGCTGAGGCGCAGTGCCCCTCTCAGATCCTCATTCAGTGTTCTCTGGGGTCACACAGGAGTGCACTCCTTTCCAGTGAGGTTCAGGACAACACCCCAGAGCATGACCATTTCCTCCAAAGTGCGGCACAATGGTCTCCCAGAAAGCACTATTTCTCCAAAATTCAATATGGCTGAAGTTCCAGCAGAGAGCCAAGAGCTGACTAAACTATCCTCCAGGATGGTTTATCTCCATATTCTCTTCCCCCCTGGTGTCTTCCCATTCCTTCCTTAAGCCTGTTATTAGGCTGGGTTCAAAGATTAGAGGTGTGAATGAAACTGGCTTCTTCTGCCTGTATCCTCCTTCTATTGAAGATGATTGTGTACAACCCCTCCCCCTGCTCTGGCATTCCTATGTAGCAGAGCCCTCTCCTCCCAGAATGGCCCTTTAATCCCAGGGGCTACTTATCCCCTCATCAAATCATCCTGGCTAATCCACTTAACTGTGACCAATCAGGACAGACCTGGAAGGCAGAATGTTGGCTTACATACAAGAAAGTCTTATAATTTATTTTCTGTACATTATAGGGTATATTCAACTATGGTATATTGTTGGATTTATCAATATCATTTAGTAAGTCCTTGAATGATATTTTTCGGGTTTTCCTGGCAGGAATTATTAATTAATAACTTCTTGCCATGTTAGCCTGTGTGGCTGGAGAATTGCAATGGGGAAAATGACCTGGGCAATTTCTCCAACACCAGGGCTTATAAAAACATATTTTATAAGGACCCTGCCTAATCTACAGGCCCTCTCACCTCTGGAACACCTAGGGGAGACTTTAGTTTCTTTTTTCAGTGTTTCTGCGTTCCTGCGCTAACAAATTTGTTGGTTCATGCTTTTTGAACATTGTAAAATTTGTGCAAATGATTACGTTTTTAGGTCTCTTCCATTGGAAAATGGCGAGAATTCAAGTGCTCAAAATGCTTGTGAAACCAAGGGTTTCGTTCGTGCAGTTTTCTTTAAGTTCACGTGAATCACGTGACCAAACAAGCACGAGCATCAGCCTCCCTCCCTTCCTCCTAATTGCATTTTTTCACGGCCCCACAGCACATCAAAGGGCGTCTCCCAGCGTGTGCTGTGCGGCTTCTCCTCCCCTAATTATTCATGGCTGGCCGGTGGCCAGCCGTACTTTCAGTTTCCCTAACATATCTCGCGACAGCCTGCATCTCCCCTGCTCTAGGATATCAAACACTTCCTCCATCTAATGTTGCCTAATTCTGCCTATTGTTTAAGGATTCAATCTCTTTTTCTGTGTCCTGTGTCACTTTCTTTTATTTCTTGTTTTTTTACCTTTGGGGAACAATCGATGGCGCAAGCAGACACGCAGAACTAATGTTGGAGTTGGGGACAGCAGCAGCATTAGTCTGGCAAAACTGTGGGTGCTAACCAAGTAGTACGGTAAGCTAAGGACTCGGAGAGGTTCAAGCATTGGTAGTTGCTGTGGGGAGGTGAGCTATATAATGAGAGCCACCAATGGCACTGTGAGCATTAGTCTTAAAGACAAGTGTTACAAGGAGGGCCAAGCAGTACAACGAAGGGTTTTGCTACGAGGCTGTGTAAAAGAAGCCTGTCTGGTGGTAATCTGGACCTTGTCTGAGTAATACAAAGTAGTTCGATAAAATAGAAAGTGAGCCGCACTTTGTGAAGCACCTCTCGATAAGGTATCTGCACAGCTCCTTATCAGCCCACACCTCGGAGCTCACGCATATCAGTGATGTACACATCACCTGGCGCTGGTTTGTGTAGGGGCTTGCACCATTCATTGCCTACATTACCCGCTGAGGATCTTTTTCACAGTAGTTTAAGGAGCCGTCATTGTCTTAGTTACAACATATGCATCACACATAGACTAATGTTTTAAGCAGCGTGCTACCAGTCCACAAAGCGCTTCGGCGCCTCGCCAGTAGGTGCTAACGAGAAATAGTACTACAATACAGTAGGGTGGCATACTTCCAGATGTCCATGCGCCAGCCTCGAGCTAAACTAGCCAAAGTTGTGGGGGAGAGCGCAATGTGCATGACCACCTTCAATATATGGGCTAGCAGCTGGGCAGTAAAGTGTGCTACTCGCCTTGAAAGCAGCCCAACGCTCATCACGGTTAGTAGGCGCTATATCAATGTAATCTCAGTTTATCTTTGCACCTTTACATAGCGCGAACTCGACCGAAGGTACTGGAACGTTTTACATTTCCCCGTTACACTACACAAGGTCCGATTCAGTGCAATCTACTACTTGTGAATCAAGGGTACGGGCTGTTCACGTGTGTACTTGGTGTGTTGGGACTGGGAGTGAGGCAGATAAACGGCAGCCGCAGGCAGTGAATTTTTACTCGCACACGCCCGTGTTTAGGGTGTTGCTTGCTCTGCAAGCGGCTGAAAACATCCCGGGGAGGCTGCAGTTTGCCCGCCCCTCCAGGGATGAGACTGCCACGTACAGGGGTGGGTGGAGGCTGCTACCCTTGTCTGTGCATGCACAGTAGCGGAGGGGGCTCACGCATTCCACGCCTCCTCAAACCTCGACATTACACATCATCAGCCGGCTCTGTCTGCAGAACACATCTGTACAGACTGCAGAACCACAGAGCCACATGCGCACAGTCTTAGAGCTTACTTTGCTGGAGTGCATCACATTTTTCCTCTTTTTATGTTATTTTATGCCGAATGCATGTAGTACACGTGTAATCCGAAAGAATGTTTTCAAATACATTTACAAGCGAAAGTAATGTATTGCACATTTCTCACGGATGCTTTTGTTTTACAATGAAGCAATTTGAAAATTATTCCACAGTAAAATTAACATGCGTGTAAATTATATGGGTGGCCTACGATTGACGCCTCTGCAAGAGAAAACGTCATGGCTTCTGTTCGCATCCCTTCCATAAACATTTATGCATCTCTGTGTACATTTACAGCAGTTTTAAAACTTAATCATGTTATCGCTTTAAGTTAATTCACAGTTTCTAAGTTGGACAGCATCTTTATCTTTATCCAGCTCTGTTTCGCGTGTACTCTTTAGTGCACATCATAAAAATATCGCAATTAAATTTAAACAATTAAAGGTTTCTGAAAAAGGATTTTAGTGACACAATCCTCCAATAAGCAGAGTTCCCTCAGGTCACACGCAGGTAAAAAAGCACACAAAGAGCACCAAACCGCAGCGTGGAATACAGAACTGCATGTCATCTGCTGACATCAACAAGTTGAAATCACTTTGGCCCAGACGTGCATTTTATCTGAGAATATGTTTTTTTCTGGGGGTTGCAATTTCACCTTTAACACTGCAAGTTTGGGCTAAACGTCCCAGCATACGACGTAGGAATGGCTCTGGTCGACAGGACACTTTGCAATACTTGCTTACACGGCAGGAAGCATGTTAGCGTCACTGTGGTTTCCTGTTTACGTCCTCTGAGACGTGAACAGCCAACATCCAATCCCCAACCCACACAGTATCCACGTGGATTAACCATGTCAACGCCCATCAACATGCACCTTAGAGTTCATGGACGATTAAGGTTTAAATACAGTACCCTGCTACACCCCTGTAGCACAAACATGCAACCTTTAGCGTTTTAAGAAACAGGCGGCTTTCACGAGACACCCGGGCAGGGTTGTTAGGCGGATTCACACACTTTATTGATAATGAGTTTTTACCGTGAATTTCATTCAAGACCTGGTTTAAAAGAATTAGCACCGCAAAATAATGCCGAGACAGGACATTGTGCTGTATGGCACTTGTTTATGAAACGCATCAAATTAAGTTGTTATATGATTCATTTTCTCTAGTGCTGGTTGATGAGGTCAAACTTGTGAAAAAAATATTGTGATGAATTTCCTTTGTTTTTTACTTTTGTGACACGACTAGTCAGATATTGCATGCTTAATTAGCCTAGTAACATTTGCTTCCTTGTAAGGTGGATCATTTTAGTTTGGCATTATTTGTGACCCCTGATGAAGGGTTGACCCCACGAAATGCAGGGGCATCACATTATGGCCTACCCGGCCATGACTGGAGTTTTAACAGACCGAAAAATTGTAAATAGTGATTTACTTTGTCAAGAAACTAAACTGAAGGCAGTTGAGCGTTCTTAAAAATCCTTTTGGAAAGAATGAGAATGTGCAGTTGAGTCCAGTCCTTAAGTTATGGGGAGGGAGACAGATCTCAAATGACCTTGTGCTCCTTGAGAATGATATCAAAGCCACATATACTGCTCTCAGTGCTCTGAGTGTAAAACCTGCGGCACGAGCCAATCTCGGTGCCGGCGCCGACCCCCATTGCATCCCAATTCGCCTCCCAGCGGAGCTCGCAGCACTCCAGCACACCCTGGTGCACTCCAGCAAACCGCAGGACACCCTGGTGCACTCAGGACTCCTTGTACACTCCAGCATACTGCAGTGCACCCAGCACACCCTAGTGTACTACAGCATACCGCAGTGCACCCAGCACACCCTGGTGCACTCCACATACCACAGGGCACCCAGCACACCACAATGTACTCAGCGCACTGCAGTGCATCCAGCACACCCATGTGCACTCCAGCATACCACAGTGCAATAGCTCACTCACACTGCACACAGGCCTCACTCAGTGCACACATCCCTCAATCACACTGCACACAGTCCGCAATCAGTGCAAACTGCACACACTCAGTGCACACAGCCCTCACTTAGTGCACACAGCTCTCACTCGCACTGCACACAGGCCTCACTCGCACTGCACACAGGCGTTACTCAGTGCAAACAGCCCTCACTCAGTGCACACAGCCCTCACTCAGTGCACACAGCCCTCACTCAGTGCACACATCCCTCACTCAGTGCACACAGCTCTCACTCACACTGCACACAGGCCTCACTCACACTGCACACAGGCGTTACTCAGTGCAAACAGCCCTCACTCAGTGCACACAGCCCTCACTCACACTGCACACAGGCCTCACTCACACTGCACACAGGCCTCACTCAGTGCACACAGCCTTCAATCACACTGCATACAGTCCGCACTCAGTGCATACTGCACACTCTCAGTGCACACAGCCCTAACTCACAGTGCACACAGCCCTCACTCAGTGCACACAGCTTCACTCGCACTGCACACAGTCCTCACTCACAGTGCACACAGGCCTCACTCACAGTGCACACAGCCCTCACTCACAGTGCACACAGCGCACTGCGCACACACAGGCACTGCATACACACACCGGCACTGCGCACACACAGGCAACAACAACATCTATCCGCACCACCACAGCATCAATCCATGCAAAAATTCAACACCAACTATTTATAAAATCTTCGCTCAATGTTTCAAACTTTATTACAAATGCTACAACATTTTATTAAGATTTCACTTCTAATCTTAGATATTCTTCACCAAAAAAACCACTGAACATAATATTCACAAAAGGTATTTAGGAAAGTTTACAATATTGCCATTATACATTATAAATAACTTTTACTTCAATATTAATTAATTAACAAAAAAAACCATTTATATTACTAAGATATATACATCTAAGTCACGTAAATACAAAACATGTGGCATTACAAATGCTATAAGTGTCACATTTGCTAAAGTTAAAATTATTGGCATTGTAAATCACTAAACATAATTATAAAATGTCATTTACAAAAACCAATAGCTCCAACTTTCCTACTGCGAGACCTATTGGCAACGCCAGTGCTTGTTTTAACATGCAGTGTGCTTTGGTGCAGTCACCTATATTGGGGGCATGTTTCAGTGGGCAAAGTATACATCTGCCCCTTACTTGTGTAAGTAAGGAGATAGAATGCCAAAATGTTCAAATTTTTTTAAACGTTTGCCTCTGATCAGCTTCTCGCACACTTTTACTTTCTTTGAGCTTCTCATATGACACTACAGTAGTGTTTTAGTCAGTGTTACAGCATTGCGTAAACAATGTAGAGATGGCTGGCTATGAGTTGCCCAGTGGCGGCCAACGCATGTAAACAGTGTTGGGGTGGGTGAAGTAGGTGCGGGGGCAAGGTGGAGTGTGGGAAGAGGGGAACGCGGGTGGAGCACAGGTTTCAAAATGAAAAATAAAAACGTACCTGACGCAGCTTCTGCCGCCTCGTGCCTCAGTTCTCCTATGTTTCCTGGGTCCCAGCAGCCCCTCGACCAGCAACAGAGACTTCCTGTGTAATCCTGTGCTGCTCTCATGCCTGAGAGCAGTGCGGGTATTGGTGTGAATGGCTGCTTTGAAGCTCCACTTAGAACAGGGAGTCTGTGCTGTTTCTCCAGCCTGGCTGTTCAAAACAACCGGGTTGGAGAAACCTAAGTGTGCATGAATGTTTGGGCGGCCTGAGACGGCCGGCCAAACACACATGCGCACTTACAGTGCAGGAACCAGTCCTCCTGTCCCTTACCATGGCTACGGCCCCACCCCTCCATGCACACGCTGGCTAAGCCAGCAGGTGAAAAATAAAGTGATAGTAAAATATTCGTTTATTTTTCACCTGCTGGCTCTCAGCCATTGAAGCTACGCTTCTTTGCCATTGTTGAGGAGCTTCCACTGGAGTTGCATTATTAAAACCTTTTCATGTGCCTACCTTTTTTGTTATAACTTTTCAACATGCTGCACAGCAGCCACGCTGTGCGGCAACATAGCTTAAAGACATTGGTAAAGTCAATTGCTCTGGCTAAACACAAGGTCCCAAAGGTGAGACCTATTGGCTATGCCAATGCTTGTTCAATTGGGGATGGGTACCTGAAAGATGGTGAGGGGCAGAAGGCCGGAGTTTTTCAACAAACTTTTTTCACAGGACCCCCATTACTGATCTGCCCCATAGCATCTATTGGAAGCTGGGGCGGATGATTTGGGGGACTATACACAGCATAAAATAATAGATGGATAAAAGGATGTAAATTGCAGGGATGTTTTTCACACCAGGGTTGAGTGTCGCGTCATAGACACTCTCTTTGTTTATTTGATGACACTCAAAAACCCTTGGTGACAAACATAAAAACATCTCCGTAGTTCACAGTTACCCATTCATAATTCTATATGTGTATTGGGATGGTTTACACCCATTATGTGAAATTCACCCTTGATAAACAAAAGGCAAAGTGGCCTGACAGTACTACTTCTTGATGCTTTTCAGATATTCAGATTAGCTTTTCTATATGCCCTGGAGTAAATAGACGAGTCCTCAAAAATCAAGTAACTAGACATAGTGATCGAGAGCAGATATGAAGACCGCAATATAAGATGCCCATCCACCAGCTGTAAAAGTCTGTAAATAGAAATTAAATGTGTGATTTGGGAGCCCTAGGGATCTTGGAGGGAAAGACTCCAGTAAGCCGCTGGCAGTGTACAAAAGCACGCCAACCCCCTTAAACAAAAATCTGTCCAACAAGTACAAAGGGCCTGGATTAGACTTTGGCATATAACTGTGACAAATGTGACAGACATTTTCTTCTGCCTAGTTACAAATGCATTGCATCCTATGGCACTTCTAATAAAATGGACGCGATATCTGTCATGATTGTAACTGAGTAACCCATCTGTCAAACTCAAATTAAGAAAATTGTTATTACAAGTACGGTGACTTGCATGCATTGTGCACTGTTCACTGGGTCATAAAACCCTACTCATTTATTCAAATTAAACCTGATAACAATACTAATAATTTTCAACACTGTACACTTTGTTAATAGTAAATTGTTATTCCTTTCTCATTGACAATAGCATAAACAAAACAGTAATGTAAGCCTATCAAGCAATACAATGTTCACTTGCATTGTTTCCTCAATATGAATTTGCTATGTACAATACATCGTAATAATTATACAACAATCTCATAAATGCCCGATGCATTTCGGGACGAAGTAGTCCCTTCCTCAGGGGCCATCCTGTAAAGAGAAAATATAAACGTATATACCCAGTTTCTTGTAACAATGAAACATAGACAGCGAATAGGTTGGAGCAACATTACCCAGTTACCGTAGGTAATTCATTAAAAACTCCCAAATTACTACAGATACCAAACTGATTTAATGTTTAAGTGGGTTTAAAAAGCTATTTGGGTTTAAAAGAACTGATGCGAAAAAAGTCACCCAGTGCGTGTGTTGAATATGTGGAAAAGAAAACCAAACTTCAGATGAGTGTAAAATACCTTGTTGATGCGATGCTAATATTTGAGAAGCACCTGGTAGGTAGCGCTTCCCTACAAAAAGACAACAATAAGTATATCCTTATGATCAGCTATCCAAAACATATTAGTGCATAATACTGTCCATACACCTAAGATAACTCACCTGCATATGTAAATGGCAGGGCTCAACGGTCCTCCAATTATTCAGAAAAAAATCAACTCTGTGAAATGAACGAAAGAGTACTTGAGCTACGGCTGAAGATGAATGTAAGTCGATGTATAATTGATGCTCAATGTTGCGCTTACCTTCCTCCTGCAAACGGAGTTGAAATGACGGGGGACATGGCCCAATTTCAACGTGCACAGTGCTGTGGGGAAACAAGACAGACTCTTAACCAACCAAGAAATACGTCTGAATGTAAAAAATAAATGAATCAAGCACCTATGTGAAAGAAAGACTTACCCGAAATATGCTATCTTCCGTACCGATATGATCACCGAGGTTAGTCTGTTTGTACTCTTCCACTTCGAAACCGGAGATATAACCAGCAATTGCTCATAAACATGGAAAGCGGACTGAACATACTGGGAAACGGCCGCCATCTTTACAGAGTAATGCGTAAGTCAACCAAGTGGTAAAAGAGACGCATAACTTAAAAAAGGGATCCTAACCTCCTTCCCTAACAATACGCTTTTATTAATACAATCTGATGATAAGACTCTCCTGCAGCGCAAACCCAAACTAGAAATGACAAAATCTGTAAAATGTCAAAAACGAACCGGACTAATGAGAAATTGGCCGCCATCTTGAATGAGAGATGCCAACAATGTAAGCAGATAAGTTACAGGATAAATAGGCAACAGTTAAAAGGAGGTCCCTTCTGGTAATGTTAGAAACCCAAATTCCCGCTACTATGTATGAAGAGTAATAAACTTCTGCCCAAAATGCCTGTAAAAACTTATCAATTAAAAGACAGACACACACTGTGTCAGTTTGACGAATTCCATCCTGTTAAAAAGTGCGAAATAAGCGGTGCTACGACAACTAGTAATCTCGCGACAAGAGAGGAGCAGCAATAAATTTAACATGCTGTATCTAATTGTGTAAGTATCCCATCACCATAAAAATTATTGTGTTTTCAAAATCAAACCCAGTATCATTCAGGAGACTATTTTCACATAAAAAATATTGTGTGTTCAAAATCAAACCCAATGTTATTCAGAAGATTTTTCTCCTATCATCAATGCAGATATGATATTTTTCGTAGTGTATTCCTTATAAAAAACAACTCATGTCTATGCGGTCATTGAGACCGGATGGTATCAATGAATTCAGGAATGTAATCCAATAAACTTCTCTTTGTAACAGATTTTTAGTTATGTCAATCCCTGGTCGTGGTGTTGCTTTGTCTATGATTTGAAACCTGAGCTGCGAAATAGTATGTTTTGCCTCTTGCCAGTGGAGTGCTAGGCTAGATGTTGTACTTCTACTTCTTATCTTACTCTTATGTTCAGTGATCCAAACCTCTATTTTACGCTCCGTCTTGCCCACGTAGGCTTTTCCGCAAGGACACTTAATGCAGTGTACCACATATAGTCCTTCAGATTTACACGGTACCATTGCTTTCATTTTTAAGCAACTATTTTGGTCTTAATGTATTGAAGAACAAGGTTTATAGTAGGAATTGCCCTTAGTGAGGAATGGATTAGGGAGAGCTGCCCTTAGTGAGACTTTTGATGAGTGCGGGCTGTCTTTGGCGAGAAGTGGCGTGAGTGAGAGCTTCAATTCCTGAAACAGTGAGTTTAACTTATATTCTCCCATTCCTTTCTCACTTTGAACTGCACAAGTTATGTTGTATGATATTTGAAAATTGTATATCATGGTACAGCATGTTCGACGCATATTAGCTGCAGATTACACACTATGCGTAGATCGCCACCTAGTGTTGGGCCCGGATGTTTGCAGTTGTTTTTGTCCTGAAAGTCTTTGGAAGTCACGAGATAGGTGACCCCTCTTTTGGATCACATTGCGCATGGGCATCGGCTCCATCCTTAGATTGTTTTTTTCCACCATCGGGCTCGGATGTGTTTCCTGCACTCCGGTTTGGAACCGATTCTTCTTCGGCGCGCAATCCTCACCCTTTTCGATGGTATTGTCTCAAACGCATTTCCAATTGACGCTGGTCTTAACAACTTCGAAGTCTTCGATTCCGGTCGTCGACGAAGGCCTTCGGGCCTACCTGGGCCTTATCTTCTGGCTCATGGAAAGGACGCCATTCAAAAAGTGTCCTCAATGTGGGGGGAAGTTTCCCCACACCGATCTCCAGGAGGTGTGCAACCTTTGCCTCTTACCAGAGCATGAGGCCAGAGATTGTTCCGCTTGCACCTCCTTCCGCTCCAAGAAGACAATTCGGGACGACGAGCTCGAAGGACCATGGCTCGCTTGTCATCTTCAATCCCAGATGACATCTTCCAAGAGGGCGTCGACGTGCCAGAACAGGAGAGGGTCGAACATGGCATCATCAGCGACTCCGAGGCCGAGGACTCAGACGTCGAGGACATCACTCCGGCACAGCGGGTCGTAAGTAAACACGCCGACCCCGACCCTTCCTTGACACCCTCGAAAAAGGCTTTGGTCACACCTTCACCTTCAGGCCCAGGTGCACACCGAGACACAGCTTCCTATGCCTCGCCTTCGGGCCCCGTAAAGAAGCCTACTAAGCCTTTAGGCGACTCTGGCTCGAGTCAGCCTACCCCCGCTACCGGCACACACCTACCAGCACCGAAAAAGAAGCCATCCTCTTCCTCCTCCAAGCCAGCTGCTTCCACATCTAAGCACTCGTTGCCGAAGACTGGCACTAGCTCCTTGGCACCCAAAACACACTCCGAGACGAGCAAAAAACTGCCACCGAAGTGCCCCGACTCCCATGCGTCGGAGCAAAAAAAGGCCTCGGAACCGAAAAAACTACACGTTCCACCGACCAAAGACAATGCAAAAGGGCACGTTTCAAAGCCAAAAGATGTTACTGGTTCGGTGCCGAAAAAGCCTACGGAACCAAAGACCTCGGCACCGAAGGATCTACCCCCCACAGAGGAACTATTTCATCAAGATCCTAACCAAAAAAATCTTGTAAAGGATCCCAAAACTGGTCGATTGACTCTTAGCTCTAAAGAACGACCACTAGATGCGCCTGCACCAGCTCCTCATCCTAAGAAGAAGGACATTGCAACCTCTCCTCTGAGAATACCTTCTCCTCCTCCTCCTCCTCCTCCTCCTCCTCCTCCTCCTCCTCCTCTTCCTCCTCCTCCTCCTCCTGCTCCACCTCCTCCCCCACCTCCTCCCCACCACATCACTATCCTACACCATCTCCTACTCCATTGGAAGATGATGACAATGAGGATGACACCTCTGATGACACTGGGGGAGGTGCAGATAATGAGCCACTAGATAATCCTAGTCTTCCTGGCTCACCTGACCCCTGGGATGATTATAGTACCCCAGACGTCCCTAACATGCCACAAGATGACATATACCCCTCCAGTCCTTCCCCACCAGAGGACACTATGGGCTTCAACCATCTTGTCCATAAAGCTGCCCAATACCATGGGGTTGACCTGCACACAGACCCGGTAGAGGAACATTTCCTTATGGATACGTTTGACACCACACAAAAGTCCACCTCAATTCTACCCATGCTTAAAGGGGTCATTAAGCATGCACCAGAGGTATTCAAAAATCCAGTCAGGGCTCGAGTCATCAACCCCCGAATTGAGAAGAAATATAAGGCTGCCCCCTCAGATCCAGCTTACATTAAAGGCCCCGCACCACTAGACTCCCTTGTAGTCTCCAATGGGCGAAAAAAAGCCAATTCTCAAACATCAGGTGAGGCCCCTCCACTAGATAAGGAGTCTAAACTCCTTGACGCCTCGGGCAAACGAACGGCGTAACAGGCAGCAAACATCTGGCACATTGCCAATACTCAGGCACTATTAGCGAGGTACGAAACGGAACATTATGATGAACTGGAATCCATAATGCAACACCTTCCAGATAAATATAAAAATAGGGCCCATGAACTTATACAAGAAGGAAAAACTATCACCAATACCTCTATTCGATGTGCCCTAGATGCAGCAGATACTGCTTCAAGGGCAATTAACACTAGTGTCCTTTTGCATAGGCATGCCAGGCTATGCATTTCAGGTTTCAAACCTGAAGTCCAACATGCCATCCTCAATCAACCATTTGATGAGCAACACCTATTTGGCCCTAATGTGGACGTATCCCTTGAGAAAATGAAAAAGGATACCGACAGCTAAATCTATGGGAGCCTTGCAGTCGCAAGCTCCCAGACGCTCCTTTCGTCGCTCATCATATAGAAGCACTACCAGAGGCTACTCCTCCGACAGTCCCTCTACTTCTTACAAAACCCCTACCCAATCCACCTTCAGTAGGGGCTACCAAAGAGGGGGTTACAGGGGTAACAATAACAAAGGCAGAGGCAAAACTAACAACTCCTGCTCTGTCTCCACCCCTGCCCAATGACTTCCCTCTGCTTCCCCCACAACATTCCACTCCAGTCGGGGGAAGACTGCAACAATTCCTTCCTGTCTGGACCAACATCACATCAGACAGGTAGGTGCGACAAGTAATTCGATCAGGTTACTGTCTCGAACTAACATCTACCCCCCCCAAACATACCACCCAAACAGCGCCCAATGTCGCAAGAACATTTGCTACTGCTCAGGCAGGAGGTAATATCCCTCCTACAAAAAAAACGCAATAGAACCTGTTTCACTGCATCAACAAAACAAAGTAGTTTACTCCCTATACTTAATTATCACAAAGAAGGACGGCTCTCTAAGGCCTATTCTAGACCTCAGACCACTAAACCTGTTCATACAATTAGACCACTTCCACATGGTCACACTCCAGCAGGTCCTTCCTCTTCTTTTACAAAACGACTTCCTTGCCACTACAGATCTCAAGGACGCCTATTTCCACATTCCCATTCACACGGCTCACAGAAAGTATCTCAGATTTGTACTAGACGGTCAGCACTATCAATTCAAAGTACTCCCTTTTGGAGTCACAACAGCACCACTAGTGTTTACCAAGTGCCTAGCAGTAGTAGCAGCACACTTAAGAAGACAGCACATTCACGTCTTCCCATATCTCGACGACTGGCTCATAAAAGCCAGCTCATACAGTCTGTGTGTACAACACACTCACACCACCATCCAATTACTCCACAACTTGGGGTTCACAATAAACCACACCAAGTCCCATCTGACGCCGTCCCACATACAACAATATCTCGGTGCCACAATAAATACCTCAACAGCGCTAGCTTATCCCTCTCCTGCCAGGATGACAAATATGCAAGCTCTTCTAACAAAATTCCAACTGCAACGCTCTCTTCCAGCTCGAGTAATCATGCAACTCATAGGAATGATGGCCTCTTGCATATTCATTGTGCCTCATGCAAGACTCCAAATGCGTCCACTTCAAGAGTGCTTAGCACGCCAGTGGAGCCAGGCTCAAGGTCAATTAACAGACCTAGTGTTGGTAGACGGTCGGACTTACCGCTCTCTGCAATGGTGGAACACCAAAAAGCTTTCCAAAGGGCAACCGTTCCTAGAGCCAGATCCTCAATTAGTCATGACAGCGGACACATCACTCTCCGGCTGGGGAGCTCACATACTGCATCACACCATGCAGGGCAGGTGGACACTGCAACAAAAGTTCCTCCACATCAACCACCTGGAGTTACTAGCCATATTTCTAGCCTTAAAAGCATTCCAAAGACAAATATCATGCAAAGCAGTCTTAGTCCGCACAGACAACATGACAGCCATGTATACATAAACAAACAAGGAGGGACACACTCTCTGCAACTCTCTCAGTTAGTGCAGCAGATATGGAGATTGGCTATACCTCTAAACTTTTTCTTCTTAGCCCAACATGTTCCAGGAGTACAAAACACCATAGCCGATCTGTTAAGCCGTCAGACGCAGCAGATCCAGGAGTGGGAACTTCATCCACAAGTTCTTCAACCATTTTTTCAGGTGTGGGGACAGCCTCAGATAGACCTCTTCGCCACCCACGAAAACACCAAATGCCCAAGGTTCGCCGCCAGATATCCACACCCGCTCTCCAAAGGCAATGCGATATGGATGAACTGGTCAGGCAAATTTGCGTACGCTTTTCCACCTCTCCAACTGCTTCCACTAGTGGTGCGCAAACTACAGCAACATTCCCTAACTCTCATTCTAGTTGCTCCAACTTGAGCCAGAAAACCGTGGTACACCACACTACTGCAACTTTCTGTGGTACCGCACCAAAAGCTATACCTGTCTCCAGGCCTCTTAACCCAGAACCATGGAGAGATCAGACACCCGGACCCAGCACAGCTCAACCTTGCGATCTGGCTCCTGTGGTCCTAGAATTCGGTTACCTTAACCTTCCTCCTGACTGTATGAAAGTTATTAAAGAAACTAGACATCCCACCACTAGGGCATGTTATGCAGCCAAGTGGAAACGTTTTGTAATATATTGTCATAACAACGACATCAATCCCCTAGATGTGTCTATTCAACACATCATAGGATACTTACTGCACCTCCAAAGATGTAACTTAGCATACACATCTATTAGACTGCCATAGCAGCATATCCACAAAATAGACAACATCTATCACTTTTTAGAGTACCTGCCATAAAAGCCTTTATGAAAGGCCTCAAAAGAATAATTCCTCCCAGAGTACCACCTTCACCTGTGTGGAATTTAAACAATGTTCTCACACGGTTAATGGGACCTCCCTTTGAACCTTTACATAAATGTGAGCTACAATTCTTAACATGGAAAGTTGCTTTCCTAGTAGCTATTACTTCTCTAAGAAGAGTTAGTGAGCTACAAGCATTAACCATTCAGGTTCCTGTTCTGCAAATGCATCATAATAAGGTTGTTCTCCGAACCAATCCTAAATTCCTTCCTAAAGTCATTCCGCCCTTCTACCTCAATCAATCTGTAGAGCTGCCCGTATTCTTCTCGCAGCCACAAACAGTCGCAGAAAGAGCTCTTCATACCTTAGATGTCAAAAGAACATTGCTTTACTACATTGAAAGAACACAACCCTTTCGTAAAACTAAACAACTTTTCGTGTCTTTCTCACCACCACACAAGGGCAACCCCATATCAAAATTTGGAATAGCTAGATGGATTGTAAAATTCATACAAATTTGCTATCACAAAGCTAAACAAACATTATCTGTTCCTCCTAAAGCACACTCTTCAAGAAAAATAGGGGCTTCAATGGCATTTTTAGGAAATATTCCCTTAGATGATATCTGTAAAGCAGGTACATGGTCTACACCCCACACATTCACAAGACACTATTGTGTAGATGTGCGAACTAAACAACAAGCTACTGTGGGCCAGGCTGTACTCAAAACACTGTTTCAAACTACTGCAACAGATGCGGGTGGTCGCCGCTAAAAGTGGGTACTGCTATACAATTTATGCATAGTGTGTAATCTGCAGCTCATATGCCTCGAACGGAAAATGCTACTTACCAGTATGCATCTGTTCTTGGCATGTACAGCTGCAGAGTTACACACACCCACCCGCCTCCCCTACTACCTTTATCTGTTCCAGTATTATCTTAATTAGATACAGCTTACATGAGCATCCTTCCTGTTTCTTACAAAGCTCCACCATTTCCCTGCTGGCGAAATGCGCAATGTGATCCAAAGGAGGAGTCACCTATCTAGTGACTTCCAAAGACTTTCAGGACAAAAACAACTGCAAACATCCGGGCCCAACACTAGGTGGCGATCTATGCATAGTGTGTAACTCTGCAGCTGTACATGCCAAGAACAGATGCGTCCTGGTAAGTAGCATTTTTCTTTCTATGATGTAGACCATAATGGACTTGCAGTGTTGTGGATATTGGAGATTGGGTGGTTCACCAGGTTTTGGCTTGAGGCGTTGAAGATAAATCAGCAGTGGTTCAAAAAGCAGAGACTCTATTACACGGGTACGTAAAAAGGAGGTAGAAAATTGTGGTAGAGGGTTGTGTGGTATGCGTGGAGAGAGATATGGTAGGTGTGATTTGACGTTTCAAATTCTAGGGAATGATAGAATACCATGTGTTGTTTAACTTAATGGTGTGTTGAAAAGGAGTATTTAGGAGAATTGTTCTGAAAGTGTGGTAGGAATAAGTCTTTCTGCTAGTGTGTTTTGTGTCTAGGCGAAGGAAAAGTGTAGAGGGTAACTTAAGGTATTCGAGAAGATCACTGAGCACGTGCCTCCTCTGCTTTGAGGCAAGCAAGAACTGTTTAAAAGTGTCAAAGGGATTGTGTTTCGTCTTTTGTCCCATTGGCTGGAAACAAATAACAGAGTGGGGAGATGTTCTCACATGCCATAGGTCAGACAGCTCAGTCCCACAGGACGTTGCTTTACACTGAAAACCAAGGCCCCTTGCTGCTGGACAATGATGCAACGAATGTGGCAAATTTGAATTAAAATACATCTGTGTCTTCGAGTGTGTTTTTAAAAAATGTCCCAGGCCTGATGGCTCAATGCTCCAGAAGATCTCTTATATCAGAAACTTTCAGTCGCACACCAACACAATATGATGCAAAACCAACACATTTCGCTAGTTACCAAAATTTCATTTACTTCTTGGACATGTTGTGGATATGCGATTTTCATCTAATACCGCCCTTAAGTTCATTACTGTATGCATCTTTAATCTGTATTTAACTCAAGTATTCATTGTAAATAACAATCTATGTTCTTGGCCTTGATTCCTGTCAGGTAATCATAAACTAAGGTCATGCTATGAATGCAAGTCATCACGATATACAGTGTAATGCATTAAAAAAGTATTAAGTGAATAAATATTCTCGATTATATCCCCGTAAAATATTAGTATGGATTTAAGTAGACTGTCAAGTACCCGTCCCCAACAACACGACTATAGGAGTTAAAATTGTAAATTAACCTATTTGTTTTGTGGGTGCGGCTTGTTGTTTGTTTTAGGAATTTTAAACAGATCAACATTTTTGTAGGAAGATAGTTTAAGGTTGAGACGATGTTTATATTTCTGCATACATATTTTTTACGCACATTATCTTTTCAGAAAAATTGCCTTTTATGTATGGCTCTCAGAGAGTGTCGTTGGCGTGAATGCCTGGATTCTAAATCCAGTAATTCACTGCTATGACGCAGCACTAGTGGGTAAGAGAACTTGTTAACCACTGTTGCTTCTTCATAAAGAAAATTCAGGCTGTTATGGCTGGGCTGTCTGAAAGCCTGTCAACGCAGCGCAGGGGACCAATGAGCAAATCTTCTGGAGGCCTTTTCTGGTTTTTTTACATTTGGGACATGGGGAGAAGCCATGTTATATATGGATTCCCTATTGCTTTTCTGCTCCTGTGCAGTAGTTGAAAGCAAGGGCGGATGATTTTGGAGGCCATACATAACTTAAAATTATAGATGGGTAAAAGTGGATTATTGGGATGTTTTTCACCTTGGGGATCTGAGTGACATCGTAGATGAATCAAGCTTTGCTCTTTTTTGTGTATTTGATGTCAAGTCACTCAGTGACACCCCACCCCCATAATTCACTATTATCCATCTACAATTCTATGTTGTATATACCTTCCATTTGAAGCCTTTAATATAAGAATCATGGTCAGAATCTGGTTATTCACTGCAGCGACATCACCAAAGTTGTTAACCACTGTTGTAATGTCACCAAGGGAAAGGGCTTATGTCCTCTTTGTTCCATCTCCTTGCGCAGGTCTCCAGAGACCCAAGTGCCTCAGCGAAATAGTGGTCTCATCCACTTTCTCCAGCCTTTCCTTGGTCTACTTACCTGAACGATTTCTCTCTGATGCCTAAACATATATAAAGATACTTGCTATTTTTAGGTCTCGCCTGGCGACCGCAGCGCGAAATGCTGTCGCCAGCGAGATCTATTTTCACTGAGTTGCCTCCGAAGGGACAGACTGGAAATGTGAACGCGCGCGTCAACACGCACGTCCAGTCTCGCGATGTGCACATCTCCTGCCCCCTTCCGTCCTCAAGGCGTGAAATACACAAAATGCCCAAGACGTGGCAGCGCACTTTAAATAAAATATGCCCCAGATGGAGTGACCCGCAACGGCCGATCAGGATAGGCACTCGCTAGTGCCAGCATGCACACGGTCCGTGACAATGGCGAGGCGGACAGCGCCTCATGCTTTCACTATCACACACGCCGCTGTACTATACTTAAACACAGGGCCACCCGGCTGCGGCCGGGGCACTCAGACAGGCCCTGACAACTCCCGGACCCGACAACACACGGTCCCTGACAACAGTGAGGCGGACAGCGCTTCACGCTTTCACTATCACACTGCCAGCAGCCCCACTCACCAGGCTGCTGTGCATAGACTCCGTTCCTCTCTTCTCGGCGGCCTGCGCGGGGTTCCCATGCGATGCCCTGCAGGGGCTCCCTTAGCATACGGGAGCCCTGCAGAAACAGACCCCGCCTCTACACTTCACCCGATCCCCTCCTGGAACCCGGGACATCGACCGCTACCGCGGGGCTCTCCCTTCCTCATGGGAGCCCCGCATCAACGAGCCACACCGGCCTATTCCGGCCACGTCACAGGCCCCGCCCATGTCACAGGCAAGGATGTCTGACTTCCTGGTTTCTCCCCCCGGGCCGCAACAGTGATTTTTAGAAGGCAGAACGCGGGGTAGGCACCCACCTAAAAATACATTAAATGTGGCCATGGCGCGGGGTGGACACCCGCTATAAATGCGGTCGCAGCGGGGGATTCCCTACAGAGCCGCCCTGCCGGGGCAGGAGGAGCCGGTGCCCAGCCAAGAACCGTACCCAGGTAAGCAGCGCTTAGAGGGGCGTGAGGACTCACCGCAGGAGCCTGGAATGGGTGAAGGGAGCAGGAGCCAAGCACTGCTGCGCACGTGTGCAACTGTCTAGCGCCCAGAGGCTATGTATGCACTGCCTCTTCTGCCCCCCCCCCCCACCTCACCCCCAATGACTTGTTATTATCCTTTATGGGGTCAGGAGCAGCTGCTCTACTCTTAGTTGGCAGCTTTTCTGGTTAAAAGAACTAATAAACTGATTAAATGCCTAGTGAGCAGCTGCTTGTTCGTTCATGGCTACGACAACGATCCACAGAACCGAATGGAGCACAGAAATCAAACTGATGTGCAGTAAATCTCCAACCATTTATAAAGTGCTCCATCCAACACATGAATATTTAAAAACTGGAGTTCTTGGCTATCACAATTTAAAATGATTTCTCTGAGATTGTTCCACTTCACGCTTCTGGTCTTCAGCTTACTTTTTGATACAGAATGTGCAGGACATAAGTCACAGCAGCACAAGCTTCCGAAAGGCGCAAGAAAAAAGGCTGCTTAGTTTTCTCTTATCTTAAAGATGTTATCGGAAAACAATCTTGTGAATGGAGGCGAGGTTTGCTCGCCAGAGACGCTTCTACGGGGGAGGGGTGGATGCCTGGGAATACAGCGACAAATGGCTATCTGCTGTTCCTGCATCTTGCTGTCAGACAATAAGACAACACTGCCCTGCTGTCTCCTGCTGATTTATCAATACTTTGTTTGTCCCATGACCACGCCGAGGCTTCTGACTTGTTAAAAGAAAATGAAGCACTTTAATTAAATAAAACAAATAAATAACATTTGTTTCATCAAGGTCTCCTTTTCCAACACGGAATGGCAGGGTCAGGCCACCGCAGAGCATCTACACTCCTCCGACCTGAGATAATATCGGTAGTCTGGAATAAACAATGGCACAAACAGGAAATGTTACGTGCCCCAGGCAGTAACATTCAAAGCCAATGTATCAACCAATAATGGGCCGAGGGGCCGGCTGATAACATGCTTCTGACTCACATCAAAATATGGCTCCCTACAAAAGTTCCTCAAAGCAACAGCTTGAGGCTGGCTGAGATAACATGCGAAGTATGCGGCTCGGGAATCCCTGCTGCCCTGGCACGCTGCAGTGCGCCATTCTGCCTCACCAATGCGAGTTTCATTTTAATTAAGGAGGCACGCTAAACTACGTATGTGCGTTTCCTTAGTACCGAAGCCAACCAAGTGATTACTGCATGTTTTCAGGGGTGTCCAATGTTGGCGCCCGAGGCATGAGTCATCTCTGATTTTCATCAATTACATTTATTCTATTTGAAGCTATTCCCGCATCTGCCAATGGTGGAGACTCCTTTTACATGGTGTCGTATTGTATTAATGGTGAGTTCTAAAGGCTAGCAGGCTGGATGGTTTGCAAAACCCTCACACAACTCTATATACGATATCCCAATGCATGCACATGGTACACAACTTTGTGTGATGGTAATAAGTTAACAAGCATTTGCAATGCAATATGTCTCTCATTTACGCAAGTTTGAGCAATTGACATTGCAAATAACAATACCTTTTATTTTTGTTTTTGTTTTTAAAACATAAATACAAGACAGTGTCATTTACAATGCCAATAGCTTAAACTTGCGTAAATGCGAGACCTATTGCATTGCAAATGTTTGTTATAAATTGATGTGCATCTCCTTCTACAGTCATGTGTATCATTTATTGATCATTGTGTGTATTTGCAGATGTCTTGCACTCCTCTCGATTAAGCCTAAGGCTACTCGGCCACACTACCCCTAATAGAGCACCTTGGGATTTTTAGAGCAAGCCCATGTCAAATTATAAGGGACTCCCTAGACTCTTTACACAGGATATCAGATTGTTGAAATACCGCATAAAGAGCCGGCCTCCTACACATATATTGTTACTTAACAGAGGCAACCAAGATATGACTTCAAGAGGTCTACAGGCATGCCCTTCCTAGCCTGGAGAGAAGCAAAATAGACCTCATCATGGCAAATGTAAGAAAGACAAATTATGTTTTTGAACAGGACCTTCATTTCCGTTAAAGCAATTTCCTCTTACCTGTGCCTTGACAGTACTACTCCTTGATGCTTTCTAGATATCGGGCTATGCAGAGAAGGATTTAGAAGAGCCCTCATTAATCAGGAACCTATGCTTCGTGATTCAGAGCAGAGGTAACGAGAGCAATACAGGAGGCCCAACTCCGAGGTGTAAAGTTCTGTAAATAGAAATTGTGTTCCATTAGAAAATTCCTGTAGTCATGGAGGGAAAGGCTCCAGCAAGTCTTTGGCAAAGTGCTCAGGAGAACACCAACCCCTCATAATAGGAAGCTGTCCAGAAAGTACCAAGGGCCTGTATTCGAGTTTGGCGTACCAGTATCTCTGTCACAAGTATGACAAAAATCCTGTCTGCCAGGGGCGTAACACAGGCCCCTGCAGCCCCCGCAGTGCGGGGGGGCCTCACGCTCCAGGGGGGCCCCCTGGCCCCCCTCTCTCCCGGCAGAGGACGACTGCTACAAGCAAGGCAGCAACAGTGTGCACACGCCATGGAACAGTTACAGCCTCTATTTAAAAGTTAAATAACAGGGGCGTAATAACACAGGCCCCTGCAGGGGGCCCCACGCTCCAGGGCCCCCTCACGCCCCCCCCCCCCCCTTGGCAGAGGAAGACGACTGCATCACTGCAAGCAAGCCAGCCAGGTGTATAAACTGTGCCCACGGACGGTGACGTGCCGGCTTCTCTATTTCACCATTAATTATAGGGGGTATTAACACAGGCCCCCCTGCAGGGGGGCCCCCACTCCAGGGGCCCCCTCACTAGTCTCAGCAGAGGCAAGAAAGCCTATGAACAGTGAGAACACATCACGGGTGGTGTGACGTGCCTCGGGCTTGGCTCGGCCTCTATTTTTAAAAGTAATTATGGTGCCTGCGCTGTGCGCACGCCCGGACAGCCTGCCTGAGCCTTTTTCATTTTTTAAATATTTAGTGCGCACTGCACAGTACAGCTCTCTTGTTGTCTTCGTAATTAAAATGGTCCGTGGGCGTGGCGGCGCGCAGTTGTTTCTTGTCTATGAGTCTGCGCGCCGCGGTGCCGCGGTCTTCAGAGTGGGGTGGGGCTGGTGACAAATGCGTGCTCATTGTAAAGTGCGCGTGACTTTAGTAATAGACTTCGAAGAAGGGTGCGACTGCCGTTGTCCCGTTGTTGCCCCTGCCTGGCCCTGCCCTGGTGGCTAGCCTCACCCAGGCCGGGCCCCAGTGTCGCCCTGTCTTCTGCTGCCCACAGCCCGCCCCGCTCTCCTTCAGAGCTGCAGGCCAGCCCAGGCCTAAGGAGGTGAGGAGCGATTAGTATGTGTGTCCTGCTGCTTAGGTCGGATTTTCGGAGGATGTAATTGAAGCCTGCCGGCAATGCATTCTGAGGGCGGGGCGGCATTGGTGGTATAGGAGAGGTGGGAACCGTTAAGGAAATAATATCCCTTAGCACCAGTTCTTCCAAGCTGAGTACCGGTACTCAGGGTTCTATTGAGGAGTTGCTGCCGTTGTCCCGTTGTTGCCCCTGCCTGGCCCTGCCCTGGTGGCTAGCCTCACCCAGGCCGGGCCCCAGTGTCGCCCTGTCTTCTGCTGCCCACAGCCCGCCCCGCTCTCCTTCAGAGCTGCAGGCCAGCCCAGGCCTAAGGAGGTGAGGAGCGATTAGTATGTGTGTCCTGCTGCTTAGGTCGGATTTTCGGAGGATGTAATTGAAGCCTGCCGGCAATGCATTCTGAGGGCGGGGCGGCATTGGTGGTATAGGAGAGGCGGGAACCGTTAAGGAAATAATATCCCTTAGCACCAGTTCTTCCAAGCTGAGTACCGGTACTCAGGGTTCTATTGAGGAGTTGGGCACTAGACTGGTGCATGCCCTTTTTTGGCAGCATGTTGGCCGTTTACCGTCTTTCCATATTATTCAGCTGTGGCAAGCTGGCCGAAGGAGTCTGAACTGCCTATTGGATGCCTGTCGCAGGGGGAAAATTGACTCTGGTGCCTCTGTGCCACTCTAGTTGTCTGTCTCTCTCCTCCCCGGTGTGACTGCGTGCCTTCTCGCCCTCCGTCTTTTCTTTTATTTGTCTCTACTCTAGGACTGTCTTTTTATCTATTCCTTTTCTGTGCCCGTCTCTTCTCCATGTTACTCTTGCTTTCGACTGCCTCTGTGCTGCTCTCTTCTGTGTGCCTTGCTCTCGTGTGTGCTTCTCCCTCTGCCCCACTTCTCCCCCACTGTATCGGTCACTGATGTCTGTCTATCCTTGGTCCCTGTGTTTACCCCCCCCCCTGCTGTCTCTTCTATCCCTTTGTTTCTCCTCTCTCCGTGCAGCCACTTCTCTGTGCCTGTCTCTCTTCTGTGCCTGTCTCTCCTCAGTTCTTCTGCTCCTCACACTGTTACCTCCTCTTACCCTTCATGTTTCAAGTGCAGCACTCAGCACGCCGCTCGCTTCCTCGTTCCTCTGCCACTGCCAGAGCTTAGCAGAAAGGTGCACAGGAGAGGGTGTCTCAAGAACTTGTATGACATCAGTGTTCTCTCTATTTCTCACACTTCCATCTTCCTGCCTTTCCACCTTTCCCTCCCTCTTCACATCTCATTTCTTCCTTTTCCCCCTCCTTCTGTTTCTTTATTTTTCTGTTTATTTCATTCTTTTTTGTTGTTTCCTACTCCTATTTCTTTTGTGTGTTTCTTTCTCTTCATTCCCCTTTTTCATTCTTCCTTCGTCTCTATTTCTTCCTATCACATATATTTTCCGTCCTCCTTTCCTTCTCTTCTTTTGTGTAGCACACTTTTACAACTTCTTTCTTTTTTCCATGTTCTGTGCCGGGGCTCCCTTTGTGTAGCGGCCACACTATATAAGCAGCATTCCACTCATTTGAGTAAAGTGAGGTGCACTATGAGTTCAGATTTTGAGCGGGAGGTGGCTACTTAAAACAGGCTAGAGTGTGTACAAACGCAGCAGAGCAAAGAGGCTGAAAGATTCAAACCTGGATGTGGTGCCACACAGTTTGGGAGTGGATAGTATGTGGTGGGCAGCAAAGTGTATCTAGCATGTGGGCATACAGCGAGAGCATGCGATCAGGTAAATAGGCCACACTTGTATCAGTAGTTGTTTGCAGACAAACACCAGGCATTGTGTATGAAAGAGGAGGCGAAACATTGTTTGGGTTGGTCAAAGAGGGTTTGATTGGCAAAGCTGAGGTCCTTGTCCAGTAAGGCAAGAGCATAACATGGAAGGTAGGAAAGGAGCTTTTACAGTTGTCTATTTTGCTCATTAATAAGGCATTGATTAGGCCTCTGCAGAGAGGAGGGAAGGTTTTGTGCGATTTCATGTATATTGCCTTGTATCCTGTTGCTGGGCAGTGGTGAGAGGAAAGCTTAGAAGCTTCCAGTGCTGAGTTTAACTGCACTCCTTTATTATTTACCAGTTACTTTCATTATATACTCTTCTTTTTCCCAGTCCTAAGAGTTGAGGAAGGATTGGCTTCAAACTCTCCTTCAAGGCAGCCACTAGACAGAGCTCTACCCTAAACACTTCCTGAAATTGTAAGCATAACAAAATACATCTATGCCTCTCACAACTTCAAGAGAGGGAGTAGGAATGGGGCAAAGAAACGTATACTCAGGATAATGAAAAGTGCCAGTACGTAATTAGGGCATTACTGCTTTGTAACCCCCCCTCCCCCCCCCCCCCCCCAGCGCCTTAAGACCCTGCCGGCCGTGATTGATTGATTGATTGATTACACTTCTTCCTCTCAGTTATAGGATTTGAGGATACAACAAACAAAAGAGACATGGTTGATCAAACAAAACAATTAATTGATGCTGCACCCATACATTTACCCTGGAAAATAAATAAAATGTGTTAATGTATTCACTGCTTCAAAGACTAAAGGAACCAACATAGCCTCAATATTTAACACATGCAAAGTGTAAAGTAAAGTGGCTGCTCAGTGCGCGCTAGACACTGAAATTCTTAGGGCCACTACCCAACAAGTAGCCATACACCTTATGGAGCAGCCCAAAATAGGAGAGATAGGAATACGTGACAACTCATTTGAGGTTAAAGTTTCATTTCATGCTCAATGACTAAAGGTAGCCACTGAAGGTTTATATTATTTTCTTACTGAACCAAAAGTCATAATAAATGATTTGATGAACGAAGTTCAGAAGTTCTCTGAAGGTAAATGCATACAGCTGTCAACATCTAGAGAGTGCAGAGGAATCTCCCCAGGTAAAGAAGTGGAAGGATAAAGACAAATAATTTCTTTTGGAATGAAAGCAGGTGAGAGACATAGGACAAGGACCACAGGAAAGAAAAGAAGGAAAAAATGTAGGGCACCAATTTGCTCTATTCTCCTTACCAAAGGGTTGGCCTCCAGAAAAAACACCTTAGCAGAAAGGTTATTAAAAGGGGCCTCTTTTAAGGGCTCTAAAGGGTCATCTGGAAAGCCTTTGCAACTAATGGAAGAGCTCGGGGAGGAACCAAAAAATCATATCTTAGGTCTTTGAAAGAAAACACTTTTAAAAAAATATATCACCATTTTGCTCCACTGCAAGGATTTCATCATGATTTATTAAAGAGACAACATCTTCCTCATTCCCACTCAGGTGATAACCAGGTTGAGAAAGCTGTTCATTTGGAATAAGACCAGGACCATGCAGATGCAGCTTACATTGGAAATACAGATCAATGACAGCATTCAGTATTTTCAATCATCAGTCTCAAAATATTTGTTAACAGGACTAGAGTAGCAGGTGATGTAGGGAAAACAGACCAATGCTATTGCTCTCTCCTGTTATGCCTGTGTCATCTGTGTGAGTGAGACAGGCTTTCTTTCTTGATTTGCATGTTTCTGTTTTGAGAAACGCTTTCTAATGGAAGGGAGAGCGAGTTCATAGCGCAAAAAGAGATACTCTTAGCACAAAATATGCTTAGTAAAACTACTAACCATGTAAAACTGAGCTTCTTATTAAATAAAGAAAGCTCCTGTGGAAAGTGTGTGCAAACACTACTGGGCTACAGCACAAAACTGGCCCAGAAGCATCAGTTACAACCCTCTGCATCTAGAGATCCACTCCACGAGATCAGCCAAGCAAGGCTCCATAACAATTTTCCAAATTTTACACAGACAGGGAAAAAAAGTTTTGTTAAACTCTCCCCACCATGCTGCTTGCAGTGCATTGTGGAGTAAATAAACTGTTTCTTGGCATCATGCCAGGGCAAAGAGGAGAAGTGGCATGCAGGAATCCATTGGCTGCTCACCTAACAAGACTTATGCCTTAATCATAAAGAGGATGGAAGCAGAGCAGCCTCCTCTTTAATTCATTCTCTTTGAATAAGTCCTCCAAACCACACTGAACTAAATAATAAGACAAACATCATCTTACCTGTCTACCACAGGAGACAAACAAGCCTGTGTCATGCTACAGCTCTGTTTTATCCCTCCCCTGGAGGCGTGGTGCAAAAATCTTTCAGATTTCTAGTTAAGGAATTTAGAAGTCAGTCCTTGGAGATTAGCACCCTTCAAATCTTTGGACTGGGAAGAGGAAGTCTTATGGAGTGATAATTCTAAGATTCCTAGCAAAGGGATATGCGTAGAACCAAGTGAACTCAGTGGCGTAACAAAAGCCCTTGCAGCCCCTGCGGTGCAGGGACCCAGAGCACTGGGGGCCCCCTTCACCACCCTTCAGCATTGGTAGGTCCCTGGCCTGAGTGCTCCAGACTGGGTCCGGAGCCGGGGGGCCCCCTGCATGTACTTTGCAGGGGGGCCCCCCTAAGTTTTGTTACGCCACTGCTGTCTGCCTAACTAAAAGTGCATTACATCCACATATGCTTGTAATAAGGTGGATGAGATATCTGTCATGTTTGTAACTGAGTAACCCAATTGCCAAACTCTAAATTAGGCTTTTTGTATCTCTGCTCAATAGGATGTAAGGAGAGTGACCTTTGAAATGGTGCCTGGATGTAAATAGATTTTTGCTGGAACGACACCAGCGAAGAAAGAGAAGGGAGCTAGGGAGCTGTTGAACTCCTGCTTGGGATGATGGGAAGAGGTAGGAATACATAACTAAGGAAGTACGTTTGCATTCAAGTACCCTTGAGTGTAAACAGCACAGAACCTCTTCCCTTAAATAAACAACGAGATAAAGAGATGCATAACTCTTTGATTTGTCTCCTTTTTTCCTGCCATGCTACATATATATTATGGGGAACCTGGATCTACACTTTCTTTTTTGTTCATTCCTCTCTATTATGCAAAGTTACTGATGGTCTTCCATCAGATTATTGACCTCCATTCGTCTTATCAATTCTCCATTTATTTACATGTTTTATATAGCTTAATAACCAAAGTGGTGTCAGCATGCTTTACAGGAAACCATACAGCTGACATAGGCCTCTCCGAAAAAGGTGGTATAAAAAGGACTAGAACAATGAATGAATTCTGGAACATATATTTATTCTGAATACTTTTTTTTATTTCTTTATTTCTTTATTGCAATTTTCTAGGCGTACTTTGTAAATGAAAACAGTTACATCACATGGACCACCCAATACAGTAAACTAGACATTCCCCGGTCCGGGGTTAATGAACCAATACGGGTGTCCACTGAAGCGTCTATCAACCCAGCAATCGGCGAAATCATCATCATGAATCACATTGTTAGTTTGATAACTTGTAAACAAACACCCCTCCCCCATATCTAAACCCCCACCAGGTCCACCCATCCCAAGGTCCAGTGAACAAACATTCAGGTCGGGGCGTCCTCCCGCCTTTCCCGCTGTCTGGGGGGACTCTGTTACCTCCGGACTATCTCCTGTGGTCGTCGTCTGTGTAGAACTAGGGGCAATTCCCTCTATCTCCTGGATCATTAACCCCCATGCCTGTAACACCTCCGGGAGTTTAGCATCCCTCCTAGTAGTACGCATGTGCCCTCCTCCGATTTATTCTGAATACTTACTCAAGAGCGTGAAGAGCCTAAATTTGGCCAAGGAAAAGGAGGGGTTGGCCTAGAACAATGGTGTGTGAATGGGTGGTGGACCTCCAAGAGGAAGAAATATAATCTGGAGAAGCCCAGAGGTCTAATAATCAAGAGCGAACTGCTGGAGAGGGGCGAGAGAAGAAGAGGAATGAAGAATACTGAGAATAGAGACATTGAACAACTGAGGAAGAATATATGACCGAAAGAAGCGTGAAGTGAGGGAAAGGGAAAGGTGAGTTTTAGAAGGGAAGGTGTCTATTAGTTCTCTTGGGAAGCATTTTGGCTATTTAGTTGAATTATATAGGAGTGGAAGAATTGGAAACAATAGTAAATGATAAATAGAATATGTGCTGGAGGATCATGAGTGAAATGGGATGGGTGCCAATGTAATTCTCTTAGTACAGGAGTGAAATTTTCAAGTAATTTGTCCGGTCTCTTGTCTTCTGATTCTGAGCTCATCAGAGCTGCAAACTATCTAAAGCTTCCATTCAAATGTTGCCGTCTGGTGTACTAGATTTTCTAGAATCCATCGATCATTTCATACATCTATATAGGCCTCCGGGGAAGCCGTCCGAGGCAATGTCTGCAGCCTGCCATCTTTGCTCAGCCATCAGCAGTGGTGATTTTCCTCTCCCCCCGCAGCCTTTCTTCCTGCAATCATTGGTAATGAGCATATAACTGATGTCCAGGTACTCTGTGACTTCATTGAGTGAACCAAGGGTCATTTTTCTGTCCCACGTCAAGCATTTTTACTGGTCGTGTGATGGTAGACTTTGCAGGGCTTATAGTTGAACATCTATCTGCACAATATACCAGAAATGTTATAGAGCTGCAAATGTTTTTTGTGTATTAGCCTACGTTTTAATGAATGCATATGTCTTTGGATGACAGTTTCTATCGCATTTGATAGTACAGTAGCACAAATATAGGCCCATATCATAAATAGAGACCAATTTCCAAGTATTATTTGAGAACAATGATACGAGCTATGTGGCGTGTGATACAGACATAAGGCATATTATGCATTTATAATAACGATGATCATCTGATTATGAAAACGACTTTATGTAAATATATATGTTTGGGTAAGAGGCAACATTCATTAGATGCATTTTAATTAGTATTTCTTTCATTTTTCAACAGACAAATACATTTTGATGGCCAACCCCCATGGTTTACAAGGTACTATGCTTTTTTTTTATTTTTAATGCAACTATTTTGGCCTTAATGTATTAGTATTAATTAGTATTAGTAGGAATTGCCATTAGCGAGAAATGGCCTTAGAGATAGCTTTCCTTGGGGATCTTTTCCTGAGTGACGGCTGTCTTTGGTGAGAAGTGGCCTGAGTGAGAGCTTCCCCTCCTGGGACAAACTGTGAGTTTAATTTATATTTACCCATTCCTTTCCCACTTTGTACTGGACCAGTTATGTTGATATTATAATTTGAAAAGTTTAGCTTTATCAATGATATGGACTTTTAGCGATAAGGAATCTCTGAGGATCGAATTGCCTTTCCCAGACTGCTGATAATTCTGTAGCTGAGCAGGGTCTAGGATCTTTAGGGCAAAGTAACTTGTGATGACCTGAGAGTGCTCAGGGAGGGGAGATCCAGGTTTTCTGGCAAAATATCGTGAGAAGGTGGATCCATCGGTGAGAAGGGTATTCAGGGGATAGAGGTGCATATCGAGAATGAGAGTTCTCAATAGGCACCTGGGCATTGAGAGATGCAGAATGGTAGGATGGGGGTGGCGTTTGTTGGGGATGCTGCAAGTATGTGTGTCAGAGGGCAGCAATTTCTATGATGTTGACCACACCCAGCTGCATTGTTGTGAATGGTGGAGATTTTGTGGTCACCTGAATTTAGCTTGAGATCTTGATAAAAAATCAGCAATTGTTCAAAGAGCCAATACTCTGTTACAAGAGGAGGTTTTAGACATTTGTGGTAGACGGTGTTTGTGGTTTGAATGAGGAGAGAGATATGGTAGGTGGGATTTGGCGTTGCAAATTCTTGGTAATGATTGAGTAGCATATTGTGGTTTCTCTAATTAGTATGTTAAAAAGCAATAGAAGGGCAACCTAGTCTGAAAGTGTTCCTAGAATAAGCCTTTATGCTAGTGTGCTTCATGTCTAGGTGAAGAGGAAGTGTACTGGGGAACCTAAGACATTAGAGAAAGTAACTGAGCATGTTCCTCCTCTGCCTTGAGACGGGCACACATTGTCTAATAGCGTAAATAGGATTGTACTCCGTTTTTGGTCCCATTGGATGGAAGCAGATGGCTGAGTGTCGTGGTCTTCTCTCTGTGATAGGCCAGACAGCTCAGCCCCATAGAACGCTGTTTCACACTGAAAACTAAGGCCCCTTGCTGCTGAACAGTATAATGCAACGAATGTGGATGAGTTCATGCAAAATCCATCTGTATCCTCGAGTACTTTTGTAAAATGTCATTGGCATGAGGACTCAATGCCCCAGAAGGTCTCCTATACCAAAAAATAGAGATCTTTCAGAACCACCGCCCCCCACCCAAAAAGTCTCCCCAAAATGAAGCAACACCAGCCATACATTTCGACTACTCACCAACTTAGCTGTACCTTGGAGACGTGGAATATGATCTTCATTTAACGTAGCTCATTAAATCATTACTGTATGCATCTTTAATTTGTATTTAATCTAAGTATTCATTACCGATCTCTGTAAATACACAGTTGGCGCAATAACAATAGATATCATGGGCATTGATGCCTTTGTTTGTTAAACAAGGCCATGCCATGTATCGAAGTCATCACAATGTACAGTGCAACGCATTGAAATAGTATTGAGAGAAAAAACATTCCCCTCAATAGTAAAGACTTTGAGAACGTTAGCATGCATTTAAGCACCTATCCTGTTCGTTGTCCCGAATTATACTAGTGTAGGAGTTAAAAAAGTAAATTAATGCACTCGTGCAATGGGTGAGACATGAGTTTTTCTGGGTTTAGGGATCTAAAACAAATCAATATTTTGTAGGAAGATATTTTTAAGGTTGAGACAATGTGTACATTTTAGCATAAATATTTGTCACCCATTACCTTTTCAGATATACTACATTGTTATGTATAGCTCTCACGGAGAGTCTTTAGTGTGAGCGACTGTTTTACAAATCTAGCTATGATGTAGTGCTAGCGGGTAATAGAACTTGTTAACCACTGCTACCTGCTCATAAAGAAATTCCAGGCTGTTCTCGCTGTGCTTTCTCAGAGCCTGCCAGAGCAGCGCTGGAAATCAGTGAGCACAGGGTGGCACAAAAGGTGATGGCTGGCAGGAGGCCTTGTATGTTTTTTTAAATTTAGAACAGGGAGCGGAAGTCATGTTATCTGTCGTTTTCCCATTACCTACCAATTGAACGCCGGGGTAGATGATTTTGGGGGCCACACATTTACAATGATGGATGGGTAAATAGTGAATTATGGGGTTATTTTTTACCTCATGGTTCTAAGTGACATCGTAGATAACTCGAGCTTCGCTCTTGTTGTATATGTACTTCATGTCACTCAGAAACCCTTGTTAAGCAACATCCCCCTAATTCCCCATTATTCATCTACAATTCTATATGTTGTGTATGCCTTCCATTGGAAGCCTTTATTATGAGACAGTTTGGATCACAATCTGATTATTCACTGCAGTGACATCACCAAAGCGGTTAACCACTATTGTGAAGTCTCCAAGGGAAAGCAATGGGTCCCCTTTGGTCTGCCTCCTTGTCTGTGTCTCCAGAGACCCAAGTGCCTTAGAGGAATGGCGGTCTCGTCAGCTTTATCCTACCTCCCTTGGGTCTCCACAGACCTGAGGGAGTCACGAGAATGCATACATTATTGTTCCCCCGCCAACCTCCTACTCTTCTGTCAATGCTGGTCTCTGAACACTAGCGCTGAGAGAAGAAAGCAACCTGTGCTTACAAGCGCTCTCACAGAGCCACTTTCAGCATGGTGGTGGATCTCTGCTCTCAGTGTGAGTGTGGGGAGCACAGCTTTTGACTGGAAAGGTGTGGGATTGTGCACACAGTAGGGGGCAGGAGACTAGCTATTTATTCAGTTGGTTAGGGTGGTGGGGGTGGGTAGCAGGAGGTCATCTATTTTTTTTTTTGCTTGCTGGAGGGGAAGGGTATCTTGAGCGTGGTGGGCTGGGTGGCAGGAGGCCAGCTTTGTTTTATAACAACACTTTAGGAGACCAGCTTTTTAAACATTTTGTTTTACAAGTTCCCCTGTTACTCATCTGCCCCTGCATATCTGTTTGAAACTGGGGCAGATGATTTGGGGAGCCATATACCACATACAATTATAAATCAGTAAAATGATGTCAACATCAGAGATGTTTTTCACCTTGAGATTGAAAGTGACATCATAGACAACTCGAGCGTGTCTCTCATTGCCTTTTAGATGTCAATCAGAAGCCCTTCGTTTCTTAAGGAAAACATCTCCCTAATTCTAGTTTACCCATTTATAATTGTATATGTTTTTTTAAATGGTTTGCGCATGACACTTGTCCTTGATAAACCAAAGGCATAGTAGGATATTGTGCCTACTGAATGAAAACAAAAATCAATGATGCATAAATTAATTACTTATGTTAAATCAATGAGAACTACTCTGTCAAGATGTGATATGAGACTGAAAACTGTGTGTTATTAATGAAGAAAAAAAAAGAAAAATCTTCTTTCTTTTTATGAAGCCCTCACCCACCAACCTAGTTGGTGGCATGCTTCTTCATCGGGTCCACCTAGTGACACAGAATGTGTCCCGGGCGTGCTACAACGCCTGTGTTACAGCGGAGCCGGTATATTTACTGAGTGTGCAGTGATGGTGACGTGAAAGTGAAATTTAAAAACTGTCCAGTGGTCCCATTGCCCAAAGGGATTATCTTTAATATTTGGGCCTCTGGCAGTAGTAAAGCAAGGCAATGTATATAGGTGGAGTGGTATTAGGGGACTCCTGCATCCAGTGGGTGGTCTACAGCCTTTAGTGTTAACTGGCTTTCCTCAGGACCTAGAAATGTGAAAAGTGTGATCTATGCTCACTATTGTGTGTAGCTCGAAAAATGTGTGGCACACGCTAAGGTGCCCTATGTGTGAGAAGGCAGTTCCTTCTCAAAGCACTCCTGTACATACAAGCACAAATGTTGACAAACAAAAACACAGATTTGAATGTTTAGACATGGATGGCAAAATCACATCAATAAGTATCACCCGTAGTGTCCGTGGTAAAAACTGGAAAACAATTGCAAGGTGAAAACGTTGTGGTAATATTGGGTGATGATTACCGGAATATGCGCTATTGAGTGTGGTAAAGCACATAATGGGTGAGAAAAGAGTAGTCAAAAAAAGTTTTAAAAAAGGTTATTCTCAAACTGGCGATTAGCTAGGAATGCCCCATGAGATTCCGGCAGAGGTTCTGGCAATATGGCGGGGAGAAAAAAGAAAGGGGGCGTGGTCGCCCTTTGCAAAACCTGAAAAGGAAAGGTCTTACCATGTCTGTAGCGGGAGAGCTGGGCCTCGTGGTCAACTTATTACGTGAATGCTCAGGACCTTCGTGAAAACCTGTGTTGCTGCATCGGATCTCCGCTGATAATGGACCCGGGAGGTGTGGCTATTTATGTACCTTTGTGGTTGCTCAGCTGTCTCTCATGAGCAGGTTCTGCGAGTAGCGTCTGTCTAGAGAGAAGACATAAACAAAAGACCTCGCGCTACTGGACGGGCCTGTACTAATGACGTCGGTGTTACCGGTCGTTCACACCAGTACAGATTGGGTGAATGTATGACATTTTTCCCAGGATGCTTGTTTCTGGTCCAGGGAAGACATGGCTCGGCAGTTCAGGCTGGACTGTTCCCATGAGGCAAAGGGTCAAGACTGATTTGCATGTAGCTGTGTCTGAACTGGGGTAGCGAAGTGAGCTAAAGAACGATGATGGATTTAAGCCGGATCTGTGACTGGGGGTAAGTGTCTGAAAGGTTTCAGCGCTCCGTCTATCATCTTCTTGTGTTTGCTTTGGCGGCTCTAGTCTGGCACTTTCTCCAGCAGCTGGGATTTGCTTTCTGGAACATTTGGTGTAAGCTGTGGTGAGTGTAATTCCAGCCTTAACATATTTTATAGTGAATTTTCCTCCCTGCAACAGACTTAGAGGATGATTTGATGTTCTTACATAGCTATTCCCAATGTTTTTGTGATACTGGTTTACCCAAAAACCTGCTCCCACTCCTCATTATGTGGCTAGGTCTGGGGGTTATCTTGTGCGAGCAATGCCTGATACAAATTAGATAAACTGCTTCTAGTGCCCAATAGCTTGGAAACAGGTACTCTAGTGCAGTTTTGTCTCTAGCTGCACCCAATTGAATTGCAGGGTTAGTGACCCACTGTTGAAACCAGCCAGCCCAAAATACATTTCACAAGGTATAAATGTTTTAGATGTGAAAGCATCAAGCATTTATGGCAATGATCTTACACCCTCCTTGTCCCCCCCCACCCCCACCCTTGCCTCTGTACCTGAAATACAGTGCCCTCAGCTGCAGGGGGTGAAATCATCATTATAGTGGATGAGTGGTCGTTTGGAGAGGGATAGATCACCATGCCCCTTGTAGCTATGCAGGTGTTACAGACCCTGAGAGTTGTACTAGCTGGTGTGATGAAATATGCATATGGTGGCCTAAGACTTTTGTTCAACCAAACAAGATTCCATAAAAGCCTTTGGACAATAGCATTGTCCATGTGCCTCCAATTTATCTGTGAGTCTGACATGCTCCACTTGACTGCTACTCTCAGCAGAGATGGCTCATAATATAGAGAAATATCAGGTAGGGTCTCTGGGCGGCCTTCCCGTTCCACACAAAGTGCATTAGGTATTATTGTATTTGCTTGAAATATCTACTGTCGACCCAATCCGGAAAGTCTGAAACTTGTATAGTAAGTGTAGGTGTATATTTAAAGTATCAGTCAGGGAGAACTCTGTTCAAAAGTCCAAAATGTGTTAAATATGTTAAGTTCAGTGTATGAAAAGAAAGTCGTCTGGATATAGGTACAAAAATCTTCTTTATTGATTTCCAACCATAAAAGCGATAGAGCCTCCCACATTATATGGTGTCGCATTGTTTGTCATATCCAGGAGTGCAAAAAAGTCTGTCAAAGATGGATAATCAATGCCATTAAATGATCCAACAATCGTATCTAGCTCTTTTTAGATCTGCTCTGCACCCCTACTTTTTCTATCTTTTTCCTCCCTGTCTTGTTTTGCCTTTCCTTTTCTGCGTCCCATCCGTAATCGTTTAATTTCAGCAAAAAAAGTAGATGACAAACCTTGGCCTGAAGAGGGCGTTGTGTCCATATTCCCTGATATACTACTTTCAACAGACGATAGAGAAATACTGCTGTCTCCCTTTTGTTTTGAGGGCCCCAAGCCTCATTGAAATGCCCGAAGAGAATAATCTGGCCCCTGGCCATTCCTGACAGGACCAAAAGAAATTGAACGAGGTAAGCTTCTGATAAAAGTGCTCAATTCTTCTGAAGTTTAAGAGCAAGTTTATTAGATGCAACCATCAACAGTAACAGCTCAGCAACTGACTCTCTGAAGAAGTGACCATGGAATCACTTTTAGGCTCAGTGCACTTCGTGGAATCACTTTTCAGTTCATTACACTTTGCCAACTTAGGCATGTTCCAAGTACAACCATTGTCTAATGTTACAACATTTTTCTTTATTGCGACAATCATAAAAGGACCACGGAAATTGGAAGTGCCTTTGTAACCATGTTTAGTTTTTTTTACCAGCACACAATCCCCCACATTCCACTTCCTTATTTTGACAGCCATCTTATTATCATACCGTTGTTTATACTTTTGTTGATACCTGGTTAACACATCCCTCCTCCTCAAATCACTTTCCACACTATCCTCGCCATTCTTCTCTGGAAGCCAAGCCGGGTTAAGTTTAGAGCTAGCTACTCTTCCCCTTAAGGCCTCAAAAGGAGATTTCTGCATAATAGCATTAGGAACAGTGCAATATGCCCACCACGTTTCTCTCAGTACACTGCTAAACAAAACTTTAGACTCCAAAGCTCGTTGTGCACAACTCTTTACCACTCTATTCATCCTTTCGGTAAGACCATTGGCTTGGGGAGAATAAAGAGCTGTCTTCTGATGAATAATTCCAATATTTTTTAGAAAAACTTCCATCTCATTGGAGGTAAATTGTACCCCGTTATCTGTAACTAAGTACTTAGGAACTCCTTCTGAAACAAACACATCCTTAAGAAACTCAATTACAGCCTTGGAGTTGACCACCCCCATGCACTTTGAGACAACCCACTTTGAGGTATAATCTAATAACAATATCACAAATCTTTCATATGAGGGCATCAACTCAAAAGGACCCGCAATATCAAGTCCTATCTTAGTCCAAACTGCAGTTGGAACTTTCACTGGGGAAAGAGGAGAATGACACGTGGTGCGTGACTTGTCGTTAACAGCACATAAATGACAATCCTTCACAATTGACTCAACCATTCGGTTCATACCAGGCCACCAATATCTTTCTCTAATATGCGCTTTGGTGAGAGTCCTTCCCAAATGACCCTCATGAGCCAAATTGACAATCTTTTCCCTCAAATCACTAGGTGGGACTATTCTGTCACCTCTCATTAGGTTGTCTTGCCAAAAAGTCAGATCATCTCTTACTGTCCAGTACAACTTCAAATTGCCATCAAGTACATCATAATTGGGCCAACCTGTTGTTATGACATTCTTAAGAGATTGAAAAATCTTATAATTCTCAACACACCTCAACCATTCATCAATAGATATTGACGATTCAATTACCCAATTCACACTCTCAACAACTTCCAAGGTATGTTCTCCTTCAATGGGTAAACACGACAAGCAATCAGCAGGCTTATTGTTCTGCCTAGATATGTATTGCACAACAAAATTGAATTCTTGTAACCCCTCACTCCACCTTTTCAACCTGGGGGTCATATGATCATTTTGGTGAAATGAAAATATCTCTACAAGAGGACGATGATCTGATTTCACGACAAATGGAATGCCCCACAGATAACATTTAAAATGATGAATAGCCCAAAACACTCCCAAAGCAGAAAGAGTAATTTCTTTCTGCTTCCCTAAGAACCCTTGAAGCAAAAGCCACACCCACTTCCTCCCCATTCACTATTTGGGAGAGTACTGCCCCAAGTCCTTTACGACTGGCGTCAGTTGTCAAGATGATTTTCAATTTAGAATCAAAGTGGCCCAAGGTTGGCATTTTTCCAATTTCCAACTTTATAGTGTGAAAAGCATTCTCACATTCATCAGACCATGCAAAACATACACTCTTCTTTAAAAGGGCTCTTATGGGTTCAGTAATGCTTGCGAAACCCCTGACAAACTTGGAGTAAAATTCTGCCATCCCTAAAAATGACTTAACCTGTTCTTTATCCTCTGGAGCAGGGGCTTTAACAATACTCTCCGCAAGTTCCAACTTTGGTTGTATGCCATTTCCATATGTTACATTTCCAAGATAAGTAACTGAATGCAATCCAATACGAAATTTTTCTTTTTTTACTGTGAGTCCCCTTTCTCCCAACTTGTCCAACACAGATCTCAACACTTTCTCATTCTCACACTCATATTTCCCATAAATCAAGATGTCGTCTTGGAAGAACATCACATTGCTTAGACTTCCAAGAACCATTTTCATCACCCTCTGAAAACAAGCCGCAGCCGAGGCTAACCCAAAGGGCATCCTCAAGAACTGGTAAGTTCCCACAGGGGTAACAAAAGATGTCAGATGCCTCGAGTCTTTGTGAAGCACAATTTGGTGATATGCCGACGAAAGGTCAAGCACACTAAATATCTTTGCTCCCTTCAATAGACTAATGGATTCAGAAATGTTCGGAAGTGGCTGACGATCCACCCAGATCTATTCGTTCAATCCGTGCTAGTCCACACACATTCTCACTGACTTACCACCATCCTTGGGTGCCAAAACTACCGGAGCCAACCATTCTGAAGATTCGATCTCCTCAATTACTCCTAGCTTCAACAATTTTTCAATCTCTAATTTCAAAGGTTCAACCATCATATTACGTACTTTCTTGACCTTATGAACACAAGGTTTGGCAGATTTTTTAAGAATTATTTTGTGTTCAAATCCTTTTAAACATCCAAGTGTATCCGAAAACACATTAGAATACTCATTGAAATATTTATTGGAATCACACACTGTATCAATCGTTGTAGAGTGAACACTACCAAGCAGCTCTTCCATTAACATTAGCTGGTTCTGAGGGATTCTTGGCACCAGGGTTGAGGATTATGCCTAAGTCGTGTTGGTGTCTCCACCCGAGGAGATTATCACCCCTCACAGCTACATACACTTTTCCGGTTGTCTCTTTGCCCTTGAATGCGATCTTAGCCACTATATATCCTAGGATATCAATTGGTGACCCACCATAGCTTACAAGAGCAATGTCTGGGGGTAAAAGTGGTACATTCTCCAAACCCACGACCTTATCCCAAATTTTGTTCCTTATCAGGGTAAAAGGAGAACCTGAATCTGCCATGAGTTTAAACACATAGTTATCAATTCCAACTTCACAGAATGGCATACTAATCTGTTCTGAATCAATACTTTTCTCCTTTAACTTCACATTTGATACCACTACTGTACGAACAACATCTGTAACATCATCACTCACTTCCCTTTTTCTACTTGACTTACACATACAAGCATAGTGCCCTTTAACACCACAATTATTACATATGCAGTCTTTTGCATAACAGTTAGGAAAGTTCGATGTGTGAGAAAAACTGCCACATCTAAAACATTGTATTCTTTGATGTGTGAATAAACGTTGTTGATTAGGATCACGTTCCTTGGCCAAAGGAGACTCTCTACTGCAAGAAGGACGGAATTGACTGTTCAAGACATTCTTCTGAGAATGAGGGTTCTGAGGGTTCTTTTGTGCAAGTTTATTTTTTGTACCAACGGTCACCTTGGCAACTCCTTCAGGGAACTCGTCAATAATATCACTATCTTCCAGCATATGCACATTGTCATGACTTTTCTTTTTACTGTCACTACCAGTGTGATTTCCTTCTTCTCTATTTTTCCTTATTTCTTTAACCCAAGTGGAAGTATTCTCCATTCCTTCTACAATGGCCAATGCTTCTCTCAATGTAGGGTTTTTCGATAACAGTTTTTCTTGAACTCTTGAGCTGTTTGTACATCTTACAAGTTGATCTCTCACAAGTGACTCAGACAATTCTCCAAATTCACACGTACGCGCCAAGGTTTTAAGAGCGGCTACGTACGTTGAAACACGTTCAGTAGGAACTTGTACACGTGTGAAGAACCTGTGCCGTTCAAGGACAATATTAATTCTGGGACCAAAATAGCATTCCAACATGGTCATGGACATTTCATATATGTCTGCAGGTTCTCCATCTCCTCCACCAATCAGTATAAGGTCCATACTATCGTAAGTATTCCTACCTTCCACTCCTAAATTGTGTAGTAAAATTGCCTGTTTTCTAAACGCAGAAAACTTCTCACCCCCAATAGCCACCAAATAGGAATCAAATAAATTCCTCTATCTATTCCATGGAAGAATTGGTTCCCCTTCTTCAGAAAGAAATGGTGGGGGTTGTGACATGCGTGTCGAAGTCATTATGTTGATAATTATAGACACAAAAACAAAGATAGAAAAATAAGTTGCCAAATGTTAATTTTTTTGTGTGTATCTTTTATCTTTGTCGTATTTCCTCCTATATTGCAAGATTTGTTCAGAAATATCTCATAATGTGAAGACCATACGAAGAATAATTGCCCAAAATACGTTATTGTTTATCACACTTGAAATCTCACCTCATAAGTTGTCACAAATTCACTACATTCGCATGACACAAATATGATCCATCCAATGAAAAACCCAATCGTTTCTGGTAATATTTCAGCGTTGGAAGTTCTTTCGTTTTTTTTTAAGGTGAGACCGGCGAAGGAACTTTACTAAGATGGCCGCCACGTAAATCTCTGACGTCATACGCTGTGCGTGTAGACCTCGGGGGTCAGGGTTGAAATTTTGTCCGCATCGACACGCGAAGATGGAACGTCCTTCGCGATCTCCCAAACAATGACAGGCACATGCGACCAAGTTAAATGAAAACACTGCGTGGCACGAGCAAAAACGGTACACACCCAAGTAAGTCCAAAACAATGAAATTATCAAAATATATATGGAAAAATACTTATTGTCGTTTCCTCTCATCAGACAGCTCCTTCAATCCTTTTGCAGCACCGATGTTTTAAAAAAATGTTTCAAGATGTTTGTTCATCGGGAGTTCCAAAAGTCAGATTCAAACCTCTACAGCGATGTATACTTAGTTCATTGGTATAGCAAATCCAGTCAATCCAAGATTGGTATTTTGTTAGTTTTGAAGAATCCAAATCGGTAAGGTCACTTAAGATCAAAAATCGAAATCCCAAATCTGCTTCTCATTTCGCAAGGGAGTTGATGGTTGTCAGTGCTTGTCCCCAATCAAGTCTTGGTCCTCGTCGCCAGTGATAAAAGTGCTCAATTCTTCTGAAGTTTAAGAGCAAGTTTATTAGATGCAACCATCAACAGTAACAGCTCAGCAACTGACCCTCTTTACATTGGGCTGCTCATACTATGATGTAATGTATTCAATGTTCCTTAAAGGAGAAAGTAAATCACAACAGCTTCCTTGGGCAATTTTGGAGCATAAACTGTAGCTAGTGTAACTGGGTGTCCATGGAGCGTCCTAGCTTGAAATAGATATCTGCCTTCCCTATCAATCATATTCTGAGAGTCTGAGAGACTACGAAGGGAAAGTTACATTTGAGCAGGATGGTTAAACCACTCTGCTTGATGAGTGCAGAAAGCTGTGGGATAAGATACATGCCTGGTCTGTTTTTCACTAGGTCTTGTTTCCTGTAGGCATATAATATTAGATTGTTGGTCCCTAAGAGTCTATCAGAAAGAAATACTTCTAAATTGTGTTCTGGAACGTCTTCTCTTATGCCAAGTATCCTTAGATTTTTCTTGGATTTACCCTAACAGAGCGATTTTCCCAATCTTACAGCTTATCTAAAGCAGATCACAATTGTTGTTCTACAGATAAGGTAAGACAAGATGTAGTTAACATGCAGCTCCCCGAATGTCAAGCCTAGCATCAGCGGCTAGAATGTGTGGATCTGCCAAATCGATATATAACCCAGGTCAGAGCATATATCCGCCAGACTTTAATCAAAATCCTAGCCCAGTTCATCTCAGTTCTGTTTAAAGGGGTAAAAGATGTCTACGAGGCCTTTCTCTCAGATATGTGCACACCGGCCTTGCCCTAGAGGCATTCCTGTCCCTAGCTGCCAGCCCAGGTCCATACCGGTAGGCAAGCTCCCCTTTGTTATCTTTTTCTTTGGAGGCATGCAGAGTTCTTCCTAGTTCCCCCTCTCTCGGGACTCATTTGAGGGGAGTGTGCCTCCATTGTCACTTGGAACTTAGAGGAGTAGGCATTACAGCGCTGAAGTCATGGGCCCCGTACAGACGAGTTCTCACAACATCTCTCACAAACAGCTCCTATAATGTCTGCCAGCCCTCCAGGGAACCACTCATCGCTCACATTCGAAGCTTCAGTAGACACCAAGCCTCCTCCATAGAAGCTAATGCCCAATAGTTCCACAAGGGCCTCTGTGTGATCGCAAATAGCGGAGCAGCACCTCCTCACTGCTTTTAGCCCTGCAGGAGGACAGGGCTCAGCTAAAAAACAATAAAAAGGTACAGTAGCTTAGTATTATTTTAACCTAATCACAAAGAAGACTTTACCAATGGGAACATGTTGGACTTGGCCCTTCTGGCAGGTTCACCCCTGAACTTTTTGCCTGGTGTTAATAAATAGTTATAGTGATTTCTGGTCCTTGCGCACTTTGACACTGTGGCGCAGTGTAAAGTGCGTGCGCTCCCTGAGTGCGTGTGTGAGATTGGCCTGCCCTCCCATAGGAATGCATGGGGAATGTCTGTGTCCCTGGTAGTTCCTGATGCGTGAGGTGTGCATGGTCGAGTTTGGTATGTGCGAACTCGTGTGATTGAATGCTTCGCAACGATGTCTGTGGCATGATTGTGTCTTGTGCGGAAGTGCCACTTCTAGGAGTTGGCATATTAGTGTAAAATATGCCTGGCGTATGATTGGCTGGAGCTGGCTGGGATGCCAGGCTCCAGGAGTCTGTGTGGGTCTGCCCCGGTGGTGAATGGAGAGATTAGCATGCTGATGTGAGGGAGGGGCTGCATCTGTGTCCTGAATGAGGCTGGGTTTTCCCCACACAATGCTGTCTCCGCCCCCTGTGGTGCGACTGATGACCCTAGCCTGCCTGGTGAATGAAAGGGGTGGTTGAGCCATCAAGGGTGCTCCAAAACCAGCTGCGACTGGTTCTCCCCCCACCCTGCACCTAAAGACAAAGGGAAAAGGTGTATAAAAGAGGGGCTGTGACCCCATGAAAATGTTCTTGTTCCCAACTTGAATCTGACCAGGGGCATGCTGCTGCTGGGGCCCGGGGGCTAGGCTTGCCTCCCTGGCCCTGCCCAGCCCCTGGATGCTGGAGGACTCTTTTGGACCCCTTTTGCCTTGCAGGAGTATTCCCAGGACCTTGAGGAGACTTTGGGGGCTGCCCCTGTACCTTGAGGGTGCTGACTTTTCATTGTCCATGATCCTAGCTGTCCCTGCGCTTTGCCCCCCTCTGGGAGCGCTTTACTTGAGCTTGGCAGCATGGAGCTGCTTCTGTCCTGCTCGTGCTCCTCGCAGGTGCTACCCTGCCTTATGCCCCATTTTCATTATTTGTACTGCGGGTGCTCACCCCGCTTATCGGGTCCTAAGCGAGTGCCCACCTCGCTGCTACGTTTATTTTTCACCTCGAGGGTGCCCACCCCTTGCTATTGCCCCAAGTTTTCACTGCTGCGGCCCTCGCGCCGCAAAACAGGAAGTCAGGCACTACGGTGCCTGACGCGGGCGGGACTTCCGGTTTGCCGGAGGAAGTCCCGCCCGCCGCCGCGCTGTGATTGGCCAGCGCCGCCCGGAAGAGGAGTTTGGTCCGGAGCCTTGCAGCTCCCCCTTGAGTCCCGGTCCCGAGATGGGGGACCGGGTGAAGATGAGAAAGAGAGCGGGCGGGGCTCCCATGAGGTGAGGGAGAGCCCCGCTCGCTGCCAGGAGATATTTGCCGAGGCCCCCGTGAGCGAGGGAGAGCCCCGGCAGACTGCTGCCCGACGACTGCGCCCCCGCCGCCTCCGGAGAGCAGCCGGTGAGTAGAGCTGCCCTGGGGGTGGTGAGAGTGCGTGAGGGATTCCCTCGCAACGCTGAGCGGCCCCGTTTGACAGAGGGCCGCTCCCACGGCCCACAGTAGTGGTTTTTCGAGCCTAGAGGGCTCGGTGGGGGCATAACGGTTTCTTCAGGAGTCCGTGCGCTCCCCCATGTGAGAGGTGCCTTAAGGGCGGCCCCGGATGGTAGAGGGCCACCCCAATGTTTCCCTAAATGATTTCCCAGGGCACAGCATAGAGTTAAAGGGCCAGAGGAGCCCGTGCTGAGCCCCGTGGCTCCAACGATGGGGGCATTGATTTCTTCAAGGAGCCAGAGTGCTCCCATACTCGCAGTCATTTCTATGAGCCCAGAGGGCTCCAATGTGCACAGTCTTTTCTACAGAGGGCCAGTGAGGGCCCCCTGTCGCAGATTCTTTCCAGCTGCCCAGCAAGTAGTGGGCAGCTGCACCGTTTAGGTCTTTCTTTTCTAGGGACATGTTCTGGACTTAGGAGTGAGTCGCACTCCTTCATCCCTACCCTGGCCTTCCCCAGCTGCGCAGCACTTAGTGCCAGCTGCAGCGTTTAGGCCCCCTGTTCTGTCCCTCAGCTGCCCAGCAAGTAGTGGGCAGCTGCGACGTTTAGGTTTTGGCGCAGTGGCGCAACCTGGACTTTAAAGTGATTCATGTGCTATCATGATTCCTGCGCCAACTGTGGTTTAGATGCTGTTATGATCTATGTCCTATTACTTTTGGGTGTTAGGAAATGTACTGCGTGTTGTATGTTTTGCGCACCCTGTGTCCTGCACCTCTGAATGTGTTGTAGATGCATCATGTGCCTTGTTCCTTACACCTCTGAATGTGTTTTTATGCATAATGTGTTTCTCTTACACCTCTGAATGTTTTTAGGCATCATGTGTCCTCCTGTGTTGCACCTCTGAATGTATGTTTATGCATCATGTGTTTTGTTCCCAGGCTTATACCCCTACAGGTATTGTGATACTTAGGTGGTTGTTCTTGCTAGTACAGGTGGTGCTAGTGAGGTCCTAGTTCCCTGCGTGACCTGTTCCTAAGGTGGTTAGGATTGCGTAGGTGGTACTTAACCTTTACCAGTAGTTACTGGTTGTGTACTTTATGTTCTATTTTTGTGCTACAGTGATTTATATTCTATGTTCTAAGTGCTAATTCCACCTAGTGCTAAGTTCTAAAAGTGCTGATTCCTGACAGTGGTCCATGTGGCCCTGTCTTGTACATATCCCCTGTAAATTCTGCCCGTGCCTGTTGGCACATTGTAAAGTGTGTGTTTTATCTAATGTGTTTTGGTATAATACAAAGGCTATTTTTATATATAACCTTGTGTGGAGTTTCCTTTGTGGTGGACCTTGGGTGTTGTTGCTGGGGTGCGTGCGCAAATACTTAACTCACATCGCCTCCAAGTTTAGCCTTGCTGCTCGCGCCACGTTACCTAGAGGGTGAGCAGGGGTTATCTTGGCGTGTAACTCCCTTGCCCTGACTTAGGAGTGGTGGTCTCTGACTGACTTTGGCGCAAGCCCTGGCCAGCCAGGGATCCCATTTTTAACAGATCACAAAACCAATATTTTTTGGACGGAAAGGCCACAGCCACTTCCTCGTGCTGTGCTTCATCATTGCCAGTCCGCCCCACCATGCTGAGATAGTACTAACATGGAGGTCTCAACCTCTGAAGTAGGGAGAACAGAATAAATTCTTCTCATCTTATATGGGGTCCAGATATATTTCTAAAACTACTTCTGTGTAAACTCAAGGTATTTTTTTTAGTCAGTGGATAGACAGGGTAGGATTAAAATATAAAACTGGATGTTATTGTGAGTTAATGTCTCAAACATACATTATAAACATCGTCTGCCAACACTTTTCGCCACAAAAAAGATCTCTCCAAAGGGCATCTAGGGCCTTCGTCTGGGCAATACAGGTACCCTTACATTCCGTCCTGCATTTATGTATGTACATGCAGGAATAGACCACGTCTTACCTCTACCCATCCAGTAGTTTATTTCTACTCTTTTATTTTAGGGTTCAAGCCAACGAATCGCACATGAGGGGAAGCACTCCTGAGTAAACAGGACCGCACCGGCAGCGGTATGTGATATCACAGGACCTGAACCTTGATGAATGTGTGTCTACAGGTGTGGTCCCCACCGGTGTGATTAGCTGTTTTGAACCCTAAAATAATAGGGCAGAAATATGCTTCTGAATGGGTAAAGGTAAGGCTTACTCTCACCTGCATTCATGTGCACGGACACAGAAAGGACTATAGGGGGACCTTTCTTTCCCTGGCAAAGGCCTTACACCTCGTTCGGGGGGGGGGGATCTTTTTTGTGGCTGAAACAAGTGACCAGTGCTTCCTCCGGCCTCACAGATCAGCCCTTGCCGCCCCAACCTCCTCCGCACTCGGCCTAGCTTTTTATCGGCTTGGAACATTCGCTGCACTACAGTGGACCAGGATCAGGCGCTCTGCCACCAACGGCGTCTTTCTTCAGAATGGAAGAACTGACATTGATTGAGCGGCTTTGCCTCCTGGAAAGCAAAGGCAGGTGCCAAAAAACACAGGCTGTGAGCTGAACAGAAAAAGTTTGGCTAGTCCACAATTTTGGCCACATGCTATTGGGGCCTAGGCCCATTTTTCAGTAACTGGACTGTTCGAGGCATATGGGCTGCAGATGGTACATTATGAATAGATCGCCATCTGGTGTTGGGCTCGGATGATTGCACTTGTTTTTCTCTTTTGGAGAGTCTTTTGTAGGTTAGTGACTCCTCCTTTGGTTGCTAGTGCGCATGGGCATGGGCTCCATCCTTAGATTGTTTTTTTCCGCCATCGGGTTCGGATGAGGATTGAAGCGCTACAGATCGACTTTGGAAAGAAGTGGACTTTCGGCGTGTATTCCCTTTCCAATTCGACGGTATTGTTATCGAACGCGATTTCATTTCCATTCCGACGCGTTTCGATTCCAACATCAAAGAAAAACTTGGGTCTACGTCGACGAACAGGAGGCCTTTCTCGACGTGGTCAAGCCCGGAGTCCATGGAAAGGACTCCATTTAAGAAATGTCCAACGTGTGGTGCTAAGTTCCCACACAAGGACCTACACGAGGTGTGCAACCTCTGCCTGTCGCCTGAACACGAATCCAGGGACTGCGAAGCCTGCGCAGCATTCTCTTCTAAGTAGACGATTAGAAACCGTCGAGCTCGAAGACACGAGGTTTCCAGAATGCAGTCGGAGGCGATTCCGGAGCTGTTCGAAGACCAGAACCTCGAAGAAGAAGAGGATCATGAAGAACAGTCGGGGTCGGAAGGGGACGAGTCGGAAGTCGAGGAATTCGACGTTCAACAAACCGTAAGTGACGACGTCCCCTTACCAAAAAACCAACCCCGTGCGGTAACGACCCAGCCTTCGAGCCAGGTCAAACTGCAGAAAAACGTTTCCGACACCCCGCCTTCGGGCCCGGCAAAGAAACTGAAACCGAAAACCTCGGTCTCCCACCATGTCGGATCCGAGAAACGGTCGACATCGACTTCGACGCCGAAGCTTCATGCAAAGGAAAGCTCGGGATCGAAACATTCCATGTCGAAACCGAAACATGCTTCGACGTCGAAGACTCACTCGGCACCGAAAAAATCGGACTCGAGCAAATCCTCGGTGCCGAAGACACCGAACATTGACGATCGGAATCAAAAGCACCTTTCGGAACCAAAAACTTCGGTACCGACACAGGAGCAACAAACAGATCCGAAACAAAAGTTTTTGTTTATCGATCCACAAACTGGCAAAGTGGTGACGAAGAAGAGGAAGAATGAAGAGCTACAGGACAAACCTCTTCCTTCTAAGAAAAGAACAATGGGGACAAATACAACTCCTCCTACTTCTCCTAGAGCTAGAGTCACACCCTCTTCTCCTATTCCTCACACTATGCCAAATATTCCTATACCTCCTACACCAAGACCATCTATACCTCACACAGATGTAGACAGTTACACAGGGGAGGGGGAACCTCATGGGGATGATGAATCTATCCCAGATGAGGAAGACCCATGGGAGAATTATGATGCAGGGTCAGATGAGGACAATGACCCACAATTATATCCCTCAAAACCTTCACCACCTGATGATAACACAGGTTATTACAGCTCATTAATAGAGCAGCAAAATATCATTAAGTAGACCTACATACAGAACCTCAAGTAGAGGATTTCCTGTTAGAGACACTACCTACTGCACAAAGAACATCAGGTACTCTACCTATGCTGAAGGGTCTTCTCAGTCACACAACAGACATATTTAAAGACCCAGTGAGAGCTAGGGTGTTAAACCCAAGAATTGATAAAAAATATAAGGCAGCTCCAAAGGATCCAATATTTATCAAGGGACAGGTACCTCTGGACTCGCTTGTGGTTTCCAACGCTCGCAAGAGGGCAAACTCATTATCTACGGGAGAAGCCCCTCCACCTGATAAAGAGTCAAAATTAATAGATGCATCAGGAAAAAGGGTAGCATCACAAGCGGCAAACATCTGGCGCATAGCCAATACTCAAGCGCTACTTGCACGCTATGATAGGGCGCATTATGATGAGTTAGAAAAACTCATCACACATCTCCCTAAAGAACATCAAAAAAGGGCAGATCAGCTTATACAGGAAGGAAAGATAATAACTAACACTTCCATTAAATGCGCCCGGGACGCAGCAGACACTGCAGCAAGATCCATCAACACCAGTATCATGATAAGAAGGCATGCATGGCTTAGAGTCTCAGGGTTCAAACAGGAAGTACAAACATCTTTATTGAACCAACCTTTTGATCAGAAGACACTTTTCGGCTCAGGCACAGATGAGACGTTAGAAAAGATGAAAAAGGACACAGAAACGGCTAAGTCAATTGGAGCATTACAACAGCCAACACAAAGGGGTTCCTTTCGTAGATCCACCTATAGAGGGGGCTCAAAAAGTACAGGAACAAGTCAACAATTCACCTCTTTTACACCAACATCACCCAGAGGTAATTCAAGAGGCAGTTACAGAGGTAACAACAACAAGGGTAGAGGTCGCGGAAATAATAACAACCGCAACTCCCCAACCCCAAAACAGTGACTTCATACAACTCCCCCCAGACAACATAACACCGGTCGGGGGACGTCTAGCACAGTTCCTACCTGTCTGGGAAAACATCACATCAGACAAGTGGGTGAGACAAATTATCCAACATGGTTATTGTCTAGAACTCACAGACACCCCGCCAAACATCCCCCCCAAACAGCGTCCAATGAGTCAAGACCACCTGACATTGTTAAAAGAAGAAGTACTATCACTGCTACAAAAGCAGGCCATAGAGAAGGTTCCAAAACATCAACAAGGGACAGGAGTATACTCTCTATACTTCCTAATCCCCAAAAAAGACGGGACTCTAAGACCAATCTTAGACCTCAGACCTCTCAATGCATACATAAATTCGGAACATTTCCACATGGTCACGCTCCAACAAGTACTTCCTTTACTGAAGAAAGGGGACTTTCTTTCTACACTGGATCTAAAAGACGCTTACTTTCACATCCCAATTCACAAAGCCCACAGGAAATACCTAAGGTTTGTAGTGGAAGGACAACATTATCAGTTCAAGGTCCTTCCGTTTGGGGTCACAACGGCACCAAGGGTGTTCACAAAATGCCTAGCAGTGGTTGCAGCACACCTAAGAAGACAACAAATACATGTCTTCCCTTACTTGGACGATTGGTTAATAAAGGCCAAGTCACAAGAAGAATGCCTTCACAACACACAGAAGACCATTCAAGTGCTGCACCACCTAGGGTTTACAGTGAACTACAAAAAAACCCACCTACAACCAAACAAGATTCAACAATACTTGGGGGCTACTATAGACACAGAAAGAGCCAAAGCATACCCCAATCCAATCAGGATACAAACAATGGTCACGTTGATACAAAGATTTCAACCACAACACTCACTACCAGCACGAGTGTTTATGCAACTGTTAGGCATGATGTCCTCCTGCATACTACTAATACCACATGCCAGACTACAAATGCGTCCACTACAGGAGTGTCTAGCGACACAGTGGAATCAGGCTCAATGTCAGATTACAGATCTGGTGTTGGTAGACGACCGTACGCATCGCTCTCTGAAGTGGTGGAACACAACAAACATTTCCAAGGGACGGTCGTTCCTAGAACCGAATCCACAACTAATACTGACAGCAGACGCATCGCTCTCCGGATGGGGAGCGCGTATGGACAAATACACAGTGCAGGGGAAATGGAGTGTGCAGCAAAAGAAACTGCACATCAACTACTTGGAACTACTAGCAGTATTTCTAGCATTAAAAGCCTTCCAAATACACATAACCAACAAGGCAGTCCTGATCAGAACAGACAACATGACTGCAATGTATTATATTCAAAAACAGGGGGGGACACACTCTCTCCAACTATCCAAACTAGCACAGGACATTTGGAGATGGGCCATTCCTCAAAACATCTATCTGTTAGCGGAACACCTACCAGGAGTTCAAAACCAGATAGCAGACATCCTAAGCAGAGAGTCAGAACAAGTACACGAATGGGAACTGCACGACCAGATACTGCAGCCATTCTTCCAAAGATGGGGGCAACCAGAGATAGATCTGTTTGCCAATCATCAGAACGCAAAATGCCAAAGCTTCGCATCCAGGTACCCAAACCACCGGTCCCAGGGCAATGCTCTATGGATAAATTGGTCCAACAAATTTGCTTACGCTTTTCCCCCTCTCCCACTAATTCCATTAGTGGTTCGGAAACTGCAACAGCACTCAATGACAATGATAATAGTAGCACCCACGTGGGCAAGACAGCCGTGGTTCACCACGCTACTGCAGCTATCACAGGTGCCACATCAAAAGCTAAGATTACTACCCATGCACCTTACACAGAACCATGGAGAAATAATGCACCCAGATCCCAAACAATTGAACCTAGCGATCTGGCTCCTGAGGTCATAGAGTTTGGATATTTAGATTTACCTCCAGAATGCATGGAAATCATTAAACAAGCAAGACGTCCTACCACCAGAGCATGTTATGCAGCAAAATGGAAAAGGTTTGCTGTATACTGTAACAGTAATCACATCAACCCTCTGGACGCATCCACTAAACAGATTATTTGCTATTTACTACACTTGCAGCAATGTAACTTAGCATATACCTCTATCAGAGTTCATCTCGCCGCTGTAGCGGCGTATCTACAAAACAGGCAACATCTTTCCCTGTTTAAAGTACCAGCAATTAAAGCTTTCATGGAAGGACTCAGAAGAGTCATTCCACCAAGACTGCCACCTTCCCCAGTCTGGAATCTCAACATAGTACTTACCAGACTAATGGGACCACCCTTTGAACCTATGCATAGGTGTGAAATACAATTCCTCACATGGAAGGTGGCCTTCCTCATAGCCATCACTTCACTCAGAAGAGTAAGTGAATTGCAAGCGTTTACAATTCAAGAACCATTCATGCAGTTACACCAAAACAAAGTGGTTCTTAGAACAAACCCAAAATTCTTGCCTAAAGTAATTTCAGCATTCCACAACAATCAGTCAGTGGAACTACCAGTCTTCTTTCCAAAACCACAGACGGTAGCAGAAAGAGCCCTACATACATTGTATGTCAGAAGGGCAATATTGTATTATATAGAAAGAACACAAACTTTCAGACAGACAAAACAGCTATTTGTGGCGTTTTCTCCTACACATAAGGGGAATCCCATCTCTAAAGCAGGCATTGCCAGATGGATTGTAAAATGTATACAAATATGCTACTTAAAAGCAAAGAGGACATTAACTGTTCCTCCTAGAGCTCACTCTACACGTAAACTAGGAGCATCTATGGCATTCTTGGGAAACATTCCACTAGATGACCTATGCAAAGCAGCTACCTGGGTTACACCGCATACCTTCACAAAGCACTATTGTGTAGATGTGCACACAACACAACAAGCTAGAGTGGGACAAGCTGTATTAAAAACTTTATTTCAGACTGTTGCAACAGACACGGGCGACCACCGCTAGGGAGAGAACTGCTGTATAGTCTATTCATAATGTACCATCTGCAGCCCATATGCCTCGAACGGAATATGCTACTTACCAGTATGCATCTGTTCTTGGCATAGAGGGCTGCAGAGTGGTACATGCCCTCCCAGCCTCCCCGGAAACCTGTGTCTGTTCCAACAATATCTTATTTAGATACACTTACATGGGCATTTCTATCTGTATTCTATCATACTACACCATCTAACCCTACTATGGCAAAACAATCTAAGGATGGAGCCCATGCCCATGCGCACTAGCAACCAAAGGAGGAGTCACCAACCTACAAAAGACTCTCCAAAAGAGAAAAACAAGTGTAATCATCCGAGCCCAACACCAGATGGCGATCTATTCATAATGTACCACTCTGCAGCCCTCTATGCCAAGAACAGATGCATACTGGTAAGTAGCATATTCCTTATAATGAGTCATCGCCATTAATAGTCAAAATTGTAAAACAATTGAAAAGATTAAGGTTCTGCAGCATCTGTCTGGACTTGAAATTCCTTGGAGAAGTCAGCTGCTGTGAGCGCTGCTGCTGTGCACAGGGCCTCCTTCAGGCTATCAAACGCCTTCTGGCACACCTATGTCCCACCAGGTTGCCCTTTGTTGGCATGCTTCATCATTGGGGTTCATCCTAATCCTCTACAGCTGGAGGCGTGCTGCGACTTGACGATTACGCAGGGGCACTTGCTGGTGTGTTAAATAATAATAATTGATTATAATATAACACAACAACATGTGCTCCGATTACGCAGGTGTTGGATCCAGCCCTGATCTCTTGACTGGGTGAGAGTATTCTGCTTAATTTAGAAACTCTGTCCATCACCACCCCTTGTTGTTAAATATTTTGTCCACCCTAAGCGTGGAAGGGCATACTCAGATGTGAGTCCCTTGCTCATTGCACCATCAGGATTCAAGCAAGCCGGGCCGACGACGGCTGAAATGCCAGAAATTGGTCCCCGGAAGCTTTTTTCCTTCCCAGTGTAGGAATTGGCTTGGTAGTTTGGTTTGCCCTGTTCCCATCATGCACTGGGACAGGAACAGACTAATTTGCATATAGCCAGGTTCTGAGCTGGGATGATGCAGTGAGCTAAAAAACGGTGTTGCATCTAGCCCTGATCTCTTGACTGGGTGAGAGTATTCTGCTTAATTCAGAAACTCTGTCCATCACCACCCCTTGTTGTTAAATATTTTGTCCACCCTAAGCGTGGAAGGGCATACTCAGATGCGAGTCCCTTGCTCATTGCACCATCAGGATTCAAGCAAGCCGGGCCGACGACGGCTGAAATGCCAGAAACCGGTCCCCGGAAGCTTGTTTCCTTCCCAGTGTAGGAATTGGCTTGGTAGTTTGGTTTACCCTGTTCCCATCATGCACTGGGACAGGAACAGACTAATTTGCATATAGCCAGGTTCTGAGCTGGGATGATGCAGTGAGCTAAAAAACGGTGTTGGATCTAGCCCTGATCTCTTGACTGGGTGAGAGTATTCTGCTTAATTCAGAAACTCTGTCCATCACCACCCCTTGTTGTTAAATATTTTGTCCACCCTAAGTGTGGAAGGGCATACTCAGATGTGAGTCCCTTGCTCATTGCACCATCAGGATTCAAGCAAGCCGGGCCGACGACGGCTGAAATGCCAGAAACCGGTCCCCGGAAGCTTGTTTCCTTCCCAGTGTAGGAATTGGCTTGGTAGTTTGGTTTGCCCTGTTCCCATCATGCACTGGGACAGGAACAGACTAATTTGCATATAGCCAGGTTCTGAGCTGGGATGATGCAGTGAGCTAAAAAACGGTGTTGGATCTAGCCCTGATCTCTTGACTGTGTGAGAGTATTCTGCTTAATTCAGAAACTCTGTCCATCACCACCCCTTGTTGTTAAATACCGATTACGCAGGAGCACTTATTAGTGTATTAAATAATTATAATAGATTATTATTTAACACAACAACAAGTACTCCTACGTAATCGCCAAGTCGCAGCATGCCTCGATCCGTATAGGATTGGCATGATTCCCACTGATGGAGCATGCCACCAAGGGGCAACCCGGGTGAGTGAAGGGTCTCTAGGAATTTCTTTTTTCTTATTGAGCGATTACAGTGGAAACACGCTGTATCCTACACACCGACTTCCTGGGCAGGTTTTCTTCCAATCTTTTGATTATTGTGTGATACGCATCTTTAAGGAGGATAAACCTAGCCTCTACCTCCCCTCTTTGGTTGTAGTACAACAATATCCCAAACACCTTTTTGGAAACAAACGTAATTCACAGTAAAACATTAACAGGTTGTTTCTTTTATTAGTTAGCAGATAAAAAGAATTGCTGTCAATTGGTGACTATTAGTTAATGGTTATCTTTTTCAATTTCACACTGACTTTTAGAACAGAATCTTTGTTCAGAATATTCAAGACTTGGACCTGAAATTTGATGCTAACCAAATTAGTGTTATTCAATGCATTCTGGACCTCTCTCGAACAGAGAATTTGTGATTGTTGTAAATGGATTAAGTAGGCAGCAGGACACGTCTTCAGGTAATTAAGATATATTTATTAAGTTAGACAAGATAAGACAGCAGAGCAGTAAACCTCACAGCTGACCAGACCAACTGCCAAGGCTGGAATCAACACACACTAGATAGAACACTCTTAGGTTAGAAGATAGAAACACTAACCGCCCGATTCATCAAGCTAAATTGCGCCCGGAATAGCTGCGAAAATGCTATTGCGGGCGCAATTCCCCAAATCGGTATTCACCACGAAAATAGCGATTTCGCAAACACAGATTTGCGAAAACGCAAAAAGATTCTCAGAATCCCGGCAGTAGACCAATTGCGAATCGGAAATAGCGAGAACCCACGGAGATTGCGAATAAAATAGCGAATTCGCAATATCCTCGCAATCGGGATTCATGAAAAATCGCAAATTGCGAAAAAACCCAAAATCGCACTTTGCGAGGCGCAAATTAAGGACAACCCAAAGCAGGTGGTAACCATCAAAGCCATTGAAAATTTTATTTTTAAAAAACCGTTGGTCAATCAGGAAGTGGTGCAGGCCTGACCAAACACATTTAAGGAGAAGCCGCAGCAGCTGCAGGAGAAGGAGTGTCAAAATGCCAGGAATGTACATGGTGGTCAGGCGGCGAAGGCTACAGCGAGCAGCAAGGAGGAGACGCAGAATCCAGGAAAGGATATTCCGCCAGCGGGTCACCCTGCTGGGCCAAACCAGAGAGCAAATCTACGCAAAGTACCGTCTGAATGGGGCTATGATTATCAAGCTCATACAGGACCTTGACCCCCTGATGCAGCACCCAACAAGGCGGACCAATGCTGTCCCAACACATGTCCAGGTATTGTGTAGCCTGCACCTACTGGCCTCTGGGAGCTTCCAGGGGATAGTCACGGTAGCTGGGGGGATATCCCAGCCCACCATGTCCCGCTGCCTACGGAGTTTCCTGGACGCAATGCTGACCCAGCTACACCAGCACATCACATTTCCCACCCGCCAACAGGAATTGGATGAGACCAAGCTACAATTCTACAATGTGGCCCGTTTCCCACACGTGATAGGATGCATTGACTGTACCCACGTCCACATCTGCCCTCCAGCTGCAACGGAGTACATGTACCGCAATCGCAAGTCCTACCACTCCCTCAACATCCAGATGGTCTGCAATGCTAAGACATACATCACGGACATAGTGGCGCAGTACCCAGGGAGTACACACAACTCTTTCATATTCCGGCACAGCGGCCTCCACACACGACTGGTCAGGGGAGATTTTGGGGAAGGACACCTACTTGGTAAGTACACTTTGTCAACAATGTCACAGTGCGATGAAGTAGCTGCGCTGCACAGGCACTCACCCTCTGCTCCTCTCATTCAGGTGACAGTGGATACGCCCTGCGTGAATACCTCCTCACCCCATACCTCAACCCTGCTACACCACAGCAACGGCGTTGCAACGTATCACACATAGGCACAAGGAATTGATAGAGAGAGACTTTTGGGCTACTGAAGAGCAGATTCTGCATCCTTCACAAGACAGGTGGGGCCATGTACTACAGTCCTGAAGTGTGCTGCCGCATTGTGGCTGTGTGTGCTATCCTACACAACATTGCTACCAAGCGCCGGATACCTGTCGCCATCTCCGGCAGTGAATCGGAAGGGGACGACCGGCCACCTGCACATGCGCGCCATGCACGCGGGGAGAACCCAGCTGAAGGCCACAGACGTCGCAACTACATCACACTGAACAGTTTCTAGTGCACCCTCTCCCCTCACCCCATAATTCACAAATGCATGCAAAATGTAATAATGACATAACGCCAATGTGTGATGCAAAATTAAATATTATTGTTAGAATCACAATAATCGTAAAAGTTTCAATTCTGCCATAGCAAACAGTATTTCAGCATACTGCTGCGTCCATAACACAGGTCAGGCTTATGTCCAGCCTGTGCCTGTACTAGTCCTGTGCAGTCATGTGCGCCTACGGCACGAAGCACCCAAGCGCCTCTCCGGCTCCTCCTCATCCAAGGCACGTTGTCCTGCTGTGGGCCTGGTGCTGCGTCTCAGTGGCCCCACCTGTGTTGCAGAGTGGCTGCTCACACTAGATGTCCCCTCACTGCCATCATCACCCCCAACAGTGGCAGGTAGAGCAGGGTGCAGTGCTGTTACGGCAGTGGTCAGGTGGTCAAGTACCCTGGCCACATCCTCGCAGCACTGGATGAGTTGCTGCTGCTGCACCAGGGAGCGGCGCGATAACTGCGAGGTGGCATTTCCAATTACGTAATTGGACCGGGTGTAAGCTGTCAGCCGGGTCAGGAGCTGACGGTGGCGGCGGCGGGCTGTGTAGCGCTGCGAAATCACTGCAGCAGTGTTGGCCTCCATGGCTGCAGTCATGCAGGCCATTCCCTCCCCCACACCTGCCATGGCTGCCGTCATGCGCTCCATCTGGTCCCCCACACCTGCCACATTGCGGCCAATGTTGTAAAGCTGGAGCTGTATTGCCCCTTGCCGGGGTACCTGCAGCTGATGTATCCGGAGCATGCAACGTTCCACTCTCATGCTGGGCAGCCGCTGTCCATTCCCCCTGCTGGTGCTAGGAGCATTGGTCAGCAGGCGAGCCCTGCCACGCCTGCTCTGCTGGCCTGACACAGTGGGTGTCCGCTGTGTCCCCGCTGTTGCGGGACCTGGTGTTGATGCGCCAGCTGCTGGTGGTGTCACGCTAGGCATAGGTGGTGCGGCTGGGGCTGGTGGCACACTGGTGTTGGGCCTGGCTGCAGGCATAGCTGGTGCGGCTGGGGCTGGTGGCACACTGGTGTTGGGCCTGGCTGCAGGCATAGCTGGTGCGGCTGGGGCTGGTGGCACACTGGTGTTGGGCCTGGCTGCAGGCATAGCTGGTGCGGCTGGGGCTGGAGGCTGTGTATGTGAGGGCACCTCCTCGTCTTCCTGTGCTTCCTCATCTATTTGCAGCCTCTCGCTGTCGCTGCTGTCCGCGCCACCTGTGAGGGGAAGTGGACGTTCATTAGTTGCATGTATCTGTCCCACGTGCAGTTGTTACATGCATGCTGGGTGACATTCCCTGACTGCCTATGGCTTTGCATTATTTTGCACCTGTCTGGCTGCATTGAGGTACTTCTACATTGTGGCCACACTACATGTCCCACAATGCTTTAGGGGATGACCTGATGTGCACCGATGGCATGACTATGGTACATTATGGGAGGCTATGTGGTCATGGCCATTCATAGGGGACAGGGTCGCAGTCGCATGCCACTTACCTTGGTTGTCTTGGGTGGGGCAGGATGAGTCCAGATGGGTGAGTCCAACGCACGCCTCTGGCTCCAGCGTGTTTTCCACTTGATCCTCCAAGGGGGTGTTTGGAGGGACTGTAGGTCCTCCCCCTCCAGTGCCCAGGGACTCTCCAAGCCTCTCAGCTACCTTCTCTTTGGCACGACCTCGGAGATCGTACCACCGTTTTTTGAGTTCATCCAGTGACCTGTCGGCCACGCCCACTGAGTTCACAGCAGCCGCTATGCCCACCCAGATCCTGCGCTTTTCCTGCTCGGCCACCTTCCTCGAGTCCTTCCCAAACAGTTTGGAGTGGTTCTCCACCACCCCTTCAATTAGGTGCTCAAGCTCCTGCTCCGAGAACTTAAGCTTCCTCTTGCGCCCTGTGGTGTTGCTGGGCCCAGGTACTGCCTCCTCAGACATAGCTGCAGTGTAGTTGGACAGTGGTAATTCAAGTATTGCAGGAGCTGTCTCTGTGGCAGGCTCGAGGTCTGTCTCACTGTGGTGAATGGGGGTGGGAACTGGCTGCTTCCTGGTTGTGATGTCATCACTGTGCTCGAAATGCGACTTCCCGTTTTCCCGATCTCGCGATTTTGCGATCCCGCTTTTTGCGATCTCGCAATTAGCGATATCGCAATTTGCGATCTCGCTATTTGCGATATCGCTAATCCGACACGGATGTTGCCGGAAATTGCGATTTTTATGCGATTTTCTATAATCGCTAACGGTTTTTGTGATCGCGTGCGAATCGCTTTTTTTAATCGCAAAACATCATGAATACCGTTCTGCGATTTCTCAATTGCGATTCGCAATTAATCGCTGATTGAGAATCGCAGAATCCGGTTTTCATGAATCAGGCTGTAAGAAAGGACTACAGACACCAAGTAGCCATATTGAACCAAGTAAGAATATACAACACATCTTCTCCCCTTACAAACAAAACACAAATGAAAGACTCAAACACATAGTAAGAGTTAAGCATGGAGAAACACGAAGAAGAAAACATATAACACGTAGGAGGTCAACGACCTCATGAACTTCCAGAACACGAAGGAAGAGAATCTGGATCAAGATGAGAATGATGATGAAGATCATGATGACCACGTTCTCCCCTACGATTGACAAAACATGAAGAGCCAGTCTGCTCTCTACAATCTCTACAATCCGTCATTGTGGCCATCAAAAACGGAAATAGAGAGTTCACTTTCTCCAATCAGTATTTTGTCCGTCGCGGCTTCTCGCTAATTTTTGAAGATAGAAAAGTTCTGGAAGAATGTTCCAAACATAAATTTGGAGCCAGTTTTCTTACAGTCCAAAATCTAGTTCTGGACCAGGTGTCTTAGTTCTGGATCTTTTCCTCGGGTTGTGAGCCTCTGGTTGTAGTTCGGGCCACTAAGTTCCCTTAAAAATTGTATTTCCTTTGTGGACAAACTGTCTCAGTACTGTGGCCTTACAGCCCGGTTCAAATCGCTGAACATTTATCCCGGTTCAAAGAACCACCTTATCACAACTTTCTGTCGTGGTACTGGAACTCTTGTCCGTCACTAATCTCAGTTGTGAACTCTCCCGGTGATGGGACTCCCTTTGTCCACTCCCGGTACTGTTTTTGGGACCTCTGTCCTCTTCCCGTTCAAATTCTGGGAGTTTTGTCCCCTTCCGGTCCTGGGACGTCCTTTGTCCTCTCCCGGTTCTAATTCTGGGACCTTTGTCCCCTTCCAGTCCTGGGACCTTTGTCCTCTCCCGGTAATGATTCTGGGACTTTCTTTGTCCCCCTCTAGTTCTGCCGGTCCTTAAACTTGTATTGTCCTCTCCCTGTTCCTGGTTCTGTCGTTCCTGGGACATGGGACCTCTCCGGGTCCAGTTTCAAGACTCACTCTCTCAGTCCTTAGTTTTCCCTGAATTGGGGTTTTAAACGCAATAGATTTATCCAGGAGAATTTTGAAATAATAATAGCCACTTTCCGATTTTCCAATTTCCATTTCATCTCTTGAAATCTACAGTCTTTCAATACTTGTGAACAGTGGCATCTCTTCTTCTGACATTAAGTCTGATTTTTTTTATGTAACTCTGCCTCACTTATCTTTGAGCTCCTCTCTGTCAAACACTGGAATTAAATGAATTACTCTCTGCAGAAGTTGATGGTGGCTGCCTAACAAGCTTTTCCCGATTTATTTATCCCATCCTCGTCGCCAAAATGTTGTAAATGGATTAAGTAGGCAGCAGGACACGTCTTCAGGTAATTAAAATATATTTATTAAGTTAGACAAGATAAGACAGCAGAGCAGTAAACCTCACAGCTGACCAGACCAACTGCCAAGGCTGGAATCAACACACACCAGATAGAACACTCTTAGGTTAGAAGATAGAAACACTAAGAAAGGACTACGGACACCAAGTAGCCATATTGAACCAAGTAAGAATATACAACAGTGATCATGGTCAGATAGCAAAGCCTCAGAGTCCGGCAGTATCGTGAACCTTTAGTTCAAGAAACTGAATTTCCGAGTTGCCAAGCTGCCTGTCATAATGTGCAATGTGACTCAATTGCGCCCTGTAAGTAAGATAACGTTTTAGAGAAGCAGATGCTAGGAAATAGAAGTACATTCATTAGAAATTGGATTTATTTCTGAATTTCCAAACTGTGATTCAAAGATGGATTTGAGTTTTTTCTAATCCTAAATGTATATTACATCTATGGGCATCTTCCTGCACTGCATAGAGTTAGGAGCATGGGTGTTCCCTTGAGTGTTGCAGAGTAGGGTTTTCTGCAGGAATGTCGTGAGCCTTCGTAAAGTCGTAACAAGGCTGATACTAACTGCCATGTAGAGAGGAAGGGGAAAAAGGCAAAGCACTTAACTAAAGCCCAAAACAGGTAGAATTTTAGCTGACTCTAAATCCACCAGATTAATGTTAGACTTATGCAACAAAGTAATTGCTGATGATTTAAATGTGCAACACAATTATTTTTTTGAGGTCTTGAAAATGTTTATAAAAATCGAATGCTTGACGTAGACTCTTAAAATGTTTGAGCTTAAGGCCGTCTGTTCAAGCAAGGCTCTACCTTTAGCGATGAACTGCGTGGTACGGTGATGGTTTTCAGTGAAACATACAGGTCGTTTTTTTATAGATTGTTGTTGATACAGAAGGGAAATATGCCTTGTGTTATACAAGCACAGGGCAAATGGAATTAAATTAGTGTTCTTCATTTAACGAATTACTTTGCAAAGGAGTATCTACATTTGTATTTAATACATGTTTGTACATTTTTTACAGAGAACAACCGAAGGTCCCGGTCTTGGCGATTGTGCCTTCTTCCTGTGCCTCTGATTATAGCTGCTCTGTTATTGGCCATGTTCAGAAAGTTCAGAAACGATCAGAAGTGGTCGACACCACCAGAAGGTATGCAAAGTGTTCCAAGCTGTCATATACAAATGCTCGAACATAAGTAATGCTGTCAGAAACCATGCTTGTGCTGGAAAAGAAAAGCTTTCTAGTCTGTATTTGCCAACAACACAGGATTGATACCGAGTTGAGCAGCATTGACTAATGGTATTAATTACAGTAGGAGGCTACATTTGCAGACGTTATTCAAGGTCATTTGAGCACCATGATCTACTCTTTCTTGTCTTTTATGGAAAAAAATACTTTACGGATTGACACTTTTAAAAGATGACAAATATACATACCAGAACAGAGTTCTCATCCATGCATGTGCACAGGAACTAAGTAATGTGTTGCAATGCTCCTTGTATACCACAAAATGCACCGTTTTCAACGGAACTATGGTGCTGATAAGAGCTTATAAGCCTTGTGATAGGATGAGCCAAAATGGAGGGTGTTTCTATGGGGATCAGATCTCACTACCCTCACCCTTAACCCGACTCTTTGTTCCATTGGGCCGATAAGGCTCTCATTCGGGAGCTGCACGGCTCTGCGCCGCTCTGAATCTGAGGAAACCTTCAATTATGCAGTGAGAAGTGCACTCTAACTCCATTCAGGGGTCCAGGACCCTGAGGACAACACTTTGTCATCAGGACTCACTCCCATAGAGGCCAGCAAAGAGGTTGAATTCAGGTCCAGTTGTGTCTGATGATCTAGAAAGCAGGAATGCCTATGGAAGCTTGTTGTGTCCCTGGAGCTCAAACAGGAGGTCAGCTAACTGACCCTAGGAGTCACTACCGGGGTCCTGAGTTGAAGGCAAGCAGGTCCAATCTTCATTCAGGATGCTCAGACAGCATCAGGTGCATTTAGTATCATATACTAGGTACATATAAGTAAGTTAAATGTGCCAATTAGGTATATGCAAATTTCCCTGTGTTTAAAAGGAAGTCCACGAGCACTTTATCACTAATTAGCAAGGATAACATGCATATAGTCTTGTAGCCAACAAAAAAGGGTTCAACAAAAATAGAGTAGTGAAGGCAAAAAAAATCTGGGGGAAAACCACGCAAGAGATGCTCATTTTCAACAGTTGCTGTCCATCTGTTCCCACTTTCTGCATGTGTTCACGGATCCTTAACATCCCAATAGTCTTTAATTTGGGCCTGAGCACATGCAGCACAGTGTGCTTGGGAAGGTTTGGAAGAAGGGGAGGGAACGAAGCAGTGGCATGGCGGCCATAGGGCCATCCATGAAGCCTTCAGTGCATACGACAATAACACTTTTCCTTCGCCCCCTTTCGAGCTGAAGGGAACTTCTAGAGCTCCTTAAATTGTGACGTGTTATTGAAGGCCCAAATTGTCTCTGAAAGTGGCAGTTTTTTCTCAGTTTGGGTGCAACACTGACTTAATCATGCCAATTGAAGGCTTCAAATTTGGATCAAAGGGTAAAATGATGGCTTCAGTTGCCCTCTCAGAACCTGAAATTCAGTACCCGTACACGCTTTGAAAGCAGTGGGGCGCCTCCACACTGACATCCATTTCTTGGGCAGAGTCAAGCTGTTTGCGGCTTCCCCTTCCCCCCAGACTCCGCAGGTGTCTCTGCAATGATTTTTGACTGTGGATCTAAGCCCCTCCTTTCTCCATGTGCGGGAGAAGTGCGAGCGACCCTGAGCAGAATGGTGGGGGGGAATGTTTTTGTGCCTCCCTCAGGTGCTCACTTGAAGAACAGTGACGCCAGTCCTGCGGCCAACAGGTATCAGACAAGGAGTTCTGGGGAACCCGGGTTCTGTCACAAGGAGGTGGTCAAGCATACCTTGTTGGCCCTGGTGCGAGTCATTGCCTTGGCAATAATTCAGTGACATCAGGCAACAAGTGTTGTGTTAGGCCCCCAGTGGGTACCCCCTCGGGTTGCAAGGGCCTGGAGAGCTGAGTGTGATGGTTGCACCAGTGAGAGGGTCAAGGCAAAAGTCCAGGTCGTCATGTTACTGCTCCCTGATGCACAAGAGAGGTGCAGGCACTGCAGGTACTGACACCCCTCCTTCAGCCTCTTGAGGGCTGGGAATCCCTGTGGCCAGCGTTTGGGCCATGCAGGGGACCAGAATGCTGCAGATTTTGCAGGGCCATTGCTTTTGGAGAATCATTGGCGGCTGCAGGGATGGGGCGGGTGGCCGGTGACCGCCTATGGGGAATGACGGCTGTACAGGGCCACAGGAGTTGCTTGGGAGGCTCCCCCAGAGACCTCACAACAACAAGTTATTTGGCACAAGTTAGGGGCCTTATTTACGGCTCACTCCCGAGGAGAGTTGTGCTTCTGTTCTTAAGTTTTTAATTTGAACAGAGTCTGAGGCAGCAGGGAGTCCCTGGAAGGGCTGCAGGTGAGGAAAAGGGGGTAAATAAGCCTGTACAGTTGGTGGAGCACAGGGTCCCAGCTAGCAGGTTGGTGGTGGTAAGGATCATGGAGCCAGCAGTACCTTAAGAGGGGCGTGCCAGGGGGACGTGGGGGTGTTGCAATGGGCTGCAGGATGCTTTGGGCACTTGTTGGTTCAATTGACAGTGACAGCTGGGGGGGATGGGACCTCCTCTTCAGAGTGAGGGGGGTCTGGCCTGGAATGAGCTACGTACAATGGTGGCTGTAGTCCAGAAGGGGACAAGTATAGGGTGAGCCTTCTGATAGTGGGGAGAGTAGCCTGGGATGGGGAGGTGCACGTCAGGCCAAGAGGCATGTGCCAGAATTGCGTGGACCGGATTCGGAAGGTGACAAGTGACCAAGGAGAGAAGACAACTAGTGCTCCCGGGGAGGGGTGTACTCTTTTGGGGGTATTCAGTAGGTAGAAGAAAGAGGTCAGGGCTATCGGGGATCCTGGGGCTTTGGCGGCATAGAGGATTTCGAGAGGATGCAGAAAATATGGTGGGAATTGAGGGAGTGTTTTGTAGAGTGTAAGAAAGTGGCACTGTATATACTGGACCAAAGTAAGGTACAGTGTGCACAGAGTCCACAGTCCCCAGAGGTATGGCAGAGGCTAAAGTTAGATATGACCTTACTCTCTAAAGTGGTAGCTTGGTCGAGCAGTAAGGCAGGACCAGAGGACAGTAAAAAGCACTTGTTGTACACACTCAGTCAGCAAATGGTCTCACACACTCAAGAACTGAACTGAACTAAACTCTAGGCCAATTGTTTTGTATATAAAAATATATAGTTGTTCATTTTAGAACCACAAGTAGGTATCATAAATACTTTCTCAGAATGAGATGTTGCAATTGAATACTTTCAAATAGCAGCAGACTTTTAAATGCAAAAGTTACAGTTGTTGCTATATGCAACACAAGTTAAACACAAAATAACATTGAGCTCAATGGGAGTTTTTAAGTAAATGCAATAAAATCACTTTACGCATGTTTTTCTAATCCTGGATTAAGTCCTGGTGCGTTTCCTGTAAACAGTTGAAAGAAATCGTTTTTGTTACACAGGCGATTTTTAAGGAATATTTGTATGTTTTGAAAATCGATACTTGGAAGAAATTTTGGTCAAAACCAAGCAATGCAATCCTATGGAGGAAAAACAAGTTTCCGGTAAGTTACAGTTATAATTACTTTTGAAGGTCAGTGCTGGGCTCAAAGATCCAGCACTAGGATCTCTCCTGATAGCAGGTGAGTAATTTCGTTTTAGTTGTTCGGATGATTTTTAGTTTTAAATGGTTTTTATTGAGCCAAAAGAAAGCATGGCAAGGCATCTTAGAACGAAGTACAAATAACAGGTAGACCAATCGCAGATGGTAAATGCGTGTCTTATATCACCAAGGAAGAAATAGCAATGAAAGCGGTCACTTGAGAAGAGCGAGGTGATGCATAAGAGGCACATGACAGGTAATATTGGCCAATGAATTCGAACAAACCAACCCCACCCAACCCCTCCTCCCCCCGATCAGCCCCCCACCCTCCTCCCCAACCAGTGTGCCGTATGTCAGAGGCCCAATGTCTATGGATCAAAAAGAGATATGCCTCGAGCACCCTTGAAGCGGTCAAGTTCCAGTAGCCGGTTCGGTGAGGCGTATTAGTCTTAAGTATTTCGGACAGGTAATTTCGTTGAATTCTTTGGACAGTAGCGATATGAACGGCTGCCACATCTTCTGAAACGTGGCCGTAGTTTGGGAGAGAGTAGCCTGAATACGTTCCATGCCCAAGCTGAACCAGAGTTTGTGTAACCACCCTGTGTGAGTGGGTTTGGACGTGGACCCCCAAAGTGAAAGGATGTGTTGTGTGGCTGCTTGCATGGCAATGCCCATCTGGCGACCTCGAACAGACTTCAGAGGGAAGGTAAGTGCATTGGGTAGCCCCAGGATGGCGTATGCGGGAAATCGAGGGATTTCGGTGTCAAAGGTCGCATGTATGTCGTCTAAAACTGTGTCCCAGTAGCCCCGGACCTCCCTGCAGTCCCAAAGGATGTGCGTCAGAGTGCCTTGTTCCCCGCATCCCCTCCAACACAGGTCACTTCGTGTTGGGTTCCCTTTGTGAAGCCTGACTGGCGTAAGGTGCCAGTAAATCGCCAATTTCACAGCCGATTCTCTGCCTGCTGTGTTGTGTGTGGTGTGTGAAGCCCTGTAGTACACTTGGTCCCATTCTCTGGGTGATAGAGTTCTGCCGAGTTCGGTCTCCCATCTCTTCTGGCCCGCGGTTTTGTTTGTCGCCGTCGGAGGTGTGAGCATTTTGTATATATCAGAGATTAGGTGGCGGTCAGTGTCTCTGGTCAGGAGCCATTTCTCAAAAGGAGTCATGGGGCGTCCCACCAAGGTGACAGTCGCCGGGTCAGTGAGCCAATGTCGCAATTGAAAATATTGGTAAAGATGAGGGTCGGTGATGTCGTAGTTTTGTTTGATGTTTGAGAGAGTGAGGAAGCCTTGTAGGTCGAAGAGGTCCCCAGCGCACCTGCATGTAGTGCCCCGCCATTGTGTAAAGGCCCGGGGGTCGTTACCCGGAGGGAAGTCTGGGTTGTCTAGGAGTGGGGTAAATGGCGCAGAGATACTCTTGAAGGAGTCGATTCCAGCGCTATATAAGCTTGTAAATAAATAAATGGAGAAGGAAAGGTGGTGAGGCCGCGCTTGACGGCCACCGCGTCCCATACTTTAGTGACCATGCGGGTAATGGGAGAGTTGTTGAGGTAGGCTGGTCTATGCTTCTTGGGCAAAAAGGGGATCGCCCAAAGGGATCGTTGGGCCATGGCTCTGTCTTGGAATAGCCACCTTTTCTCTGACTCGGGCCTATACCATTCCACTAGATATCTGAGCTGCGTGGCGTGGAAATACTGGAGCAAGTTGGGGACCCCCAGTCCACCCTCATCCACGCTCCTGTGGATCAGTTGCTTGTGAAGTCGTGCCCTTTTACCCTCCCAAATAAAGTGGTGCAGTGCTGCCTGAAGATCGGAGATGGTACCCTTCGGGGGGAACACTGGGAGGGTCTGGAAGAGGTATAGGATTTTTGGCAGGACCGACATCTTCACCGCCGCCATTCTGCCTAGGAGAGATAGAGGTTGTTTGGACCAACGTGTGAGATCCGCCTTAATCTGAGCGGTAAGAGTTTTGTAATTAAGAGCCACTGTCGACGTCGTCGAGTGGGTGAGAGTGATCCCTAAGTAGGGGAGCTCCGTAGTGATTTGGAGGTCACAACCAAAGGTAGAGGCCGGGGCATGTGGGCGGGCATTACCTCCCAAAGGCAGTATGAGGGATTTCCCCCTGTTGATCTTGAAGCCCGCGACCGCACCGAATGCGTCCAGCTCCGTTAAAAAGGCGGGTATCGAGTGTGTGGGTCGGGTGAGAGCAACTATGATGTCATCTGCATATAGGCTGATGGTATGTGGTTCGCCCCCAAAGGTGACTCCAGTAATGTCAGGGTTGTCTCGAATTTTCTGCGCTAAGGGTTCAATGTAGAGGGCAAACAGAAGGGGAGATAGTGGGCAGCCCTGTCTCGTCCCGCGTTGGATATCGAAGGGGTCTGAGCGTAACCCGCCCAGACGGACTCGGGCCTGGGGTTGATGGTAACAACTGGCTATCCAGAAACGGAAGCGATCGCCGAGTCCGAAGCGGAGCAGTACCCGGTGTAAGTACACCCAGTCAACACGGTCGAAGGCTTTCTCCGCATCTATGGCCACAAGCGCCGCGTCAGAGTCCTGGAAGTGTGTTTTATCTATCAGATGTAACATTCGTTTAGTGTTGTCGCTACATTGGCGATTGGGCACGAAGCCCGATTGGTCAGGTTCCAGGATTCCAGGTAGGAGCGGGCCTAGGCGAGCAGCCAGGACTCCGGTGAAAAGCTTGAGATCCAAATTCAGCAAGGAAATCGGACGGAATGCCGAGCAGTGAGTCGGTTTTTTGCCTGGTTTGGGCAGGACGATCACCTCAGCCGCCAACATATCAGGGGGAATAGAGCCTGGTCCCTCAAAGGAATTAAAGAGTCGGGTAAGAATAGGGGCCACCAGGTGGCTGAATAATTTGTAAAAACCCGCCGAGAAGCCGTCCGGGCCTGGAGACTTCAGTGGACGAAGCCTGGATATAGCCGCTTGGACCTCCTCTAATCGAATAGGAGCATCTAGCGCCTCCGCGCTGGGTCGGGACAGCTCCGTAACAGCCGCCGCAGATAGGTATGCGTCCACATCCCTGAGAGGTGGCGCGTTTGCACTATATAGGGAGGCATAGTAGGTCCGGAACGCGTTGGCTATCTCGAGTTCCTCGGCGAGGGTATTCCCAGAGTCATCTGTGAGGCTTGTTATTTTTGTGCGATGGGATTTAGCTTTTAGGGCACTGGCCAGTAGGCGTCCAGTTTTGTTGCCCCCAACATAATATGTGTGTCGAAGGCGAAGTGCAGCAAATTCCGCCCGGTCTGTGTCAAGGGAGGCCAGCTGGGCCCGTGCGGCCTTCAGCTGCTGCCAGACACGTGGGGCGCCAGTGCGACTGTGGACTCTCTCTAATTCCTCGACTTGGGTTGTGAGTTCGGACCTCTTCTCCCTACGATCTTTAGTTTCCCCGGCCGCTATAGCAATCAGCTCCCCGCGGACCACCGATTTCAGGGCTCCCCACAGGGCCGATAACGGTACTTCTGGTGTGTCATTGGTAGTCAAGTAGTCGGTGATACAGGTGTTCAAGCGCTCCCTGATCGCTGGTCTTTGCAGCATGGTTTCGCGGAGCCGCCATGTGCCACGAGGGCGGGAGGTGACAGGGGCATTGATGGTTAGTTCAATGGCGTCATGATCCGAAAGTGCCGCGGGCACAATGTCAACGTCGACTACGGTGGGTAGTAACTCAGAGGATCCTAGGAAGTGGTCTAGCCTGGCGTAGGTGCGGTGGACATGGGAATAGAAGGTGAATTGTGTTGCGGTGGGGTGTATAGTGCGCCATAAGTCCACCAGGTCTCTTTCCCGCAACCATTCCGCCCCCGCCGTGGTAATAGCGCCTGTGTCCCCATAACGGTGCCCTGACCTATCTTTGGTAGTGTCCATGACTAAATTAAGGTCTCCCCCGATGAGTAGGAGTGTGTTAGATGATTGAAGGGCCTCCGAGAGAGCGTTTTTCAAAAAGGTTTCCTGGCCCGTGTTGGGAGCGTAAACGGACCCAATCGTGAGATGGAGGTCTCCAAGCTGAAAGGAGTGTGCAAGGAGACGGCCCTTAACCTCCCCCGACTTAGTCCCCACCTTTCCTCTAAAGTGTCTGGAAATCAGGATGGCCACCCCGGCTTTCTTGGTGGGAAGGGAGGAGAAAAATTGTTGGGGAAAGGCGCGTGAGCGCTTTCTTTGCCAGTCCTTGGGCAGTAAGTGGGTCTCTTGGAGTAGACACAGGTCCGCCCCGGAGTTTTCCAGGTAAGAGAGTAGCGCCCGCCTCTTGATAGGGTTGTTCAGGCCTTTGACGTTGAGTGTCAATATCTTCAGTGTAGGGCTAGCCATTGTTGTAGAGGAGGTGTCGAAGTGTGCTATGACATGTGTGTGTTCCCGGCCTAGATGTACTACGTTGTAGGAACAAATGTGGTCTGAGGGTAGGCAGTGCGGCAAAAAAATAGGGTTCCTCAAGTCCTTTAAAAGCAAATCCCCCCCCGGCACACTGGTTCCCCCCCAAACCCCCTCCCAACATCCCCCCAACTCCCTCCTCGCACCCAAAACTATACTCCATGAGACAAGGATACTGTCAACAGTCCCCCCCAACCCCCTCTCTCGCCCCAAACCCCAACTCCCACGTATGAGTGGGTATAGTCCCAGTCCTGTCAGGTCGCACAGGGCTGTGGTGAAGTCTTCCAGTCGGGTCGTGGCTCGTGGCGGACACGTCGGCCCCCCCATCCGAATCCCATCCCCCTCTCAGGGAGGAGGTAAGCTAAGAGTGATCTCCCAAGCAGTGCAGTCGTCATCCTGAGGAGGATGTCTCTTTGGCCACCTCCGCGACTGCAGTGGCACGCTCCTGAGTGATAACAGAGGCATCTGGCCTCAGGTGATGTGAGGGCGAACGTCTGCGGTGCACAGTTTGCCAGCCATTGTCTCGGGGCCGCCTGGGTGGACTAGGGGTCAGTTCATCCTCATCGTGCTCAAGGCCCAGGAGGGCACACGTGTCCTTGAGTGATCGCAGTTGGTGAAGTTTTCCTTCCCACTTAAAGATGAGTCGAAACGGGTGACCCCAAGAATACGGAGTCTCATGTTGCCGCAGGAAGTCCGTCGCTTTTCGGAATTCCTTGCGTTTCTGCAGGGTGATGGCGGACAGGTCCTGATAGAGGGCTATGGAATGGCCCTGGAACTGAAGAGGCTGGGCCCGTCGCGCTTCCCTGAGGATCCGTTCCTTTAAGGGAAAGTCGGGCAGAAAGGCTAGTATGTCCGGTGGTGGCGCCGAGGACCGTCTGGGCAACCCCACCCTATGAGCTCTGTCAATGCGTATCTCGAAATCCGCCGATTCCCCCAGGACTGACCGGAATAGAGTCCGCAGGTAGCCCGTGACATCGGACCCCTCCGATTTCTGAGGGACCCCCCGGACCCGTATGTTGTTCCGGCGGGAACGGTTCTCGAGGTCCTCCGTATGGGCCTGGAGGTCCATCTGCTGGTCAGTGAGACGCACAATTTCCTGTTGAAGGTGTGTTATTTCCATGCTCCTGGACTGATCTGCCTCCTCGACCGCCGCCACTCGCTCCCCCAGGCCCTCCACCTCTCGCCGGAGCTCCCGGACTTCACCCGCCACGTCTTGCTTCAGGGACCGGAAGTCGTCCCTTAGGGAATTAAACAGTGTTTCCAAGAAAGTCCTAGTGATGGGTGATTGATCCTCCGACGGTGCAGGCGTCTGCTTTGCAGTCGGGGGGGAAGGAGGGTCTTTATTGGGTTTGGACTGTGTTTTGGCTAGGAGCTCTGGGAGCGTTTGTGACCCCTTCTTCGACCGCTGCCCCGCCATTTTGTCTCTGGGGTCTGAACTGTTCCCGGCGTCGGGGGTGGAACGTGGGGTGTAACCTAAAGACAGCGGTGGCTTGGCCCTGTAGTGGTATTGGGTGGCGCGGCGGCGTCTACTCTGCTGCAGCGAGCAAGGCTGTCACCCAAAGGAATTGCGTGGGGAGGCACCTTGATATGGTATGATATGGGTGGCGGCTATCAGAAAGCGTGTTGGAGGGGCTAGGCGTCGAACCCTATGGGGGTGCCCGCAGCGGAGACTAACGTAGTTGTGGACCTGTTCCACAAGTGGCCAGCAGCTCGTGGCAAGACGGACAGAAACGGCAGACCTCTTGAGCCAATCGCCGGGGGCTCCATCGCGCCCCCCGAGGTCCGACCCGGTGCCCCACCGCTCTCCTCACCTGTGTGCAGCAGTGTCGCAGGGCGACGCAGGCGTGGAGTTGCAGCTCAGCCCGGTCCAAAGGCTCTCCCTGGCTTCACGGCCCACTGTGGCGGAGAGCGGTATCACAGTGCCTCTCACTGCACAGGGCTGCGCGACGCCCGTCCAGAAGTGTCACAGCAGGTGCATCGTCAGGCATCCCCCAGGCCCCCGCAGCCCTCCACCTGGGCAGCCCCGGCAGGCCCAAGGCCGGGGGGTCGATTTGAAGGTGCCCGGCCGTCCCACACCGCACCGCCGGCCAGGTCCTAGGATCGGGGACGCTCTGCAGGCGGCGAGGCTGGACCTCAGGAGCCCCCCGGGGCCGCACCCGCGGGCACGGCAGCGGACCGTAGGAGCTGTGCAGGTCCGTGTGGATAGGGCGCTCCGGCCCTCGCAGATCAAGGCGGCCGCCCTGGACCAGCTGTAGTGCAGCGGTGTCGGTGATTCCGGGCTACCACCCGGCAAAGGTGAGGACGGCCAGGGCCCCGAGAGGGCCGTCAGGGTGCAGGCTGGAGGAATGGGTGCTGTTGTCGGCCGTGTCACCGCCCGGTGGCGCTCGGCCTTGGCGGGCAGTCCCCCAGAAGTGCGTGTAGGCCCAAAAGCCGGGGAGTCGATTTTCACGGCTCCCGGGGAACACACGCCGCCTCACCAGGGGTGCTGCAGGATCGGGGTCGCCTCGCGGGCGGGAGCAGGGACCATCCAGATGTGCCCGGGCGTGCCGGAAACTCGCCAGCTAGAGCCCCGATGGGCCGTTCGGTCTCCGCAGGGCCTCAGGGGCAGAGCACGCCGGCTCTCACAGGGCCGCGGCGGTCGCCATGTTGCGGCCGCGGCAATCGGTCACCGGCGTCCCCAAGCTTCGGCGCCGCACCAATGGCAGTTCACAGGACACCGGAGAGCTCAGCAGGAGATCGGCCACTAGATCAGCCGGGTTGAGTGCACCAGGGAGATCTGTCTATGCAGCGGGGCGCAATCGGATGGGATCGGGCAGGGAGCCTCCGGGACCTGCGACCGATCACGCCGCCATCTTAGCCACGCCCCGATGATTTTTAAGGAATATTTCACTGTTGCAAAATTCGACAGAAGAAATTTCAAGTGAAAACCAGCCAATGTTACCCTATGGAGAAAATCAAGTTATCGGTCTTTGGGTAAGTACTTGACTGGCAGAGTTAAGGTTCTGGGGGTAGACTCGGGGGTCTCCCAGGGTCAGATAAGTACAGTTGTTACACCCTCAGCGGCACAGGGGCAGCCGGGTGCCGAGAGAGTAGGCCCAATGTTATCCTACGGAGGATAGGGGACCTTCGGTTGGTGGCTGCTAGCAGGCAGGCCACCCGGCTGTGGGAGCTGAGCTCCTGGTCACTTACACAGGGCAAGTGGGGAAGTAGAATAGGGTAGTTGCTGCACTTCCAGTGGCACTCGGGCGGCTGGGTGCAGGGTGCTTTTGGGCCTCCGGGCGCCCAATGTAATTCAAAGGGAAAGCTGGAAGTTGAACAAAGGCTGCACGCTCGGGACGGAGATTCTTCAGGTGCGACCACCACTTCGAGAGGTAAGTTGGGATGTTGTAGGAAAGGTAGACACCCAGGAGTTGGGCACAGGGGTCTGTGGGGCGCCGGGTGCAGGGGTGTCTTTTGGTGTCTGTAAATCTTACCCTCAGCTGGTCGCGGTTGGAGGGGTCCCTTGTTGTGAGGCTGTAGGCGTCGTCAGGAGCGTCGAGGAGGGTCCTTGGTTGCTGGATTCAGGGGGGACGTCCTCGTTGTCTTTGTCCACTCAAGCACGGGCCGGGCTTGGCTGGTGCAGAGTGTGCTGGATTCGCGGTTCCTGGCTCGCACCAGGGGTTGTTGCTGTTTGAGCAGAACCACTGCTCATGGGAGTCCCAGTCTTTAGATGAGCAAGGCAGTCAGGTCCTCCGAGGTTTTCAAGGTTGCTGACCACAGGAAACGCCGGGATTTAGCAGGAGCAGGTTCAAGTATCAACAGTCTGGCAGGGCTGGGGCCAAGTCAGTTGGTGTCGTCCTCTTGTTAGCAGCATAGCAGATCTTCTTTCTTCTTGTTCTTCTTCTTGTTTCAAAATCGGGATCTGAGGAAGGAAGGTTCAGGGTGCACCTAAATACTAAATTTAGGGGTGTTACAGGTAGGGCAAGGGCAGGGACCATTGGGTCCCTGTCCTGGGGTGAGTGCACACCATATCCTGCCACTCTCCAGTGGGAGGGGGGCAGGAGCCTAGCTCTGATTGGGTAGGGCTCCCCATTCTCAAAATGGTGAGAGCCCGGAGTTGTGCTTAACCTCGCCTCCCCCACCTGAGGAGTGGGGTTGGCAGAGGCTGGCACACCCCCTTTCCTTCCTTTGTTTTTCCCGCCTGTCTTCCCGCCAGAGTGGGGATCAAAAACAGCAAGTGGCCTGGAGAAGCTCACAAAGGCGGCATGCCTTTGAAGCTTTCCCTGCCCATCCTGGGGGAGGAGACCTAGCACCTGGTCCCAGGATGTGCATTGTTGCAGGCTGCAGAGAGTGGAGGGTTCGCTACCCAGGGGTCCAGCAACATGTCCGCTGGGTGGCAGCCTAGGTAGCCTCTCAGTCCAGACACAGGATGTGGGTTGGTGTCAGGGGGTAACTCTAAGTTGCCCTCTGTCGTGCATTGTACTTTAAATCCCACACTGGCATGAGTGCGGGTTTAATGTGCTGAGAAGGTTGATACCAAACTTCTCAGTCTTCAGTGTAGCCATTATGGTGCTGTGGTGTTTGTAATGACAACCTCCCAGCACCATATACTTTTAATGGCATCACTGCACTTACAGTGCCCAGGAATGGCACTGGGTACTGTAGAGGCACAGGGCTCACACACCTGTGCCCACACCACTGGCATAGTGCACCCAGCTAGAGGGGTGACTGAGTTATGCCAGGGCAGTTTGTTTGAGGGCATGGCACACAGGGATGTGTGCCATATTGACTCTCTGTTTAGTTCTGCACCAAGACACTCAGCCTTGTGTGTGTGTGTCAGGGTACAGGGCCTCTAAGGGTGGCACAATAAGTGCTGCTGCCCTTAGGGACCTTCTCTGGTCACAGTTCCCTGGGTACCTAGGGTACCATTTACCAGGTGCTGACCTGTGGCCAGAGATGCCAATTGGGTTTAGGCTTCAATGCCATTTTTGGGAAGGAACACAGGCCCTGGGTACCTGATTGGCAGGAACCCAGGGCACACTCAGTCAAAGTACAACAGCAATTCAGCAAAAAGTGGGGGCATACCATGCAAGAAAGATGGCACTTTCTCACACAACCCCCTCACCCCCAAATGAAAGGTGATGAGACTAACCTTGACCTAATGAGTCTTCATGGTGTAAGTGGAAAACCTGGAAAGTCCATCTGCATTGCCATGGGCAGTCCCAGGTCTGTGTTCCACTTCAAAGTCCATTCCCTGTAGGGAGATGGACCATCTCAGTAGGTTTGGATTTTCCCCTTTGCATTAGCCATCTGAGAGGTCTGTGGTCAGTTTGAACCAGGAAGTGAGTTCCAAACAAGTAGGGCCTCAACTTCTTCGGGGACCAAACCACAGTAAAGGCCTCCCTCTCAATGCCACTCCACTGCTGCTCTCTGGGGACAAGCCTTCTGCTTATAAAAGCAACAGATTGGTCTTGGCCTTCATCATTGGTCTGGGATAGGACCGCTCCTATCTATAGCTCAAAGGCATCAATCTGCACTATGAACTGCTTGGCATAAAACTGATGCTTTTATAATTGGTGCTGAGCACATTGCTTCTTTTAGGGCGTCAAAAGCCTTTTGGCAACTAACAGTCCAGTTGATTTTCTTGGGCATCTTCTTGGAGGTGAGTTCTCTGAGGGGAGTCACAATGGACCCATATCCCTTCACAAACCTCCTGAGTACCCAGTCATGCCAAGGAATGCCCTGACTTGGGTCTGGGTTGTTGGAGCAGCGCAGTCCAGGATGGCCTGGATCTTGGGTTGTAAGGGTTGTACCTGGCCTCCACCAACAAGGTGGCCCAAGTACACCACAGTGCCCTGCCCTATCTGGCATTTGGATGCCTTGATAGTTAGACCTGCACGTTGCAGGGCTTTTAAAACCTTCCCAAGGTGGATCAGGTGATTCTGCCAGGTGAAGCTAAAGACAGCAATATCATCAAGATAAGCTGCACTACAGGATTCCAACCCAGCCAGGACTTGATTCGCCAACCTCTGGAAGGTGGCAGGGACATTCTTTAACTCAAGAGACATTACATTAAACTGAAAGTGCCCATCAGGTGTGGAGAATGCTGTTTTATCTTTTGCTTCTGGGGCCATGCCAATCTGCCAGTACCCTGCAGTTAAGTCAAAGGTACTGAGAAATTTGGCTGCCCCAATTTGTCTATCAATTCATCTGCTCTTGGGATAGGGTGAGCATCTTTCTTGGTGACAGAATTGAGCCCTCTATAGTCCACGCAAAATTTCATTTATCTCTTTCTACCCCGTGGGTGAGGTTTGGGGACCAGAACCACTGGGCTGGCCCAGGGGCTCTCAGTGGGTTCAATAGCCCCTCACTCCAGCATCTTGCTGACTTCAGCTCTGATGCTTTCCTTGACTTGGTCTGACTGTCGATAGATCTTGTTTTTGACAGGTGAACTGTCACCAGTTTCCACACCATGAGTACACCAATTTGTCAGACAGGGGTCAGGGAAAAGAGACTAGCATACTGTTGCAAGACTTGCTTGCAGTTAGTCTGCTGTTGGGTAGAGAGGGTGTCTGAATAGGCAACTCAATCCACTAGTCCATCTTTTGGGCTATAGGAGAGGAGATCAGAGAGAGGTTCACTCTCTTCTTCCTGGTCCGCACCAGCCACCATCAGCATGGTGATGTCAGCCCTGTCATTGTAGAGCTTAAGGCGGTTCACATGGATAACCCTTTTGGAGCCCAAAACGAACTTACCTGCTCATCGCTTTTGCCGCCACCACCATTGGAGTCATTGGGGCTTAATTTGGGGCTGAATTCTCGGCGAACTGAGGAGCCAAAGAACTGCCCATTCCAGCGCCACAAGCGGCACGCACGCCCCAACGTCATCATCCTGCGCCTGGAGGTGCATGTATGCGGCGCGGGACTCCCGCAGCGCGAGAGCCCAAAACGAACATACCTGTTCATCGCTTTTGCCGCCACTGCCATTGGAGTCATTGGGGCTGAATTTGGGGCTGAATTCTCTGCGAACTGAGGAGCCAAAGAACTACCCCTCCCAGCGCCACAAGCGGCGCGCATGCTGCAACGTGTCAAGTACCTGAATGCTGAACTTGAACGAACCGCAGGAGCATATGACTTTTCCACAATCCTCTACTCCGCTGCCAAGAACCTAAGGCTCCCGAGCAGCAAAGAGGGGGAAAGGGGAGTGGGAAGAAAAGAGAGACTGCACTGCTTCGCTCTCAGGGCATCCCAATGATGGTCTCTGGCCAGGTCCTGAGTTAATATTCTATAGATAGCTGTAACCAATAAATACTGTAACAACTATCAACACTTTCTCTATTTTACTCTACCAATGATCTTTCACCTAAATACCTGTCTGCCTGTAGTGGCTTGCTGCTCTCTAGTATTCTCTGGAAGGTGCGGTATGCTCTACTCCTTCCTATGTGATGCTACACTGGATACTCCTACAACACAAAACACTGTTATAACTGTTACTTTAACTTAGTGCATGAATTTCTACACACCCCAATCCCTGTTACCTGTATGCCAGTTGTATTAGTGAACATATATATATCTCTTTTTTTTTTCTTGTAAAGGAAAATTAGTAACTTCTTCTCTTCTTCTCTCTTTTGCAGAAATTACTTCTTCTACTCTTTTAGTTGGTAAGTATCATTATATGTATATATGTATATATATATATATATATATATATATATATATATATATATATATATATATATATATATATATATATAATATATACATATATATATTACATAATCATATTTACAAGCATGTATTGTCTCTTAGGAATTGCTTCTTGTACTGGAGATGGCTACAATGTTTATTCTTCTTGTAGCTACACGACCTTCTGTTTGTGACTGTACTAATACGGCTTAGTATCACCTGCAGCAGTGTCTAAATCGTAATCTAATTGTCTAAACCAGAGTCTCTAGACCAGTTATACTCTATGCTCAAGAATGCTTCTAAGTCTCTGTAGGAGGACCTTCAAACTGGTAGACTTGAACTAATTTACAAGGCTTACTTGTTGGTCCACTGAAGTCTCCGTTACCTCTCTCACTGAAGACCAGCTCGCTGAACTCTTCTTCTTTGTGCCTGGAATGCTGCCTGCAATTGTGCAAATCTCCTGCTCACCAGAGTCTTCAAGGAACGTACTGCAAGTACTTTCCGATTTGAGCCCAAAACTCATGCTCACAAGTAGCTGGGACTCGCACATTAAAATTCCTTGCTCTGAAATCTTCTTTTCACCCAAAACGAACTTCAAGAATATCTCCAGAAGGGGGGCGTGGCTACCAGCCAAGCATGGCGGCAGCATAGTGTGAGAGCTCCTGAAGGCACTGCGGCCTAATTCTTAATCCGACACATTTATCCGCTGCATCACCCACCCGAAGCGGCAGCGTTCGGGTCCGGGCCCGGAGCGGAATCACCGGGTCGATTTCTGGCAAAAATCGAGGACCGGAACCCACCAAACCAAGCACGGGAGCACTGAAGCCTGTGACTAGGACAGAAGCACCGGCCTCGAGTAAGCTACCGGCCCCGGCGGAAGTGAGCCCGGGCCGGCCTGACAGAGGAGACACTTCCCGGCGCACCGCCTGAGGCGCAAAACCACCCGCACTGACAACCGGAATGGCAGAGACACCCACGGAGATACTGCCAAAAGCTGTGCTGCCCATATACAGCTACCGGCACCTGCTACGCGGCAGCGACAAGTGGGAAGACATACTCGGAGGCGGAAGGCAGACTGAGCGGCCGACAGAGAGCTGTGACACGGTGAGCTCCCCCAGGGAATAAGCGATTGGCTCTGCATGTCCATACCTGACGCCCGGCGACCACAACGGGGGGAGCAGACCCCATTCACTCCCCGGGACGGTGCGGCAGAGAAGACTGAAGCGGGTGCCCCCGGGGGACTGAGGGAAAAGACATTAACGCGCTTGTGAACGCGGAGGGAAGAACCGGCAGCGCCAGACCACACAAGACGAGGGTAACGATCCTAACCCGCTGCAGGTACTACGGCCCCCAAAGTCTAAACAAGAGACACCCTGGCGGGACCTCGACCAGGCCAGTAGCGACCCCACCACAAGGGACACACCGGGGGTTTTGTAAACACCCGATACCTATCCTGCCTAGCACCGCCACGGCCGACCTGACCCTGCTTAAGAGACCTACCACAAGGGTCGCTAAATCTGTCCGGTCTGTGACGCAACGGGTGGCGAACAGCAGCTTAATGCACTAGACACTACAAGAAGGGGGTCGGACCACCGCAATCATCATGGCCGTTGCAGCGGCCTTCTGAACGGCGACGGCGCGGAGAGCCACGCTTACAGGCCGGGAGTGTCCCAAACAAAGATCGGTGCAGTGCCAATGAGTAAATAAGAAGGACCCCCATCTAATCGAGTGCACGCCGGCCCGCCGCCCCCTGACCTGCACGCCCGGGAAAGAGTCAATCAATCACGGCGCAGAGAGGGACGACCCCAGACTCCACAAGTCTCCACGCCATGGCGGGCAAAGGAACCAGGAGTGGATCCACACAAGCCAAGCTAGATAAGTTTGCGTACGGCCACAACGGACAATCGCATAACAATGGGCGCAACTCCACGGGTGCTACCCCAGAAACGGACGGGACCAAAAAGATAATGCTTGAGGACGTTATGAGAACCCTCACTGAAGTCAAAACAACGGTAGGCTCCATCTCCTCTGAAGTCACGCTGTTACGTGCGGACTTCCAAAAAATGACTGAAAGGGTATCCCAAGTGGAGGTGGTCACGAAATCTCTTGTAGAAGACACGTCAGAACTGCAAATAGCCATGGAACGCATGGAGAAAGTCACCAAGATCCTACAGGATAAGCTGGACGACCAGGAAGGGCGTTCCCGAAGGAATAATGTACGCATCCTTGGACTTCCAGAAACGGAAGGGAAGGGGGCTATGGACCTCTACGTCGAGGATCTCATAACGACCAAACTACAACCCAAAGGACTTTCCCGCTTCTTTTCAGTGGAAAGAGCGCACAGGGTTCCGGGCGGAGCACCTAAGCCAGGAGCGGCGCCGCGACCTGTGCTGGCCAGACTCTTCAACTTTAGAGACAGGGACGCAATCCTACAAGCAGCGAGGACCTCCCCACCTGTGAAGATTCAGAACGCAACCTTGTCCTTCTTCCCGGATTACACGGCGGCGGTGGCCAGACGCCGCAAATCCTTCACGGAGGTGAAAAAAGCGCTACGAGACAGAGAACTGCCATACTCCATGCTATTTCCCGCCAAGTTACGGATAGTGGCAGATGGAAAGACATGGTTCTTTGACACGCCAGAAGCGGCCCAAGACTGGCTGGAGGGTTGGAGGCAAGTGGGACAGCGTCACTGTCCATACAAGGATCGGACTAATCACCGTAACGGCACACAAACGGGCAGCCAGGCCGGCAGCCCGACTCATCAGGATGGCACGGCGGCAGCGGAATCCGACTCTACACAAGACCCGCTAGACTCTGGGCGACCGGCGCCGGTCTGAGGACAAACTATATATCGAATGACCTAGGTGTGCCGCAATGGACCTTGGACCTGATGCGGCTGAGTAAGGTGGGCGCAGTTAGTGCCTAAGGGGGACTCACCAACCCCACAAGCAAGTATGATAGTTGGGGAAGGACTAAAGCACTCTGCGATGTTGGGGACACAGGCGGGGTTTAGTCTGTGGAGCAGGGGAGCAGGGAGGGGGGATGGGAGCAAAGTTTTATTGTTCACGTTTCTATTCATGGTCATCACTCACTTCACACGTAATACTGCCACTCTAGATGTCGACATACTCCTATGCCTCATCAGGAAAGACAACGGCTGCACAGCACCTATCGACACATTGCTCATGACACGGCCCCGACGACTTCATGGCCAACCCACTTCAAGCCACACCCACTGAGGCTACCCCGGTAACGGTGGGGGTACCCCCTTTGCGCATGCTAACATGGAACGTCAGAGGCCTAGGGGACAAGATAAAAAGGGGCCTGGTCCTGCAGGCCATCAAACGTCAGAACCTGGATGTGGTTCTGCTCCAAGAAACACACCTTACAGGGACGACATGCAAAGCGCTTGACAGGCGCGGATACACTATGGCGACGCATGCAGACTTCACCTCTGGGTCCAGGGGGACAGGGATACTACTAAAAAAAACATCGCCCTTTATAATTACACATCGCGCGACGGATGACCAGGGACGCTTCGCAGCGATACATGGCCAGTGGGAAGGCAGGCCGCTTAATGTAGTATCAGTATACATCCCCCCGGCACTTCACTCCGTGGCACTACCTGCCCTGGGTAAATTCCTTATAGATCTCCCTGAGGGTGACACAATCATAGGGGGTGACCTAAATGCAATAATAGACCCTGCACTGGACGCCTTTCCCATCAGAACCAGCTCAAGAGGGACTGCGTCACTACCTGACTTCTTAGAAGCCTTGGGCATTGTGGATATATGGCGACATCTACACCCGGCAGCTACTCAATACACTTTTTACTCCACCGTGCACAACAGCCTATCTCACATAGACTACTTTTTGTTCCTGGGGGTGGGAATGGGCTCTGTAGACAACATTGACATCTTACCCAGAGGAATATCTGACCACTCGCCGATTGTTCTCACTCTCACTACTAGAGAACGAAAATGCGCTAGGATCTACCCAGTTTACCCCAATTATTTAAAAATCCGTAAAATAAGGAAGAAACTGAAACTAGCGACGACACACTATTTTGCTGAAAACACCGGGACGGTGGCTTCACCGTCAATCCTCTGGGAAGCTTACAAGACCGTCCTTAGGGGGACTGCAATAGCGGCTATTACGGGACACAAACGGGACTCCCAGCAGGAACTTACAGAAATGGAATTAGCACTCCACGACGCAAACACTGCACATATGGTAGACCCCTCCCCAGCTGCGACACACACGCTGCAACTACGGCAACAACAGTACCAAGCCCACCTCAAAACGACAGTGCGGGGCTACATCGCAAACACAACACATAGAATTTATGACTTGGGCGACAAAGCAGGAAAAATGCTGGCATGGTTGGATAAGAGAGGGGGAGGCACAAGAGGTATTCAGCGACTGTATACTGCAGACGGCCGAGAACTAACGCACCCAGAAGACATTGTACACACTCTAGCAACCCATTTTCAGAACATTTACACCCCAGACACCATCGTCACAGCACAAATGGCGGCACTCTCACTGGCAGACATTACCATTCCCAGCATAACGCCAGAGACGGCGCAAGACTTAGAGGCAGATCCGTCAGAGGATGAAATCCAACTAGCGATACTATCACTACAATCGGGCAAAGCATTGGGTCCTAATGGACTGCCTGTGGAATGGTATAAATCAATGGCATCAGAACTCAGTAGACCCCTACTGAACATGTATATGGAGAGTAGGGAGAAGGCGGAATTACCGCTGGATCAACGCACAGCCACAATAGTAGCTATACCTAAGCCGGGTAAACCCCCAACCGAATGCATCTCATATCGCCCGATATCATTACTAAATGTGGAAGCCAAGGTGCTGGCTAAACTTCTGGCCAACCGTCTGATGCCACACCTGGGCACCCTGATCCACCCCGACCAATCAGGCTTTATGCCCCATCGAAGTACGGCGCTAAATCTCCGGAGGGTTCATGGAGTACTGGCCCGTTCACACCTCCTCCCAGAGCGGGCTGTGATTCTCTCCCTTGACGCCAAAATGGCTTTTGACCTGGTTGAATGGGAATACCTCTTCGAGGTGCTGACACGTATGGGCTTTGGGCCAAAATTTATGGCCTGGATACGACTACTCTACACAAAACTAGTGGCACAGGTAGTGGCTAATGGACACATCTCGCCGGTGTTCCCGTTGGGCAGAGGGACCAGACAGGGATGCCCTTTGTCACCCTTGCTCTTTGCGTTAGTACTCGAACCCTTAGCGATCTTGATCAGGACAACGCCCCTATTTAAAGGTATTAAATGGGAAGAGGGATGGGAAGACAAAATTTCCCTATATGCTGATGACATGCTCATATACATGGTAGACCCTGATGACGGCATCCCATCCCTGTTGAAAATATGTAACACACATGGAAAATCATCGGGCTATACCCTGAACTGGTCAAAATCGGTGATATACATATTAAAAGGTCCGGCACCAAGATTGCGAGAAGACTGCCCCCTGGCGGCGCCGACGACCTCCTTCAAATACCTAGGCATTGTCATCGCACATTCTGAAGCGGATTTCTTCGCTAACAACCTCAAACCACCTCTGGATCGCTTACGCGCAGACGTTAAGCACTGGGCGACCTTACCCCTCACCCTCCTGGGGAGGGCAGCCTTATATAAGATGATGGCTCTTCCCCAGTTTCTATACATATTAGAAAACACCCCGTATCCTGTCCCACCGCGATACTTCAAACAAATTGCTGAGTTAGTCTCCAACCTACTCTGGAACAATGGCCCAGCGCGTATTGCATATGACAAATTGGTGAAAAGTTGGTATGAGGGAGGGATTGCGCTACCCAATATCCAGCTATATTACTGGGCAGCCCAACTCAAAATAATTAACCAATGGCTCCACACCCCGAGAGACGACCCAGCATACAGGGCGGACTGGTCACAATTAGGGACGGACTGCATGCTCTCGGCACTGTATAATAAAACGCAACTCAAACATCTGCGGGGTCCGACACAGCACACGGTGGCCCTCTGGCATATAGCACAGGCAAGACTGGGCTGGAAAGGGAGAATCACCAAAATGACACCATTATGGGACACGAGATCGCTGGGAAACCTTAGAGGGTGTGCAGGATTTACACAGTGGGACTCTATAGGTATCTCTACGGTGGGGGACCTCTGGGACAAAAACACGGTAATACCGTTCCCACAACTCCAGCAGCAGTACGGCCTCGGACCCACGGAAACGTTCAGGTACATACAAATTAGACACGCACTACTCCAGGCAATCCCAACGGGCTCTGATCTGCCGGAATCCTCTCCACTTGAGGACAGACTATTGACAGACTTCATGCAACAGAGCGCGACCTCCCTCACATACAAAAAACTGATCAACAACTTAGAGGACCCCACACTGAAACTTAAAGACAGGTGGGAAGGAGACATAGGTGTGACGGATGAATCGGAATGGAACGAAGCTTTGGCCTCCCCGAGAGAAGTAGGCATCTCGGCAAAGTTCAGGCTGGTGCAGTTAAAAATTTTGCACCGCATATATTACACCAGGACACTACTCCACAAAATCCATAGAGCGCCCCATCCCTTTTGCTTGAGAGGCTGCGGGGAGGAGGGAACACTATTTCATACATTATGGGACTGCCCACACATACAGGAATTCTGGAGGCAAATCATGCGCACAATCTCCCAAACACTCAAGATTTCCATTATACCAGAACCACGTAAGTGCCTTTTGAACATCTGGGACCCGAACGACCTAGATAGGTATGGAATAATTTGGACTACGCTAGCCATGACAGTGGCTAAGCGTGATATCGCGCAGAAATGGGGGGCGCCAGATTTGCCCACTGCAAGCAGATGGGCTAAAAACATGGATGTCCTGATGGTCACGGAGAGAACTGTGTATGTCCTTCGAGCTTCCCCCCGCAAATGGAATAAGGTGTGGACAGCGTGGAATGTCTATAGGGGTGAGATATGCGAGCCCTTACCAGAGGGAGACTATCTGGACTCTGAGGGGGAGGAGGAGTAACAAGTGGGGTTGAGGATGTTCACTTACTCGTGCTACATGCAGCAACGTATTGAAATAACTTACCTGTGAGAAGACAATGGGGCAGAGGGACCTGATGTTGGGAGAGGGAGTATGAAACACACATAAAAGTGATGACCTAAGTTTTGGGGAAGGGGGGGGGGGGGGGGAATGTCTCTTGGGGTTTTAAAAGAGACACTATGTTAAGCAACAATTGACGGGAAATCATTGATATATTCTATTAATCTAGGTAAGAAACTACGGAAGAGCATATATAGATTTTAAAAGAAAAGAAATGAGCAATAAATGCAAACTAGATATTGTCGTATAAAACTTCAGAACTGCACTGTACATATATGAAGATGCCAGCTTGAATGTATCGTAATAACTGTATACTGAACCTGCATGTTAATAAAAGTTTAAAAAAAAAAAAAAAGAATATCTCCAGAAGCAGCAGCGGAAAATTCTGCCTGCCTCTGTGAGAAAGTCAGTTGAAGTGCGCAGCGAAATTAGCTAGCGCGCGCGAAGACAGCTGAGGAGCAATACTTTGCTGAAACACTAGACTGCTTACCGCTTCTTGGACAGCGGCAGCCATCTTGGAATTTCCGTGAAGCGAAAGCGGTAAATGACCTTAGCCACAATGTGCCTGCCTTACCGGAATTGTTCTCCTAATTGTGGTGTACAGGCAACAGGGATTTCTGCAGCAAACAGATTGCTTCTTGGCTCCAGACCAGTAATTCCTGACAGTACCTCCCACCAAAGCCCCCCTCTCATATCCTCGAGGCTTATGTGGAAAAGTAAGATGGAATTCCTTCACCAATCTAGGGGCATGTACATTTGACTCAGGTTCCCATGATCTCTCTCTCTAGACCGTAACCCTTCCAATCCACTAAATAGTGCAACAAAGCCTTCTTGATCTTAGAATATAAGATTCGTTTTACTTTGAATTCTTCTTCTGAGTGAACCCTAATGGAGGGTGGAGGACCCAGTGATCTCAAACCTGGTGGATTCGTTCTGAGCATGGAAACATGAAACACCGGATGAATCTTTAACTTAGGAGGAAGTCAATCTGGACGCAAACCAGATTCACCATTCCCTCTACCCGAAAAGGACCCACAAAACGTGGCTGAAATTTACGATTCCCCTTAAGTTGCATATTGCGAGTTGAGATCCAAACCATGTCTCCCGGTTCATAGATTGGATTTGGACGCCTCTTCTTATCAGCCTGCTTCTTGTAAGAGTTTTTAGCCTTGACTAGATTGTGGGTAGCTACCTGATAAGCCCTTTGTAGATCTAAAGCCACCAATTCTACTGCTTGGGAGTCACTTTCCTGCTTTCCTACCAACGTGTTTGGATGTCTACCCGAACTCAAATAAAAGGGGGAAAACCAAGTAGCGGAGTGCTCAGCGTTATTATAAGCAAACTCTGCCACCCAGGTTAAGTTTGGCGAATCCCCTTCATGATCCATCAAGAACAAGCAAAGATATTGCTCCAATTCTTGATTAACTCTTTCTGTCTGTCCATCAGTCTCTGGATGGAAACTAGTGGACAAGCGAGAGTCTACCTCCGATCTCTTTAAAAATTACCTCCAGAAATGGGACTTAAATTGGGACTCCCTACCTGAGGTAACCAGCTTGGGAATCCTATGATCCTTTACTACATGCTGAGTAAACAGGGCAGATAACTTTGTAGCATTTGGAATTGATTCAAGGGTACAAAATGGCTTAACATGGAGAAATGGTCTACAACTACCCAAATCGTGGTAATTCCTTGACTAGAGGGGAGATCCACAATGAAATCCATGGAAATAGTATGCCACGGGTAAGGAGCAGGGGGCAAAGGAAGTAATAACCCCTGAGGAGCTCTCCTCAAAGGTATACCCTTGATGCATTGCTCACAAGACGCCACATATTGTCCCATCTGAGCTTCCATTCCTGGCCACCAAAACTCTCTTTGAATCAGTTCCAGAGTCTTTTTGGCTCCCTCATGGCCAGCCATCAATCCATCGTGAAAATGCTGCATTACCAATTGCCGTAGTTCTTCATTTGGAATGAAAAGAGTTCCTTTAAAATAAGGCTTTCCAGCCTTTATCACTCTTTCACTTCCGCCTTTAACCCATTCGTCCAACTCCTTCTGGGTGAAAGACTTCATTCATTTATTCTCAAATTCTGGGTATAGAATGGTTCCAATGATTTTGTCCGAAGGAATTATCAATCCTTTCTCTTCCACCTTCTATTCTTCACCAGTGCTAAGTCGAGATAATGCATCTGCTTTACCATTGGCTGCACCTGGCTTGTAGGTCAAAACAAAGTTGTAATCTGCAAAAAACAATGACCACCTTAACTGTCTTGGAGTAAGAATACGAGCAGACTTTAAAAATTGAAGGTTACTATCATCAGTAAATACAGTCACCAAATGTTTAGCGCCCAACAAGTAATGCCTCCATTCTTGAAACGCATCCTTGATTGCCACTAATTCTTTATCCGCAATGGAATAATTGATCTCAGCCACTGTTAGCTTTCGAGACCGAAAAGCTACTGGATGCAGTTGATCAGTGCTCACATTTCTTCGCGAAAGGATTCCCCCAATAGCCAAATCAGAAGCATCAGCTTCCACAAAAAATGGTTCTTCTGGATTGGGATGTTGTAGCACTGGGGCAGAGGTAAAAATCTGCTTTAAGTCCTGAAAGGCTTCCTCCTTGTCTCCATTCCACTCAAACTTAACCTTCTTCTTCAGCAACCTAGTGAGCGGGCTCACCTTTTCAGAGAAATTGGAAATGAAACAATGATAGAAACTGTCAAAACCAATAAAGCTTTGCACCTCCTTTACACTTCCAGGAGATGGCCAATCCTGAATGGCCTTCACCTTGGCTTCATCCCTGGAAACACCTCTGAAGTCAGTACAAACCCCAAAAATTCCACCTGAGTCGAATAAAAAAACGCATTTCTCCAATTTCTCAAACAACTGATTTTTCAGCAACTTGCTGAGAATTGCTCGCACATGCTGAACATGTTCTTTCATGTTGGAAGACAAGATGAGAATGTCATCAATGTATACCACTGCAGACTGATCCAGAAATTCCTATAAAACATTGTTTACAAAATGTTGGAACGCTGCGGGAGCGTTACACAGCCCAAAAGGCATGATTCTATATTCAAATAACCCCAACCTGGTCCGGAATGCAGTCTTCCACTCTTCTCCCTCCGCCATGCACACCAGATGGTAAGCACCTCTCAAATCCAATTTTGTGTACACTCTCACTCCCTTTACCTGATCTAGCAATTCTGAAATAAGGGCAAGGGGTACGATTCTACCTTGTCACAAGATTTAATGCTCGATAATCGATACACATTCTCAATTTGCCATCCTTCTTTGAGATAAAAAAAATGGAGAGGATACTGGCGACTGAGAAGGAAGTATGAAACCATTGGCTAAATATTGCTCAATATACTCCTTATGATGTTGATTCTCCACTTCAGAAAGGGCATACATTCTACTGCAAGCAAGTGAAGCCCCTGGTTCCAATTATATTCAGCAATCTTATTCTCTGTGCGGAGGCAATTTCTGAGCTTCTTTTTCATCAAACACTGAAGACAAATCCAGATATTTCTCAGGAATCTCATGTACCTCCACTGTACAAATGGAACCAATCTGATTAGCCAAATGCGTAGAGGGAGAGACACAAATCTCCTTACCACTCAATCCTTGGCAGTGCTCTTTACAAAAATCAGAATCGATAGTTATCGATCTCTATGCCCAATTGATCTTTGGATTATGCCCGGTGAGCCAAGGCAATCCTAAAATAAGCTGAAATTGAGGAGCGTCGATGAGACTGAATTTCAAAACACTTACATGTTGAGCAGGTCCTGTCAACGAATCATTCTTCAGTGTCAAATACAATTGGACCAGAGGAAAGATTGGTTCAGTCAACTGCACGAACAGCCTCCGGCCTTTGATTTTTGAGGAAACCAATACCCAATGATTTGGCAAAAACAATTTCACAACAATTTCCAGTTGCCCCGGATTCAATCATAACTGAAATCTGATCTATCGCAGTGTTCCAAAATCTTATCAATCCCGAAATGATTAAATGAGGGGCAGAGGATTGCAACGTATTGGCTAGATGTTGAGTTTCTGAAGTTGTCTTGTGATTCGCGTCCACCAGGGCAACTCCCTCTATTGGTGGAGCCTGCCTTTTACCCACAAATTATTCTTGGGTTTCTTTGGACATTCTTTTACAAAGTGACCGGAGGCACCACAATACATACAAAGCTTGCCTACTCGCCTCTTCTCTCTCTCTTCCTTAGACAAGGGTCCTCGAATTGACCCAATTTGCATAGGTTCTTCTTCTGAAACTGCCTCCTTAGACCTGGTATTCTCAGACCTCACTCTGTCAAAATATTGGGGGAAGACTTCTCACGTCTTTTCTCCGTTTCCCTCTTCTTTCTGACTGTCGCTGATCGATTTGTAAAACTAAATCTATCAGCTCCGAGATTTCCGTAGGCCGTTGAGGAATTTGAGCTAACCCATCCTTCAATTCATCCCTCAATCCTCTATAAAAAATGGCTGCTCTCTTGGCTTTAGGCCAATTAGTTTCTACAATGAGCTTATTGAATTGCGCTAAATAGGCCACCAGTTCTCGATTACCTTGCTTTAAATCCAACAGCTCGTTGTCGGTGGTTTGTGAAATGGATTGTCTATCAAAAATTTGTAAAAATTCATAAAGAATATGATAATTGTTATTCACCAAAGGCATCGACCAGGAAGTGGCGTCTCCGCTCAGGTAGGACAATGCGAAGGCCACCTTAGACTGATCCACCTTACAAATTATGGGTCTACATAGAAAGTGGAAGGAACATTGAGTTAGGAAAATCTGCGCCTTATTGGGATCCCCGCTAAACCTCTCAGGGACTGCTAGAGGAATGGTAGGGGAGATGGCATGAATGACTTGTGTTGTCAACTCAGCTGCTGATGGGCTGGTGAAAAAGATGGGGACTTAGCTTCCTTTATATTGGAGTTGGGACTCTCGACAGCTCATCAAATCTTTGTCGTAGAACCTGAGCTTCTTGATTAGACTTCCTAACCTCCTCCCTAAGGGACTTATTGTCTTCCATGGAATCACTCAACTGCCTTTGGATACTATCTAACACGGACGCTAAGGCCTTTACGTCTGTTCCCTCAGCCATCCTGCTCCAGCGGATATTCAGTGTACGGGCACTTCAATCTGTCAAGTACCTGAATGCTGAACTTGAACGAACCGCAGGAGCAGATGACTTTTCCACAATCCCCTACTCCGCTGCCAAGAACCTAAGGCTCCGAGCAGCAAAGAGGGGGAAAGGGGAGTGGGAAGAAAAGAGAGACTGCACTGCTTCACTCTCAGGGCTGGTCCCAATGATGGTCTCTGGCCAGGTCCCGAGTTGATATTCTATTGATACCTGTAACCAATAAATACTATAACAACTATCAACACTTTCTCTATTTTACTCTACCAATGATCTTTCACCTAAATACCTGTCTGTCTGCAGTTTCTTACTGCTCTCTAGTATTCTCTGGAAGGTGCAGTATGCTCTACTCCTTCCTATGTGATGCTACACTGGATACTCCTACAACACAAAACACTGTTATAACTGTTACTTTAACTGAGTGCATGAATTTCTACACACCCAAATCCCTGTTACCTGTATGCCAGTTGTATTAGTGAACATATATATCTCTTTTCTTTCTTGTAAAGGAAAAGTAGTAACTTCTTCTCTTCTTCTCTCTTTTGCAGAAATTACTTCTACTACTCTTTTGGTTGGTAAGTATCATTATATGTATATATGTATATATATATATATATATATATTAAATAATCATATTTACAAGCATGTATTGTCTCTTGGGAATTGCTTATTGGACTGGAGATGGCTATAATGTTTATTCTTCTTGTAGCTACACAGCCTTCTGTTTGTGACTGTACTAATGCGGCTTAGTATCACCTGCAGAAGTGTCTAAATCATAATCTAATTGTCTAAACCAGAGTCTCTAGACCAGTTATACTCTATGCTCAAGAATGCTTCTAAGTCTCTGTAGGAGGACCTTCAAACTGGTAGACTTGAACTAATTTACAAGGCTTACTTGTTGGTCCGCTGAAGTCTCCGTTACCTCTCTCACTGAAGACCAGCTCACTGAACTCTTCTTCTTTGTGCCTGGAATGCTGCCTGCAATTGTGCAAAACTCCTGCTCACCAGAGTCTTCAAGGAAAGTACTTCAAGTACTTCTAGGATTTGAGCCCAAAACTCGTGCTCACAAGTAGTTGGGACTCGCACATCAAAATTCCTTGCTCTGAAATCTTCTTTTCACCCAAAACGAACTTCAAGAATATCTCCAGAAGCAGCAGCAGAAAATTCTGCCTGCCTCTGTGAGAAAGTCAGTTGAAGTACGCAGCGCAATTAGCTAGCACGGTGCGAAGACAGCTGAGGAGCAATACTTTGCTGAAACACTAGACCGCTTACCGCTTCTTGGACAGCAGCGGCCATCTTGGAATTTCCGTGAGGCGAAAGCGGTAAATGACCTTAGCCACAAAGCGGCCTTCCTTACCGGAATTGTTCTCCTAATTGTGGTGTACAGGCAACAGGGATTTCTGGAGCAAACAGATTGCTTCTTGGCTCCAGACCAGTAATTCCTGACAGTACCTCCCACCAAAGCCCCCCTCTCATCTCCTCAAGGCTTTTGTGGATAAGTAAGATGCAAGTCCTTCACCAATCTAGGGGCATGTACATTTGACTCAGGTTCCCATGATCTCTCTTCTGGACCGTAACCCTTCCAATCCACTAAATAGTGCAACAAACCCTTCTCTTTTTTTAAAAATGTTTTTATTTGAACTTTGCAGTAGTGACAGACCTTAGACATTGATACAATCATTTCACATTACCAGTCATAATGTCTCTTACATTGACCAATATAAACAATAAACGGATTCATTACAATTCTTGCTCTTTGTCTCTACCCCTTCGCATATCTAGGTCCACCGTGGGGGACACACATATTTCACCTCTGTACATATTCCATTTGGCCCATTTCTTATCCCATTTCTTTGGACATCCACGTGAGATAAAGACTTCTTTCTAGGCCACCATACATTTATCGATTTCCCTACTCCATGTTGCAACCCACGGCGGTCTGGCACTACCCCACCCCCTAGCTACTTCTCTCTTAAATAAGGTGAATCCTAGCGTAGCAAACTGTTGTTCCGTCTTCATAAGGTCCGTAGCGTCCCATATGTTTAACCAACCCAGCCGTTGCGTCAGTATGACTGTCTTACCCAGAGCAGATCGCAGGTGCGTGACCACCCTGTCCCATCTGTCATGTATCATGGGACATTCCCAGACCATATGATAGAAGCTAGCTGACTGTCTACATCCCTTGAAACATAAGTCATCCGTTTTGGACCCAATTTTCGCCAGAGTGATCCCTGTCAAGTAGGAATGGTGTAGTATACGGAGCTGTATAAGGCGATACCTAAGTGTGATGGCAGCCTCTCTCGGGGACATCAATGCCTGCCTCCAGTCCTCCCACTCAATTGGCCCTAGTTCTCGTTCCCATTGCTCCTTGAGCCGCCCAAAGGTATCTGGCATGTTGTTACTAAGCTTCCTATTTATTTTTAACTGCTCTCCCCTGAGGCGGAAGCCGGGGGACTCTCCTACTATTCTTGTCTTTTAAAACGTTTGCTCAGCTTGTGATTGTCCGCGCACAGGACTTTGATTTGATTTGTGTATTTTTAAATACATAACTGGTGGATAAAAAACTGCTTTCACCTTCTGTGACGAACGCGCGGTGCAAAGCGCGATTGCTGCAATTATACACAACAGCGCTGCCCTACTCGGTCGCGGTCACGTGACCTGACCCACCTCACCCGCCATCTTGAGGAGGTAAGGGCTGCGCTCTAGTCAATCCAGCCCTCCCGCCCTCTTAGACTACTTAAGGGGCGATCTCTTTTCTCACAGGCAAAACCATTTATTTTTAACTGCTCTCCCCTGAGGCGGAAGCCGGGGGACTCTCCTACTATTCTTGTCTTTTAAAACGTTTGCTCAGCTTGTGATTGTCCGCGCACAGGACTTTGATTTGATTTGTGTATTTTTAAATACATAACTGGTGGATAAAAAACTGCTTTCACCTTCTGTGACGAACGCGCGGTGCAAAGCGCGATTGCTGCAATTATACACAACAGCGCTGCCCTACTCGGTCGCGGTCACGTGACCTGACCCACCTCACCCGCCATCTTGAGGAGGTAAGGGCTGCGCTCTAGTCAATCCAGCCCTCCCGCCCTCTTAGACTACTTAAGGGGCGATCTCTTTTCTCACAGGCAAAACCATTTATTTTTAACTGCTCTCCCCTGAGGCGGAAGCCGGGGGACTCTCCTACTATTCTTGTCTTTTAAAACGTTTGCTCAGCTTGTGATTGTCCGCGCACAGGACTTTGATTTGATTTGTGTATTTTTAAATACATAACTGGTGGATAAAAAACTGCTTTCACCTTCTGTGACGAACGCGCGGTGCAAAGCGCGATTGCTGCAATTATACACAACAGCGCTGCCCTACTCGGTCGCGGTCACGTGACCTGACCCACCTCACCCGCCATCTTGAGGAGGTAAGGGCTGCGCTCTAGTAAATCCAGCCCTCCCGCCTTTCCCGCCTCCCGGATGTATAAAATTGAAGGCACATCCCGTCCGCGCAGCGGGCGGGCGCAGCGGGCGCGCCAGAGGCAAGCCCGTCTGCGCCCGTCCGCGCCGGGACCGGGCCTAGGGCCACAATCCCTGTCCAACAAAGGTCAGAATCCTGTAAAAAGTATTCCAGCCAAAACCTGCTCGCACTTCGGCCACCTATTAGTACTAGCTGCTTAAACATTAATCCCTCAGAGATCCATAAGCATCCTGCCATCTCATGCCCTCACTGTAACTGCACCATTCCACTTCTTCCTGATTCCAATACCGCAACAACTAAACAGGAGGAAGGAGCCTGCATATCCATAGCCCTTATTAATGCACGCTCACTTGGAAAGCACAGGCAGGAGGTCTTCGATCTCATTACAGATTTCAAATTGGATGTACTGTTTGTCACCAAAACCTGGACTGACAATACTTCACAGCCAGACCTAGCCATCGCAGTACCAGATGGATATAAAGCCTACTGTCAGGACAGGCCCAAACAAAGAGGGGGTGGTTTGGCCATAATAGCCAGAGACTCTTATCCCGTCAGAATAACCCCTATTCCGTCAAACTCATGTGAAGCCATGCAATTTGCCATTAATTCCTCCCCCTCGTTTAACTTCAAGGGGTTACTGATTTACCGACCCCCGGGATCCAAAGCGGCATTCCTATCCAGTATCAACTCCATGATGGAATCTGTTGCCACAGAAAGTGCCTTCACAGTTCTAGGGGACCTAAATTTTCATTTAGACCTAACTCACTTAACTGACTCCGCTACCCTGATTTCTGATCTAGAAACACTAGGGCTAAAACAACGTGTTATGTCCTCCACCCACCAAGCAGGCCACATTTTGGACCCCATTTTTTCTAATCTAGAAGGCATGCAAATAACCAACATCTTGCCTATGCCCTGGACGGACCACTACGCTATTTTCGCAAATATAACCACCAACAACCACTGCTATAACAAACCACATCCCACGATCAAACAATCCTTCAAAGATTGGAAAAATATTAACCATAACCACCTGAATCTAATACTGGATCACACCCGTCCCACATTGTCTACAGAACCCAACCTAGCTCTCCATCAATTTTACACCTGGGTGGGCCAGGCTACAAACCAGTCAGCTCCTACTAAAGAACTGTCTAGAAACTGATCTAAACCAACTGCCCCCTGGTACAATGAGAAAATAAGAGCACAAAAACAAATTAACCGTAACAAGGAGCGACAATGGAGAAAAGGCTATGACACAGCCAATAAAACAATTTATAAGGAAGCCCTGGCTCTTTACAAAGCCATGATAACGAAAGCAAAAAAAGACTATTACAGTGATCAAATCGAGAAAGCTAAAAATTCCATCAGACAACTGTTCCAAATCACTAAAGCACTATCAGGTAACTCTCCTGACCTTACTCCCCCTCCATCGCAACTTTTATGTGATTCTCTTGCTTCCTTCTTTTACACCAAAGTAGACGATATCTACCAGGCTTTTGCGGCCAACTCACTCTCGAGTACAGTCAATCTCCCCACCCCACCCCCAGCAAACATATTTCCCAGCTTCCAACCAGTCACCCCAGACCAAATAAAAACCACCTTGTCCTCCATCAAATCAGGATCACCTCTGGACCCTTGCCCACTCTCAGTACTCCTGCCGGTAATGGATGCTATAATACCAGTACTCACCCAAGTCTGCAATTCTATTCTCCTATCTGGTAATTACCCAGATCCCCTTAAAAATACGTTACTAAAACCCCTGTTAAAAAAGCCATCCCTTGATAAAAGTGAGCTAAAAAAACTATTGTCCTATCGCGAGCCTCCCTTTCATGGCGACGGTGATTGAAAAAACCATGAATTCCCAGATTTCCGAATTCATAGAAAAACATCATCTCTTGGATAACACGCAATTCGGATTTAGGAAATTCCATGGGACAGAGACAGCACTGATCAAGGCGGCCGATGACATCAGGGTAATTAGGGACCAAGGAGGCACAGCCATCCTAGTTTTGCTAGACTTATCAGCAGCATTCGACACGGTCGACCACACCATCTTGGTCGACCGTGTCGAGGGATTTGGCATCTGCCACACTGCCAAAAACCTAATTGCGTCCTTCCTTGCCAAAAGAACGCAGGCTGTCATCCTAGGACCCTATCAATCGGCCCAACTCTCTGCTCCATGTGGCGTTCCTCAAGGCTCATCCCTGAGTCCGACACTGTTTAATATCTATGTGTCGGACCTTGCTAAAACCATCAAAGCACATGGGATGAGCCTAACCTCCTACGCCGATGATACCCAACTAGTGTTGGCAATCAAAGGGGACGGAGATCAAGTGGCCGAAAAATTCAAGAAAGGGCTCCTAGACATAGGAGAATGGATGTCTACCAACTGTCTAAAGTTGAATTCTGAAAAAACCGAGGTACTCATTTTTGGAACACTCCTGCCAGCTTGGCCCTCAAGCTGGTGGCCAGAGACCTTCGGCACCCCTCCTACCCCTACTGCCAAAGTCAGGAACCTTGGCATCATCTTTGATGATGGCCTAAATTTTATGGACCATGCCAACAAAACAGTGTTCACAGCACACTTGAAACTCAAGATGATCAGGAAAATACGCCCTTTTCTTCCTGATTCAGCCATCAAGACACTGGTCACCTCTCTTGTCCTGTCCTCCCTGGATTATTGCAATGGTCTTTTCCTTAACGCTCAATCCAGAGTTATCACCAAACTGCAGACTATCCAAAACGCGGCAGCTCGCCTGCTCGCTGGCAAAACAAAATTTGAATCCATCTCCAATAACATAAAGGACTTTCACTGGCTCACTGTGCAAAAAATAATCCAATTCAAATCCCTCTGCATTGTATTCAAAGCACTCAATAATCAAGGACCCCACTTTCTAAAAGATCAATTACAACAATACAATCCCTCCAGGGCCTTAAGGTCGGCCACTCTCAATCAACTAGTCACTCCCCGCACCAAAACTGTCACCTGGGGCGATAGGCGTTTCTTGGTGGCTGCCCCCAAGCTATGGAACACCCTGCCACTTAACATCAGACAAAGTCCCACTCTTCTTCAATTCCGTAAACTTTTGAAAACTTGGCTGTTCACTCAATAATCACTTCAACGTCTATCGTCAGTCTCAAATAACTGGTTTATCAGCGCCAAGACGCCTACGGGTAAATGTAGCGCTTTATAAATATTAAAAATAAATAAATAAATATATGTGAGGGAAATCGTCTTGGCATGTAGTTGTCCATCCAATAAACGGTCTTCCAACGGGGAGTATTCTGGTATATCTTCGCAACTAGGAAACGCCGCCATTAAGACATGTCTGATTTGTAAATATCGAAAGACTTCACTTGGAGCCAACTGGTACGTTTTCTGCAGCTCTTTGAACCGAAGGATCTCACCCTTCTTGATCAAATCTCCTACTGTCGAAATATCAATCATGTCCCATTTGTCAAACCCTGAGTGGCGGCAGAGCATGCCCAGCTTTTGTGCCGACCACAACGGTGTCATCTGAGTGAGTCTATGCGTCCAACCAAGGCGGGAATTAGGCAGTCTCCAAATTTGCAATGTATGTTGGGTGGGACCTACAAACTTCTTACTCCGTGGGGATGAATAAAGCGCCTCAAGATAGCCTGCTCCGGTCATTTGATACCTGTCCAAGGTAAACGCCAGATCATCCGGTAGAGTATACTTCTATCTGTGACGTAACTAGTTGCGAAGCCCAATAGTACAACCGCACATCGGGCAGCGCAATTCCCTCATCATACCACCCCTTCGTCAATTTTTGAAGCGCTATTCTGGGAGCCTGTCCATCCGACAATAATGTACGTATCTCCCCCTCCACAGCCGTAAAAAAGGTATCGGGAAACTTAGTCGGACTGTTCTGTAAGATATACAGAAAGCGAGGAAGGGCAAGCATCTTAAAGAGTGCAGCCCGGCCAATCAGTGACAAGGGGAGGGCCCTCCAATGCTGGACGTCCGCTCGCAGCCGCGCTAGTAAGGGCGCCAAATTGCTCTTGTAGAAAAGAGCCAGGTCTGGTGTAACAAAGATTCCTAGGTACTTAAAACCATTCGTCGCCACTACCAAGGCACAATCTTTAGGAAGACGAGGAACCTGTCCATGAAGCATATACAGTATCGACTTGTCCCAGTTAATAGCGTATCCGGAATACTTTCCAAAATTGATAAAATGTCTAAGACCACCCGATGGATCGGTAAGGATATGCCAGGTACAACACTATGTCGTCCGCATATAATGATATTCTGTCCTCACAGTCCGGGGTCCATCGCAGCCCTCTGGTCATAACATCTTTAGGCACCCAGGTCGCCAGGGGTTCCAACATCAATGCAAATAATAGCAGAGACAGAGGGTAGCCCTGTCTAGTGCCCCTGCGAAGGGAAAATTGTCTAGACGTGAAGTTGTTCACTCTCACCTGTCCAGCTATGTCTGTATATAGCAGGCGTACCCACCTCAGGAACTTCAGGCCTAAACCTGTTCTGGTTAGTACCTCAAACATATAGGACCATTAGATGGAATCGAAGGCCATAGAGGCATCCAGGGACAATATAGCTGCGTCTTCGTCTAAAGACACCTGTTGGGCCAACACGTTATGCAAACGGCGGATATTTAGAGCTGTATTTCTCCCTGGCATAAAACCGGACTGATCGGGATGTACTAGGGAGGATATCACCATTCCCAAACGTGTGGCTAGCACTTTCGCAAGAACCTTTGCTTCCACATTAATTAACGAAATCGGTCTGTATGAACGGCAGTCTTCCACTGGCTTGCCCGTTTTATGGATGACTACTATGGCAACAAACCCTTCTTGATCTTAGAATATAAGATTCGTTTCACTTCGAATTCTTCTTCTGAGTGAACCCTAATAGAGGGTAGAGGACCCAGTGATCTCAAAACTGGTGGATTCCTTCTGAGCAGGGAAACATGAAACACCGGATGAATCTTTAACTTAGGAGGAAGTCAATCTTGACGCAAACCGGGTTCACCATTCCCTCTACCCGAAAAGGACCCACAAAACGTGGCTGAAATTTGCGATTCCCATTAAGTCGCATATTGAGAGTTGAGATCCAAACCATGTCTCTCGGTTCATAGATTGGATTTGGACGCCTCTTCTTATCATCCTGCTTCTTGTAAGAGTTTTTAGCCTTGACTAGATTGTGGGTAACTACCGTATAAGCCCTTTGTAGATCTAAAACCACTGATCCTACTGCTGGGGAGTCACTTTCCTGCTTTCCTACCAACGTGTTTGGATGTCTACCTGAATTCAAATAAAAGGAGGAAAACCCAGTAGCGGAGTGCTCAGCGTTATTATAAGCCAACTCTGCCACCTAGATTAAGTTTGGCCAATCCCCTTCATGATCCATCAAGAACAAGCGAAGATATTGCTCCTATTCTTGATTAACTCTTTCTGTCTGTCCATCAGTCTCTGGATGGAAACTAGTGGACAAGCGAGAGTCTACCTACAATCTCCTTAAAAATTACCTCCAGGAATGGGACTTAAATTGGGACCCCCTACCTGAGGTAACCACCTTGGGAATCCTATGAGCCTTTACTACATGCTGAGTAAACAGGGCAGATAACTGTGTAGCATTTGGAATTGATTTCAAGGGTACAAAATGGCTTATCTTGGAGAAATGGTCTACAACTACCCAAATCGTGGTAAATCCTTGACTAGAGGGGAGATCCACAATGAAGTCCATGGAAATAGTATGCCACGGATAAGGAGCAGGGGGCAAAGGAAGTAATAACCCCTGAGGAGCTCTCCTCAAAGGTTTCCCCTTGATGCATTGCTCACAAGACACCACATATTGTCCCATCTGAGCTTCCATTCCTGGTCACCAAAACTCTCTTTGAATCAGTTCCAGAGTCTTTTTGGCTCCCTTATGGCCAGCCATCAATCCTTCGGGAAAATGCTGCATTACCAATTGCCGTAGTTCTTAATTTGGAACGAAAAGATTTCCTTTAAAATAAGGTTTTCCAGCCTTTATCACTCTTTCACTTCCGCCTTTAACCCATTCGTCCAACTCCTTCTGGGTGAAAGACTTCATTAATTTATTCTCAAATTCTGGGTATAGAATGGTTCCAATGATTTTGTCGGAAGGAATTATCAATAGTTTCTCTTCCACCTTCTATTCTTCACCAGTGCTAAGTCTAGATAATGCATCTGCTTTACCATTGGCTGCACCTGGCTTGTAGGTCAAAACAAAATTGTAATCTGCAAAAAACAATGACCACCTTAACTGTATGGTAGTAAGAGTACGAGCAGACTTTAAAAATTGTAGGTTACGATGATCAGTAAATACAGTCACCCAATGTTTAGCCCCCAAACAAGTAATGCCTCCATTCTTGAAATGCATCCTTGATTGCCAGTAATTCTTTATCCGCAATGGACTAATTGATCCCAGCCGCTGTTAGGTTTCGAGACCGAAAAGCTACTGGATGAAGTTGATCAGTGCTCACATTTCTTCGCGAAAGGATTCCCCCAATAGCCAAATTAGAAGCATCAGCCTCCACAAAAAATGGTTCTTCTGGATTGGGATGTTGTAGCACTGGGGCGGAGGTAAACATCTGCTTTAAGTTCTGAAAGGCTTCGTCTGTGTCTCTATTCCACTCAAAATTAACCTTCTTCTTCAGCAACCTAGTGAGCGGGCTCACCTTTTCAGAGAAATTGGAAAATAAACGCCGATAGAAATTGGCAAAACGAATAAAGCTTTGCACCTCCTTTACACTTCCAGGAGACGGCCAATCCTTCACCTTGGGTTCATCCATGGAAACACCTTTTGGAGTCAGTACAAACCCCAAAAATTCCACCTGAGTCGAATGAAAAACCCATTTCTCCAGTTTCACAAACAACTGATTTTCCAGCAAATTGCTGAGAATTGCTCGCACATGCTGAACATGTTCTTTCATGTTGAACGACAAGATGAGAATGTCATCAATGTATACCACTGCAGACCGATCCAGAAATTCCTCTAAAACATTGTTTACAAAATGTTGGAATGCTGCGGGAGCGTTACACAGCCCAAAAGGCATGACTCGATATTCAAATAACCCCAACCTGGTCCGAAATGCAGTCTTCCACTCTTCTCCCTCCGCCATGCACACCAGATGGTAAGCACCTCTCAAATCCAATTTCGTGTACACTCTCGCTCCCTTTTCCTGATCTAGCAATTCTGAAATTAAAGGCAAGGGGTAGCGATTCTTCATTGTCACAAGATTTAATGCTCGATAATCGATACACGGTCTCAATTTGCCATCCTTCTTTGGGATAAAGAAAAGTGGAAAGGATACTGGCGACTGAGAAGGAAGTATGAAACCATTGGCTAAATATTGCTCAATATACTTCTTAAGATGTTGATTCTCCACTTCAGAAAGGGCATAAATTCTAGTGCAAGGAAGTGAAGCCCCTGGTTCTAATTCGATTCAGCAGTCTTATTGTCTGTGTGGAGGCAATTTCTGAGCTTCTTTTTCATCAAACACTGAAGACAAATCCAGATATTTCTCAGGAATCTCATGTACCTCCACTGTACAAATGGAACCAATCTGATTAGCCAAATGCGTAGAGGGAGAGACACAAATCTCCATACCACTCAATCCTTGGCAGTGCTCTTTACAAAAATCAGAATCCATAGTTATCGATCTCTTAGCCCAATTGATCTTTGAATTATGCTCGGTGAGCCCGGGCAATCCTCAAATAAGCTGAAATTGAGGAGCGTCGATGAGACTGGATTTCAAAACACTTACATGTTGAGCAGGTCCTGTCAACAAAATTTCATCAGTGTCAAATACAATTGGACCTGAGAAAAGATTGGTTCAGTCAACTGCACGAACAGCCTCCAGCCTTTCCTTCTTGAGGAAACCAATACCCAATGATTTGGCAAAACCAATTTCACAAAAATTTCCAGTTGCCCCGGAATCAATCATAACTGAAATTTGATCTATCGCAGTATTCCAAAATCTTATCAATCCAGAAATTATTCGTTGAGGGGCAGAGGATTGCAATGTATTGGCTAGATGTTGAGTTTCTGAAGTTGTCTTGTGATTCGCATCCACCAGGGCCACTCCCTCTACTGGTGGAGCCTGCCGTTTACCCACAAATTATTCTTGTGCTTCTTTGGACATTCTTTTACAAAGTGACCGGATGCACCACAATACATACAAAGCTTGCCTACTCTCCTCTTCTCTCTCTCTTCCTTGGACAAGGGTACTCGAATTGACCCAATTTGCATAGGTTCCTCTTCTGAAACTGCCTCCTTAGACCTGGTATTCTCAGACCTTATTCAGTCAAATCTTGGGGAAAGACTTCTCACGTCTTTTCTACGTTTCCCTCTTCTTTCTGACTGTCGCTGATCGATTTGTAAAACTAAATCTATCAGCTCCGAGATTTCCGTAGGCTGTCGAGGAATTTGAGCTAACCCATCCTTCAATTCATCCTTCAATCCTCTATAAAAAATGGCTGCTCTCTTGGCTTCAGGCCAATTAGTTTCTACAATGAGCTTATTGAATTGCGCTAAATAAGCCACCTGTTCTCGATTACCTTGCTTTAAATCCAACAGCTCGTTGTTGGTGGTTTGTGAAATGGATCGTCTGTCAAAAATTCGTAAAAATTCTTTTTTAAACTCATCAAATTCACACAGAATATGATCATTGTTATTCACCAAAGGCATCGACCAGGAAGTGGCGTCTCCACTCAGGTAGGACAATACGAAGGCCACCTTAGACTGATCCGCCTTAAAAATTATGGGTCTACATAGAAAGTGGAAGAAACATTGAGTTAGGAAAATCTGCGCCTTATTGGGATCCCCGCTAAACCTCTCAGGGGCTGCTAGAGGAATGGTAGGGGAGATGGCATGAATGACTTGTGTAGTCAACTCAGCTGCTGATGGGGCTGGTGAAAAAGATGGGGACTTAGTTTCCTTTATATTGGAGTTGGAACTCTCGGACAGCTCATCAAATCTTTGTCGTAGAACCTGAGCTTCTTGATTAGACTTCCTAACCTCCTCCCTAAGGGACTTATTGTCTTCCATGGTATCACTCAACTGCCTTTGGATACTATCTAACACGGACGCTAAGGCCTTTACGTCTATTCCCTCAGCCATCCTGCTCCAGCGGATATTCAGTGTACGGGCACTTCAATCTGTCAAGTACCTGAATGCTGAACTTGAACGAACCGCAGGAGCAGATGACTTTTCCACAATCCCCTACTCCGCTGCCAAGAACCTAAGGCTCCCGAGCAGCAAAGAGGGGGAAAGGGGAGTGGGAAGAAAAGAGAGACTGCACTGCTTCACTCTCAGGGCTGGTCCCAATGATGGTCTCTGGCCTTGTCCCGAGTTGATATTCTATTGATACTTATAACCAATAAATACTATAACAACTATCAACAACCTTCCTATGTGATGCTACACTGGATACTCCTACAACACAAAACACTGTTATAACTGTTACTTTAACTGAGTGCATGAATTTCTACACACCCCAATCCCTGTTACCTGTATGCCAGTTGTATTAGTGAACATATATATCTCTTTTCTTTCTTGTAAAGGAAAAGTAGTAACTTCTTCTCTTCTTCTCTCTTTTGCAGAAATTACTTCTACTCTTTTGGTTGGTAAGTATATTTATATGTGTATATTTTTTGATTCAATCTATATTGTCCCTTTTTTTTTTCTTTTCCTATAAATTATTGTTTGAAAGTTATTTGTTAACTTTTTTCCCTATAAGGAAAACTTGTTTCAGGACTGTCTTCAAATTGTTTAATGCTTATTTTATAGTTAATGAATTTGTATTTATTGTCAATCATTGTTTGTTATCATTTGTCTTTTATGATTATTTTAATCAAAATAAAGACTTTAAAACCTGAAACCTGAACCTGATATATATATATATATATATATATATATATTGCATCAACTTCTTCTCCTACGAGTTCCGTAGATAAAGACACGGCACAGCAACAGATAGCTTTCTCCACTGTTTTATTTACACACCATGTGCAAAGAAAAGTGCATCAAATGGACGGTCTACGCGTTTCGGCTCCTGCCTTCAACTGGACCATAGAGTCCCTTGGTCTAGACCTTATTTAAATACAGTGCTGTGTTTAAGTACCCTCTACCATTTCCATGGTCATCTAGACCTTCAACCCTGCACAGTCTGTTCTCGGCTAGTACATACTCGTGGCCATTTTGTGAGCATTTACAATTGTCGTGAAGTACGTTTGTAAAACCATTTACCAAAAAATAAAGTATTTACAATCTCATGATTATCTACTTATTCTAATTGTTTTCTATATATAGTGAACTAATAACCATTTTCGTTCTTTGCAGTGGAATAATCGTTTTATACTGTACAAAGGGGAGGTGAACTCCTATTTCATTGTTGTAATTAATTTCTCAATTTTTCAACCAAAATACTAATAAGAGTAAGAATGAAAGTAAAGGGCTTTCCTAAATATATGCATAGAATTCCAAATTATGATCAATATTCAAATCTATTATTTACAGTTATATACATTTTTTAGGTCATTACCACCCTTAACATATATATATATACATATATATATATATATATATATATATATATATATATATATATATATATATTACATAATCATATTTACAAGCATGTATTGTCTCTTAGGAATTGTTTCTTGTACTGGAGATGGCTACAATGTTTATTCTTCTTGTAGCTACACGGCCTTCTGTTTGTGACTGTACTAATACGGCTTAGTATCACCTGCAGCAGTGTCTAAATCGTAATCTAATTGTCTAAACCAGAGTCTTTTGACCAGTTGCACTTTATGCTCAAGAATGCTTCTAAGTCTCTGTAGGAGAACCTTCAAACTGGTTACAAGGCTTACTTGTTGGTCCGCTGAAGTCTCCGTTACCTCTCTCACTGAAGACCAGCTCGCTGAACTCTTCTTCTTTGTGCCTGGAATGCTGCCTGCAATTGCGCAAAACTCCTGCTCACCAAAGTCTTCAAGGAAAGTACTGCAAGTATTTCAAGATTTTGAGCCCAAAACTCGTGCTCACAAGTAGCTGGTACTCGCACATCAAAATTCCTTGCTCTGAAATCTTCTTGTCACCCAAAACGAACTTCAAGAATATCTCCAGAAGCAGCAGCGGAAAATTCTGCATGCCTCTGTGAGAAAGTCAGTTGAAGTGCGCAGCGCAATTATCTAGCACGCTCGAAGACAGCTGAGGAGCGATACTATGCTGAATCACTAGACCACTTACTGCTTCTTGGATAGCGGCGGCCATCTTGGAATTTCTGCAAGGCGAAAGCGGTAAATAACCTTAGCCACAAAGCGGCCTGCCTCACCGGAATTGTTCTCCTAATTCTGGTGTACAGGCAACAGGGATTTCTGGAGCAAACAGATTGCTTCTTGCCTCCAGACCAGTAATTCCTGTCACAATGTCACCATCCTGCTCCTGGAAGCACATATAAGCGGCACGGGACTCCCGCAGCGCGGGAGCCCAAAATGAACTTACGTTCTGATCCCTGTTGCCACCTCCGCCATTGGAGTAATTGGGGCTGAATTCTTGGCGAACTGAGGAGCCAAAGAACTACCCCTCCCATCGCCACAAGCGGCATGCACGACGCAACGTCATCATCCTGCGCCTGGAGGCTCAAATAAGCGGCACAGGACTCCCGCAGGGCGGGAGCCCAAAACGAACTTACCTGCTCATTGCTGTTGCCGCCACCGCCATTGGAGTCATTGGGACTGAATTTGGGGTTGAATTCTCGGTGAACTGAGGAGCCATAGAACTACCCTTCCCAGCGCCACATGCGGCACGCACGCCGCATGTCTACATCCTGCGCCTGGAGGCGCATATATAACCGGCACGGGACTCCCGCAGTGCGGGACGCCAAGGGAGGGCCGTCTGCGCCTGTTAGAGGCCGAAGGAAGCTGGGCTGGCCACCTTATTTCCATTTTGATTGAGCTCCATTCCCGGCACTGTACTCAACCTTGTTGAACTCTAAATGTACTGTGATGTTGACACACCATTTTGTAGTAGGTTTAGGGCAAGATTACTATGAATAAGCTAAAGTCGGGCAATGGGCAGGGTGTAGCCGGGACTTTGGACGCTTTTTTGTTAAGGGCAGAGTCAGTTCTCATGCACGAAATTGAACTTACTGAGCGGACACTTACTCTTGAACCTTTAATGAATAAGGATAATAGAACTGTCTTCTCTGCTAGCACTATAACTGTCCCAGCTTGCTGTTCAAATCCGGGAGTTAATGCATCCCAGGACAGTAGTTTACATACTACTGCCCCAGTTATTGAATCTATGGTTGCACCTGTCATGTGTGATAGTATTGATTCCAATGACCAATTTGTTGCTGCTGGGATGCTGATTGTGCGAAATGTGGTTACTCGGGGCGAGAAAGCGAAGGCAAAAACGAATTATGGTAATAGTCTTGCTCCTCCTGCAAAAAAAAGAAAGTGGCAAACTGTAAATAAACACCAACCCCAAGTGCCCAAGCCATTAGGGAGCAGGAATAATCCTGCGGATATAGAGTGCACTCAGGAGCCCATTGTACTGAACGAGGACACAGTTTTGGGAGGCCACTTTTAATTGAGGGCGACTTTTGGGAGAAATTAGAAAGTAGGGTTGCAGGCCTCTTAAAACCATTGATACAAAGACTGACTGAAATCGAGACTAGGTTATCAAACCTTGAAAAATCAGTGTCAAATAGCAGTCTGCCTATGGTAAATTGCAATGGGAGGGTGAGCAATTCCAATAATGGGATCATGGCCAAACAAAAACCTGTCAATAGTATTAAGAATCAGAGTGATGTATCGCACGCAAGGGGCAGAGGGGGCAGTCACAGAATATAATCCATGACCGTTCACAATTACAGGATTCTTCTCGCTCGTATGCCCAGGCCGTTAATACTTTAGGTGGTTGCAGCTCAGGGATAGAGAGGCATCATACTCCAAGTATATTAGGAGGAAACAAACAGGAGCATAGGACTCCAGGGGACGGTCACCCAACTCTCCATTTACCTCCTGCTGCAACCCCCTATACAATAATTCTAGTAAATGTTCCTCCACTGTCGTCCGGTGCTCCCGAACACTGGTCCTCTTTAATGAACAAATCACTCCACTTTCTAAGTACCAAGACTGGAATCGGTGATTCACTTTTTACTAATTTTAAAATGGAACGACGGATTGGGTGGGTTGGGAAATCCACCAAGAATCTCTCAGGCGACTGTATTGTTCTAACTTTTAGATCACCAGGCCTAGTTAAGGTAATTCTAGAAAGGTCTTACACCTGGTCTGCGAGCTCAAGTAGGGTTTCTATTCTACCGCTGGGTTTCTTCTATCAGACAACTAGGCCGCCGTGGTTTGATGTAGAAAGGGAGCGACATAGACAAGATCCCCAGCATATTTTGTACCCTCCTTGGTACCATCTAAACCGCTACAAGGCATTAAGTGGTTCGGAGACATAGACTGACTGGAATTTAAAACATGAGGCCCAAGGAATACTGATTCCCTAAATAATGAATCTAACATAGGCCTTGGTTCACTAAAAAGTACTGAGATCCCTCGTTCTCTATCTGGTTTAGTTAAAAGTCCAAATTATTCTTTACATCTGGACACAGACTGCGAGGAAAGCGATAATGGTATCATAAGTATTGAGCACACAGAACAGCCCATTGTTGAAGTTAGAGGAGATAAGGTGACCACTGACCAACAATATGTCCAAGCACTGAAAATGGTCTCTTGGAACATTGCGGGTATCAGAACTAGACTCTCTGATGAGGCTTGGCTATAATGGATGTATGTCGTTACTAAGCATGCTTTTACAACGCATGCCTTTACCACGCAACTTTTACAACGCAAGTCGTTACAACGACTTGCGTTGGGGGCGCTGGATAGTGAATAGTTTAATTTACTATTTCCAACTCCAGTCCCCGTGGATAGTAGGGAAGGTTTTGGATAGTAAATTAAACTATTCCCTATCCTACAGCGCCCCCCAGCGCATGTCGTTGTAACGACTTGCGTTGTAAAAGTTGCGTGGTAAAGGTAGTGCGTGGTAAAAGTTGCGTTATAAACGCTGTTTACCGGCTATTATATATTAAGATGTTTGATATTATTTGCCTCCAGGAAACATGGTGCAGAGAGGAAGTGGTTATTGAAAAGCTTTTGTTCATTTACAGTAGGCGCAACTCCATCACCCGCAGGGAGGGAAAAGGGAGGTTTAGTGACCATGATCTCTGTCAAATATGGATCAGTAAAGATAGAAAATATCATGGATTCGCCCTGGTATCAGATTATCTTGATCTCTAATTTAATTGAAAGTCCCAATACTATTGATTAATTGGTATTATAACATCTTTGATCAAAATGAAGATGGGATCATTAACACCCTTAAAGAGGAGATTAATAAGGCTGAGGGCGTTTATTTCCCTGCATGCATAATATGGACAGGAGATTGCTCCCTTTGCCGTTATAGTAAGCTGTGGGATGTTAGATATTGAAAACCAACCTCTTGCTCATTTTAAGCATACTCCGCAGGGTGAAGCATTAAACGATATCGTTATAGTCAATGAACTCTGCTTTTTTGATACTCTGGTCTGTACCCCTCCTATCCAGTATCCAACATTTACGGGCGGGGCAGGACCAACACCATAGATTTCATGCTGATATCATGTACATTTTCAAAGTTGGTGGAAAGCTTCTCGGTAGAACCTAACCCTACTAGTGATCATAACCCTCTGACCACTAGTCTGCAAATAATGGCAGTGAAGGGCAAAGGCGATGAATATCCTATGAATTAATCCTAGCCAGGGGGTGAAAATAAAATGGTCTAAAGTAGATGCTGTAAAATTTGAAGAGAGAATTGTCAGAGCTAATACTGGAATGGTACTGATATGTCTATCTGAGGCTTCTACTTCGGAGGCGGTCATACAGTGTTTTGAAGCCGTTTGTAAAGAGGTTGACAACAACTTGACTAAGGTAGTGAAGAAGAACAACACCTGCAGGAAATTAAATGGTTTAATGCTGAGTGTTCTAGGGCCCAAAAAAGACCTTTAAAAAGCTTTGCACATGGCCCCGCGACAGGGCCCTAACAAGTTCGACAAGACAACTTTATAAGAAAGTAATTGGGCTCAGGAAGGACGAACTAAGAAGACTTGCCTGGGAAGACTTGGAGAGAGCTAGTGCTTTCAAGGATTCCAGGGGATTCTGGGAAGTCATAAACTATCCCTTTTTTACAGACGCTTTTAGAAATATGGAATCAACTATAACAGGGGAATCCTGGGTAGACCATTTCTCGAAAATATTTACCCAAACGGTGTATCCTTGCAAGATCAAAAAGATCAGCCAATCATTAACATGGAAACCGCGACCCAATTGAGTTTCTCCATTTCTGCCAGCGAGATTAAAGACGCACTGACAAATGGCATCTCTGCAAAAGCCCCAGGGTCAGACGGGCACCCCTAGACATGTTTAAGGGCAATTTCCAACTATGGGCTTCTTTTTTGGCAAATGTTTTTAAAGCAAAAATAGTGGATCTCTACTAGGTGGAAAGAGGCTGTGGTGGTGCCGATATATAAGAAAGACAACAGGAATGATCCTGTATGCTATCGGCCCATATCCCTAATTGATGCAACATGTAAAGTGCTGGGAGGGTAATCCTTGCCCGTCTGGAAACCTGGGCTAATGACTTAGGTCTTATATCTTAATCACAATATGGTTTCCGGAAGGGAATGGGAACGAATAAACAATGTCTTAACCTGTCCCTAGCTATGGGTAAGTCCATACAGGACAAGGGTGGGTCAATCCACCTGGCCTTCGTGGACTTATATAGTGCTTTCAACACAGTCAATAGAGGGAAGTTGTGGACATTAATGGAAAGAATGGGCTTTGAGGAAGCACTTATCACTCTGTTGCGTAGATTGCACTCGACAACCTCTGTCTTTATACTCTAGGGATCAGGGGGCGAAAAAACTAGGCCTATTGCGTCCACTGATGGTGTCAGACAGGGATGCATATTGGCCCCCTTTTTATTTTTTATATATGCAAATAGGGTGGAGACATTTTCATTGGATCAGCAGTTAGGCTATCCGAGCATTGTAAGAAAGCAGGTTCCCCTTTTGTCTTATGCGGACGATACGGTATTGATGACTTTAACTGCTAATAGCCTGCAAAAAGCTTTAATTGCTTTTACTGATTTTATGATGGCATTGGAGCTTAAGGTACATTTGAGCAAGTCTTTTATCATGGTGTGTGGTCCAAAAAAAACAAAAACGAGGACATTTATGATAAAAGAAAATATTCTAGACAAAGTACCTAACTTCACATACCTGGGAAATGTCTTTAATAATAAATTGAACTGAGATCATCTGATCACAGCGAGGGCCCAACATACTAGTAGAAAGATAGAGGGCTTGTTCCGCTTTTCATGCAAGCTGGGCCAGAAGCCTGTTCCAGAAATACTTACTTTATATAAAGCAAAATGTCGGTCAGTTACAACCTGTGGGGCAGGAGTATGGTCTATCAAAAAAGCAACCAGATACAAATTCTGGAAAATAATTTTTTTAAAAGACTATTGATGGTCCCTATTAGTTCTCCTACAAAATTCTGTCACTCCGAATTGGGAGTGGATTATGTTGAAGACCGAATTAAAATTGCCCACATCATTTTATGGGGGAAAGTTTGGTCGTCAGAGGAATTGTCATTTACTAGAGGGATTATTAAGGACTGTATGAGCCTGGAAAAGGTATTGTCCATCCCTTGGCTCCGGTACGTTAAAAATGCATTCAATAAGATTGGTCTGGGAAATTATATTGACAATCCCGAAAGCAAACCAGCTAATATGAAACCAATCATACAAAATGCTTATTACAAGGAATTAGGAATGCTTGACTAAGCTGACGAGTTTTTAATTTATAGGCAGCCAAGAGGCTAGGAATTTTATCTAGCTTTTAGCACCCATATACAATCACGCTGCCTTCTGACTAGGTTTCGTCTCTGCACAGTGCACTTTCTTCTGGCTTTTCCTAAACCGGTGAGTTGGTGTGAGAGACTGACTCCCTGTTCATGTAATAATTTAGCCCAACAAAGCACAATGCACTTTATGCTCTTCTGCACATTATATAAGGATACAAGGGCCTGCTTTATCAGGCCAATTTTGAAGGAAATTTGTCCTAGTTTGCATCAAGAGGGTTTTAATTATTTATTATCTTTGTCTTCGGCTGCCATCTGTAGTGCTGTGCTTAATTTCATCAGAACTGCATTATCAATTAGGAAACTTTATGAATTGTGTTAAGAAAACCAGGTATTGCGATTAAAGGGTTTAAATCCACCCTGTTATTTTCGGAAAGTGATAGGATATGCTGAAAGTTTAAGATCATGTTTTAAATTTTTAGATTGTGAAATCTATATATTTATCTACCCCAAATGTTGTATTGGAAATTTTTTAAAGTTGTTTCATTTACGAGGCTTACTTTTATGATTCAATTAATCAAATAAAGTTATTTGATGGTGATGATAGCCCTTTTAGGTGTCCTGCTTGTGCCCAGGTCAACTAAGTAAGTGACCTCACTCTTTTTTCTAGGATAGGGTAAGGGCCACTCCATCTATCTTGGAGTGCCCTTGGCTCCAAGACCCACACCTGTTGCCCAGGTTGAAACTCAACCAGTGGAGCTTTTTGGTCATACCAGTGCTTCTGAAACTCCTGGCTGGCCTCAAGATTCTTGGATGCCTTTTCCATATACTCAGCCATTCTGGACCTTGGGCCAAGCACATAGTCCACAATGTCTTGCTTGGGATCTTGGAGAGGCCTCTCCCAACCCTCTTTCACAAGACAGAATGGTCCCCTCACAGGATAACCAAACAGAAGTTCAAAGGGGAAAAATCCTACTCCCTTCTGTGGCACTTCCCTGTAAGCGAAAAGCAGGCATGGCAACAGGACATCCCATTTCCTCTTGAGTTTGTCAGGAAGTCCCATGATCATACCTTTCAATGTCTTTTGAACCTGTCAACAAGGCCATTGGTTTGTGGATGGTATGCGGTAGTAAACTTGCACTGCACTCCACACTCCTTCCACATGTGCTTCATGTAAGCAGACATGAAGTTGGAGCCCCTGTCTGAAACCACCTCCTTAGGAAACTCTACCCTGGTGAAGACACCCAGGAAGGCCTTGGCTACAACAGGAGCTGTAATAGTCCTAAGTGGAATTGCTTTAGGGTACCTAGTAGCATGATCCACTACTACTAGAATGAACTTGTTCCCTGAGGCTGTGGGAGGTTCAAGTGTACCCACAATGTCCACATCTACCCTTTCAAAGGGAACCCCCACCACAGGCAGTGGTATCAAAGGGGCCTTTGGGTGGCCACGTGTCTTGCTACTGGCCTGACAGGTAACACAGGAGATAACAAACTCCTTCACCTTTTGGTGCATCTGGGGCCACTAAAAGTTACTAACTAGCCTTTCCCAAGTTGTTGTTTTCCCCAGATGTCCAGCTAGGGGGATGTCATGAGCCAACGTAGGGAGGTACTCCCTGTACTTCTGTGGCACTACCACTCTCCTGGTGGCTCCAGGAGTGTGGTTTCTTGCATACAGTAATCTCTCTTCCCAATAAGCTCTGTGGGTACCACTGACATCTCCCTGTGCTTCTGAAACAGCTTGCTGCCTCAGGCTTTCAAGAGTGGGACAGTCTTGCTGGCCCTGGCACAGCTCTTCCCTAGTGGGTCCCCCTGGGCCCAGGAATTCAACCTGGTAAGTTTCAAGCTTCATAGGCTCAGTTCCCCCTGGGGTTTCCAAGTCCTCTCCCTGAGGAGAGGGATCCTGAGTGGTTGGCTGTACAGGAGCTGGTTCCCCAGTCTTCTTACCTTTTCTCTTGGTTGGTTGGGCCATACGTTCAGGCTCCAATCCTACTTTTTCATCCTTCCTCTTGTTCTGTGCTCTGGTTTGTACACACTCCAATTCAGGGATACCCAGCAATTCTGCATGGATTTTTAAGTCAACCCAGCCCAGGCTGAGGTTTCCAGATCATTTGGCCACACAGCTACAGTGGCAAACTCAACTTCCCATCCTGACACTAGAACTGCTTCAGTGTGCATCCTGATTTGCTCTGGGCACATTGTTGATCCCATCTGTAGACTTGCTACCCCAGGTGTAGCTGTACTGGGTGCCTTAGGGGCTTTGTTGTGGGGGCAAGATTTATCTACAGTTAAGTGTCCCAACTTCTTACAGTTGTTACACCAGGCCTTTAAAGGATCAAAGTTCTTCCCATAGGGAGTAGTTTGAGTGCCACCCCCCCCGTACAGGTTTTTGGGGCCCTTTAGAAGACTCAGACTTTTTATCTTGGGGATTCTCATCACCTTTACCATGGGGAGGTTTTGTAACCACCCTCTTCTGGTCACCCCCAGTGGCTTTCCTTGTCACCCTATTCTTGACCCAATGGTCTGCCTTCTTTCCCAATTCTTGGGGAGAAATTAGACCTAGGCCTACCAAATGCTGATGCAACTTTTCATTTGTGCAATTACTTAATATGTGTTCCTTCATAAACATATTGTAAAGTCCAGAAAAATCATGCACATTGTGTCCAGTTAACCAACCATCCAGTGTCTTTACTGAGTAGTCTACAAAATCTATCCAGGACTGGGTCTGGGTTTTGTGAGCACAACTGAATCTGATTCTGTACTCCTCAGTAGTGAGTCCAAATCCCTCATTCAGAGTCTTCTTCATGAGGTCATAGGACCCTGCATATGGCCCAGAGATGGTCAGAAGCGTGTCTCTGCAGTTACCAGAGAACTGTTCCCACAGGAGTGCCCCACAGAGAGGTTTCTTTAACTTTCTCATGTCACATGCCCTCTCAAAGGCTGTGAACCATTTGGTGATGTCATCACCTTCCTCAAATTTAGGGACAATCCCTTTGGGGATTTTAGTATCATAAGACTGCTCTTTATCCTTATTATTTGTATTACTGCCACCATTGATGGGCGCTAAACCCAAATCTTTCCTTTCCTTTTCTAGAGCCAGGAGTCTGGACTCTAGTTCTAATCTTTGGGCCAGCCTTGCTAGAAAGCTGTCATCCTTATTGGGGTTGCCCCCAATGTCCACAATGGGACCTGAGCCACCTGTGTGGCCTCCAGGTCCCCAACGGTTGATTCTTGGAGTCAAGGGTACAGAGACCCTATCTTCCCTAGGAAGTGGTGGAGGCTGAGACCTGACTCCATCCTCCTCACATCCTTCCCTTTCTGAGTGGTCATCACCATTCTCAGAAGGGGGAGCCTTACCATACTCAGCCAGCAGCTCCTGGAGCCTTTGTTTGGTTGGATGCTGGCCCATGACTATGTTTTTAATTCTACATAAGGACCTAAACTCCTGAAAAGACAGGTGGAGATAAGAGGTGAGGTCGAGCTCCTCAACCATGTCCTGTATGTCTTTATGGTTATCTTCACTAATAGCTGGGTTCTTTTGAGACATTCTAACAACACAGTTCTAACCCTCTACCCTTGACTACAGTGACTTTTATTCTTCTAAAACTCTAAAGGGACTTAAGCAAGGCCCCAACAAGACTTTTAGTAATTTGTAAAAATACCAATTTGAAAAATCAGAACTCTAAAGGCTCTAAAGGCAATTTAAGAGCCTTGTTGTGGGATCAGATGGTAACCAAGTAGTCCAACAAATGCAAGTTTGTATCCCACCGCTGATACACCAATATAAGAAAGTGGCTCGGTATATACTGGACCAAAGTAAGGTACAGTGTGCACAGAATCCTCAGTCCCCAGAGGTATGGCAGAGGCTAAAGGTAGATATAACCTTAATCTCTAAAGTGGTAGCTTGGTCGAGCAGTAAGGCAGTATCAGAGGACAGTATAAAGCATTTGTTGTACACACTCAGTCAGCAAATGGTCTCACACACTCAAGAACTGAACTCTAGGCCAATTGTTTTGTACATACAAATATAAAGTTGTTTATTTTAGAACCACAAGTAGGTATCATAAATACAGTCTCAGAAGGAGATGTTGCAATTGAATACTGTCAAATAGCAGTAGACTTTTAAATGCAATAGTTACAGTTGTTGCAATATGCAACACAAGTTAAACACAAAATAACTTTGAGCTCAACTGGAGTTTTTCAGTAAATGCAATAAAATCACTTTACGTATGTTTTTCTTACTCAGGGCTGGATCCTGGATTCAGCCCTGGTGCATTTCCTGTAAACAGTTGAAAAAAATCGTTTTTGTTACACAGGAGATTTTCAAGGAATATTTGTATGTTTTGAAAATTGACACTTAACCCCTTTGATGCGGCACAAATATCCCTCCCCAGTGCTGCGCTGTCCATTGGAACAAGTGCTGAATGGACGTCCAATGGTCGTGCGCAGCACTGGGGAGGTAGTGCACGCGACGACCGTTGGACCTTCGCAGCACTGAAGGGGTTAAGAAGAAATTTTGGTCAAAACCAAGCAATTAAATCCTATGGCGGAAAATCAAGTTACCAGTAAGTTACAGTTATAATTACTTTTGAAGTTCAGTGCTGGGCTTAAAGATCCAGCACTAGGATCTCTCCTGATATCTGGTGAGTAATTTCGTTTTCGTTGTTCAGACGATTTTTAAGGAATATTTCAAAGTTGCAAAACTCAACACTTAAAAGAAATTTCAAGTGAAAACCAGCCAATGTTACCCTATGAAGAAAATCAAGTTATCGGTCTTTGGGTAAGTACTCGACTGGCAGAGTTAAGGTTCTGGGGGTAGACTCAGGGGTCTCCCAGGGTCAGATAAGTATAGTTGTTACACCCTCAGTGGCACAAGGGCAGCCAGGTGCAGAGAGAGTAGGCCCAATGTTATCCTATGGAGGATAGGGTGCCTTCGGTTGGTGGCTGCTAGCAGGCAGGCCACGCGGCTGTGGGAGCTGAGCTCCTGGTCACTTACACTGGGCAAATGGGGAAGTAGGATAGGATATTTGCTGCACTTCCAGTGGCACTTGGGCGGCTGGGTGCAGGGTGCTTTTGGGCCTTCGGGCGCCCAATGTAATTCAATGGGAAAGCTGGAAGTTGAACAAAGGCTACAGGCTCGGGATGGAGACTCTTCAGGTGCGATCACCACTTCGAGAGGTAAGTTGGGATGTTGTAGGATAGGTAGACACCCAGCAGTTGGGCTCAGGGGGCCGTAGGGCGCCGGGTGCAGGGGTGGAGGGCTTCCTTGTTGTGAGGCTGCAGGTGTCGTCAGGAGCGTCGAGGAGGGTCCTTGGGTGCTGGATTCTGGGTCACAGTCGTCGGGGGGACGTCCTCTTGGTCTTTGTCCACTCAGGCACGGGCCGGGCTTGGCGGGTGCAGAGTGTGCTGGATTTGCGGTTCCTGGCTAGCACCAGGGGTTGTTGCTGTTTGAGCAGAACCACTGCTCATGGGAGTCCCAGTCTTTAGATGAGGCAGTCAGGTCCTTCGGGGTTTTCGAGGTTGCTGACCACAAGAGGTGCCAGGGATTTAACAGTAGCAGGTTCAAGGATCAACAGGCCGGTAGGGGTGGGGCCAAGTCAGCTGGTGGTATCCTCTTGTTAGCAGCTGCACGGCAGGTCTTCTTTCTTCTTGTTCTTCTTCTTGTTTCATAATCTGGATCTGAGGAAGGAAGGACCAGGGTGCCCCTAAATGCTAAATTTAGGGGAATTACAGGTAGGGCAAGGGCAAGGACCAATTGGTCCCTGTCCTGGGGTGAGTACACCCCCTATCCTGCCACTCTCCAGTGGGATAGGGGCAGGAGCCTAGCTCTGATTGGGTAGGGCTCCCCATTCTCAAAATGGCGAGAGCCCAGAGTTGTGCTTTACCTCGCCTCCCCCACCTGAGGGGTGGGGTTGGCAGAGGCTGGCACACCCCCTTTCCTTCCTTTGATTTCCCACCTGTCTTCCCGCCAGAGTGGGGGGTCAAAACCGGTGGGGGCCAGTTGCTGAGTACAGCAGGTGGCCTGGAGAAGCTCACATAGGCGGAATGCCTTTGATGCTTCCCCTGCCCATCCTGGGGGAGGAGACCTTGCACCTTGTCCCAGGATGTGAATTGTTGCAGGCCCCAGAGAGCGGAGGGCTCTCTATCCAGGGATCCAGCAACATGTCTGCTGGGTGGCAGCCTAGGCAGCCTCTCATTCCAGACACGGGATGTGGGTTGGTTTCAGGGGGCAACTCTAGGTTGACCTCTGTCGTGCATTGTACATTAAATCCCACACTGGCATCAGTGCGGGTTTAATGTGCTGAGAAGTTTGATACCAATCTTCTCAGTCTTCAGTGTAGCCATTATGGTGCTGTGGAGTTCGTAATGGAAAACCTCCCAGCACCATATCATCGTAATGGCATCACTGCCCTTACAGTGCCCAGGAATGGCCCTGGGTACTGTAGGGGCACAGGGCTCATGCACCTGTGCCCACACCACTGGCATAGTGCACACATCTAGAGGGGTGACTGATGTATGCCAGGGCAGTGTGTTTGTGGGCATGGCGCACAGGGATGTGTGCCATGTCGACTATCTGTTTAGTTCTGCACCAAGACACTCGGTCTGCAAAGGCAGTGTGTGTGTGTCAGGGTAGAGGCCTCTATGGTGGCACAATAAGTGCTGCTGCCCTTAGGGGCCTTCTCTGGTCACAGTGCTCTTTCCCAGGGGCTGAGCTGTGGCCAGAGATGCCATTTGGGTTTAGGCTTCAATGCAGTTTTAGTGAAGGAACACAGGCCCTGGGTACCTGATTGGCAAGAACCCAGGACACTCAGTCAAAGTACATCAGCAATTCAGCAAAAAGTGGGGTCATGCCAATCAAGAAAGATGGTACTTTATCACATAGAGGCACACCGGATACGAGAAGCCAAGACATGAGTGCGGAGAGCATTGGTGATGAGGGGCAGGGCTTAACAGCAGGGTCATATGCTGCATAGACAGCAACGATTGGTTCAGCAAGGGGAACAGCTCTGCATCGACACAGGTGGGACAGAAGCGGAATAATTCCTCAAAGGACGTATGGATACTCTGCGGGGGTGAAACCACGGTGAAGAGGATTGATATTGTATTCCAATTTACCGGCATTGGTGACAGGCGCGGGCCGTGCTGGTAAGAGCTGTGGGGAAGTGTGGGGGGAGGGGATTAGACAGACGACGATGAGGGAAAATGTATTATTTATTGAATTTTCCCTGTGCATCGTCTGTCGAATTAAACCCCTCACCCTGCCGCCTCACCTCTCTTACCTGCACAGGCCGCTCCAGATTGGTAACCCCTTGAGGGTCATTTTTTGCAGACTACCAGGGGAAAATTATGCTGTGCAGTCAAATGAGCTGAATTTGCTGAAGTCCATGAAGCGGGACTAGGAAATGCTGAAGATAAGCTAGGTTTCCACAGAAGTTTTTTGGGCTAGGCTGTTGCCTTGGAGGCATTTGTGGGGCGTGTAGCGGCCAGCTGCGATCACTAGAGCAAGGAAGGAGCTGAATAGAAATATTTTTGATTATTGAAAGGTGTGAGTGGTGCAGGTGGTAGTGGTGCAGGTAATAGTGCATTTGTGCATTCCTTTCAAGTCACCGCATTTTTGCAGACACAATAGGGTGCGTTTGTCTGAGCAGGGAAGTAACCTGTATTTAGAAAGATTGACGGTGACACTGGAAGAGTTGATAAAGGACCGTAAGAAGCTCTGATTTTGAGGGACAGAATGACACCTTGAGGGGCTGTCTTTCCGATGGTGGAGGAAGGCAAACTGTTCGGCTGATTGAGGAAAGATGGGTGGGGGGTTGTAACAAGCAGCAAACAATGGAACAATGGAGCCAAGATTTGAGCAAAAACGAGAGCCTGGTCTAAGAACGGGCAGGCTCAACAAGATGGTTAATGTGAGTTCCAATGCAAGGACCACAAGGACGCATATAATTTCAAAGGTTGGATAGTGTTTGGGGGGATGTTGGGGGTGGGAGTTACTCAGGGGAGGCATATTGATTTAGATCCTTTTGTTAGCCCAGTTGACATGGGAGCTTGTGCGGCTCAGCCGAAGGCCTACGTGATCTGCTTACCACTTGTAAATGAAGCGGTCTTTGCACTCAATGCAAGAGGTGTGATGTGATCATTAGATGGGGAGAGGCGAGGAAATCACATAGGTCTTGCGACGTGTAGCCACTCCCTTCAAGTCTGCATGTTAATACTTTCAAAGCAGCATCACATTAAATATAAAATAAGGAAACAAAGAATGTAGTAAACACAATATCCACAAAGACAAAATATTGGTACTGAAAGTTCACTTTAACACTGACAGCTAGCATAGGTTGGTCACTTTTTGCTTTACAATATAGTGCAGTGCCTTCTTTTTCTATTGCAGTTTTATATAGCGCAAACATGGCCCAAAGGTATCGCAGCACTTTTGCATGAGCAAATGTATAAACATGACCTCGCAATCCATTACTAAACATGGTGTAGGCAAGGGGATGTCAGACGTTCAGCAGAAAAAAAATCATGGGAGGTTGTTAGGGTTCATTGGCCGCTCCACTCACACTCTCGTCCTGTGGTCATTCCTAATTAGCAGATGGTTGCAGTCCAGGTATCTCATACCTTAATAGGGAAATCCAAGGGATAATCTATCAGTCCTGTTGAAAACATGTTGGAGGCACGTGAGCTGTAGATCACATGCGTATGCATAGATTGCCATCTAGTGTTGGGTCCGGATGTTTGCACCTTGTTTTGATTCGAAGAAATCGTCCTAGTCACGAGGTAGGTGACTCCTCCTTTCGGTGATAGTGTGCATGGTCATCAACTTCATCTTCAGATTGTTTTTTTTCGCCATCGGGTTCGGATGTGACTCGCTACTATCCGGTTCGATGCCAATCTTTCGGTTCCTCTCAGCACGTACAACCTTCACCCTCGGCGGTATTGTTTCCGATCGCGTTCCCCTTTCTTCACGGATCGTGTTATTAGTAAAAACTAATTTCAATCAGAGAGCTTGTGGTAGGCCGTTGGGTCTAGCCCCCGGTTCGACTAGCAGTCGATGGAACAAACTCCCTTTAAGTTCTGCCCTTGGTGCCATGTAAAATACCCGCGCACCGGCTCACACGACGTCTGCAACCTGTGTTTGTCTCCGGAAAACAGTGAACAGGACTGCAATGCGTGCCAAGCTTTCTGCTCCAAAAAGATTCTTCGCGTCTCTCAGGCCCTACGACGCGACATGCAGAGCCAACACACAGGCTCCATTCCGGACCTCTTTGGACCTAAATCGGAGAAAGAAGAAGCCAGCGACCCCATCGGAGCTGATGAGGAACAGGAAGAAATCTACCTTTCTGATGACGGCTCTGACCAGGATGAAGACATCCTGCATGGACAACGTACTATAAGTACAGTCCCTACCTCGCCCCAACTTCCAGTTCCACTGAAAAAGAAGGCTCTGGACCAACCCTTGCCCCAATCCCCGGTCGGCACCGAGACCACGCTTCCAACACCCCACCTCTAAGCTCGGCACCGAAGCCTACCAAAAAGCCTTCCAACTCCGAAAAGCCCCATGCCAAATCTGGCACCGAGCCAAATGCCTTTGGGTCGAAGACAAAGTCTGGCACCGAACATCACCACTCGGTACCGGTTTTCTCCCCTCAACCTGACTCTGTTGCAGAAAGAGCTCTACACACCTTAGATGTTAGAAGAGCGCTGTTGTATTACATTGAAAGGACCAAATCTTTTCGTAAGACCAAACAACTTTTTGTTGCTTTCGCACATCCTCACAACGGCAATCCTATATCTAAATCAGTTATTGCTAGGTGGATCGTTAAATGTATCCAGATTTGCTATGCAAAAGCCAAAAGGACTCGAACTGTACCTCCTGGAGCACATTCCACTCGTAAACTAGGAGCTACTATGGCTTTTTTAGGCAACATCCCTATTACTGACATTTGCAAAGCTGCAACATGGTCCACACCACACACATTCACCAAACACTATTGTGTAGATGTGTTAGCCAGACAACACGCTAATGCGGGTCAAACAGTACTTAAAACGCTGTTTTAAACAAGTTCATCAGTTACAGGATGGCCACCGCATAAGCATGTGATCTACAGCTTACATGCCTCAAACGGAAAATGCTACTTACCCATTATGCATCTGTTCTTGGCATGTAGAGCTGTAGAATCTCATGTGCCCACCCACCTCCCTTGGTACCTGTAACTGATGTAGTTCTCCTGATACTATACATACTTACACATGGCCATCTGAATTCTTTACTACTACTCCATTATCTCACCCTCTGCGGGAAAACAATTTGAAGATAGTCGATGACCACGCGCACAATCACAGAAAGGAGGAGTCACCTACTGCATGACTAGGAAGACTTTTTAGATGAAAAACAAAGTGCAAACATCCGGACCCAACACTAGATGGCGATCTGTGCATAAGCATGAGATTCTACAGCTCTACAAGCCAAGAACAGATGCATACTGGGTAAGTAGCATTTTCCTTTTGCTGATAGTGTGACTGTGTAGCGGGCAGGGTTTATAGTTGTAAAAACAATAACATTTACAAGAAATGTTCTTGAAAAGAGAGTATTAAATGTTACTTTTTGTATTAGCCAACATTTTAGTGAACACACGTCTTCAAACGTCTGACAGTCGCTAGTTTATTATAAAAAAGAGCGCGTCCAATTCAGTCAGTAATTTTTCTTCCAATGTTTCCTGGACTAGTACTTGTTATTTCATAACTTATTCCATCCAAATAATCACTAAGCAGTCTTGCGTTTCAATTTAATCCTGATGTTTATTCAATCAATATACTTCATCACAGCTCAGCCAAGCCAACTCGTTTCGTGCGAAAGGACATCATCAGGGCTCCAATTCCTGTACACCTTTGCAGCCGACCCTATAGTGCTCTGGTGAGCCAGGCTCTCACAACAGCCTGACAGTGGCTGTTGTATTTCATAGTACAGTAACACAACTTTAGGCCCACACTATAAATAAAGTATTTACTTATTATTTGTGAACAGTGATAGTAGATATATGATATAGAAATAGGAATATTATGAATTTATAATCAGGATGTTCAGCTAGTGTGACAGCCACTTTATGTAAATATATGTATTTTAGTGGGAGGCGTCATTATTTTGATACATTTTAATTTGTCATTCTTTCATTTTTCAACAGATCAAGAAGCTTTACTGGACAGGAGTCCTACCTTATATGGTACAGTGTGTTGCTTTTGATTTTTTAACTATTGTGGCCTTAGTGAGAACTCTGTTGATAAGCAATGTGAGAAATAGCCTTAGGGAGAGCTGTCCTTGGCAAGACTGCCCTTCCTGAGACAAACTGTGAGTGCTTCCTTTTTAAGTTGAGCCTAGAGCCAGCGCACATGTGCTGCTCTGCAAGACATATTGTAGAGGAGTAGGAAATAGAAGTCCCGTCCACTCTCCACCCATATTTGCCATTGGCTTGTGTCATTGTGCATCCTACATGCTGGCTTCTGATTCATCAATAGGCTTGTTAGTCCTTCCTTAGTACCACTTCCTCTTCATTTGTCACCTCCTATGGCGACTGACCCCTTTATTTCGGTTGTTACAGGTAAGTGTAATTTAGACTGTGAGCACTATTTCTTTAATGAGTTTCTCCTACTGCAGGCACGACATGCTTTGATGCCTTCTTTACTCCTCCCATCCCTCCTGTTGTCGTGCCTTCTCTCACCCTCTTATTGTCCATGTCTTCAAGCCCCCCACCTGCCCTCCCGTTGTCCATAGCTTCTGCCCACTCCCCATCACCGCCCGCCATTCCGTTGTCCATGCCGCCTCGCCCGCCCTCCCTCCTGTTTTCCGTGCCTGCATTCGCTGTGTCCACCAGCCATCTCTTTCAGCTCTTCAGTTCACGGGCAAGGCACTCCACGACTCATCGATGTGAACTATTGTAAAGGTTGTATGAAAACATCCGCTTGTAGGGCCATGGTGGTTTTGCGCAAGTGTGAATTTTCCTCCCTCGTGGCATAAATCATCCTATCCTGCCTGCTTTGAATATTCTGAACACAAGCTGTAGAACGTTAGTGAGATGGTAACATTACGTATGCCACACCTTTTATTATAGTGAGAAGGTGTGTTTTCTGGTAAGTGCATGTTTGCATGAGTGTTACACAATCTATTTTAATATGTAAAGGGCAGTGTTAATAAAGTGGTTATCCAGTGCTCCTATGGAAGACCAACTAATTGCGGGGTAGCATTTTGAATAGAAACTGCAGTTTTCTTAACATATCCAAGTTTTTAACAGAAATTGAATTATTTTTTTCAATGTGTAAAAATGCTTCGACAATAACGAGAGAATGGTGCACGATTTGCTTTATCCCATAATAATTCCCTATTTTACAGTTAATTGTTGCATACTTTATGTACTAGCCTCACAATTTCATCCTGTCCACTTAATTTCTTACGCCACTGACGTAATTCCAGTGGCCCTGTTTGTAGTAGTTAAATCACAAGTGAGACAAGCATATGGTTTTTGTGTTAATTGAAATCCTGCTACAGTGAAAAGAGGGAAAAAAGTAATCAGCAGCCTTCCATGAGGAATAACATCGCTTACTGTATTTTTGAGAGATATAAGCTACCGTATAATATTACCTTCTTCCACTTTTGCGAATATCGGCTTTTACTTTAACCATAAGTTGTCCCTTTTAAACTGGATCCTATTGCAAAGTTTAGAAGCAGTTTATTTCCGGGCATCTGCTCTGGAAGCTTTTTTTCACCGGATTCCCGTTCTCAGAACTCTGCAGCACTTTGTTTGCAAATGATTCCTCGTGGGGATTTTAAAGCGCTTGGAGGAAATTCGGTTGCAACGTATCCTGTGCGGTAATAGTTTATAGAAATCTGCGAAGTTCACACAGAGGACGCAACAGGGCAGACCGCTAGGATTGGTTTGACCTGTAGAACGGCCTGTGGATCTTTCTCCTGAAAACAACCGAATTCTGGTGACTATTTTGTATTTGTCAGTGGCAAAAGGCCCCCGCCGCTGTCATTCCTTATTAAAATCCGGTGTTCTGAGTTGGGTGTTTTTTTTTCTTGGAAATGGTGCGGTTTGTTTTAGACATGTTGAAAAAAGTTAGGTATACTCCAAATCACAAGTTTTGGGAGTTTGTGGAAGGGACCACCAGTCTCCAGTAGAGGGAAAGCATGGTGGATTGTGAGTTTTGAATCTGTGATTGGAAATCAATAACTTTTTGCTACATAACCTCAAATCAATCAAATCCATAAAAGCTAAAGGAAGAGCTAGATGTGCAACTACCTAGTTTAAACCACCAGGTCAAGAGCCTTTTTCGCAACCTGCAGGCAATAGAGTAAAATGTTGGCAGGGGCTACTCAGCCTTTCATCCTACTGAGGTCACTCAAAGGATTGCGCCGTAAATTATGCTGTATTTGCATTATATTTGCAGCCCTAAAGACTGGCAGCAGTGGAACCAGAAAGAAAACTTGCTATTATTTTGTTAGATGTACCCATAGCACAAAGTGATAGGCACCTGAAGATCTTGGGCCTGAAAAGGTGTTATGAGTAGTTTAATGATATATGAATGGGGGGGCGTGGGGTGGAAAGAGTGCGTATGCGTCGACGTTCCATTGAAGGCATCTTGGTTAACCTGAACGTGGACTACAGCCCTGGGGTAATACATGTATATTGCACTGAGTGCAGAAACAACCCGCTGCAGAACACCTTGCAGTCCTGCAACACACAACACTGGTGCTTGTTTTATCTAGTGAACTCCTGGGGTTTGAGCTTGTAAGTTGCACACACCCCTCTGCAGCAGCCGAGATATATTCCTGACTGCATTCAGGGACCACTGTGCGCAAGTAGCGTGCAGTTGTATTGGCAATGGTTTGCTCCAACTGCACATCCTGCAACATTTCCTTACTTGAACTATAACTAATTTAGCTGCAATTCTGTTTCTTCGCTGAGCCTAAAACGCCACCTTGAATGAACGAGAAACTTCTATAGTGAACAGCACCAACAGTTCACTTCAAGGCACTTCCGAGCCAAAGGAAGGACTGCCACTGATCTGCATGGGTATGCTTTCAAGATGTATTCGCAAAGTTTAATGTTTAGTATAAATTAGATGCTTGGAATTTCCTTTTACTAGGTCTTGCCTATGGAGGGCTTTCAGTTGTTTGTTGCCAAATGACCTCTTGTGGACCACACCAAAAACGTACAGTGTACTAACATGGGCTGACTTTCTTGTCACTGTCATTTGCTTGCTTCTTATTCAATGGCTTTCTTTCCTATTCTTGTGTTTGCTCCTCCCTGGGAACACTGCTCCTTTACCATCCTTTTGATTGGAAGACACGTGTCCTTGCACTGCTGCAATACATGGATCTACTTTTTAGGTCGAGCCTGGGCAGCGCATGCGCTGCTCTGCAAAACATGCTGTATTCAGGTATGAGATACACACCATGGGTGATAAATTCCTGAGTCTATAGTCAGTGCTCTCAATTGTCAGTATATCAGTTTCCACTCCTATCTGTATTAGTGGTGCTCAACGGAAGGAGGAGGCACCCCACCGCCTAAAGTTTAGATCCAAGAGATCTCTCTAAGTACCACAAAGCGATTCCCAAGCACACACTTTCAATTCAATAATATACACAATATGCAATATCTTGGACAGTCTTTGTCTTTTGTTATTTATTTTATTTTGTTTCTTAATGCCCAGCCAACATGTGTTTCATCGTATTGAGTATTTCCCACGACTTTCTCAGGGCTTCTTCCTGGCTTATGCCTAATCAACCTTCTCCCCGGTTCTATTTCTGTCCCAGTGGTATCATAGGCGCGTCTCAGTAAAACGTACTCATATGTATTCAGTATGCTGTGTACTTTCTTGATGGTCACAAATGTTTTATTTCCGTAATGGCAGTATCCACATTCAATATTCGATTGTGTTCGGGTTCCCATAATCTGTAACCCAGACGTTCACTCCGCAGCTACACAGCCTACACTTTCTATCTCCTGGCGGCGCAACAGGAGATGAAACACTGTGTAGCCGCGGAGTGAACGTCTGGGTTACAGATTATGGGAACCCGAACACAATCTCATCAGCCAGGATAGCTTGACTCCAGTGGCATGGAAAGCATGACATCCACGTCTGGGCATACTCATCCCAAGCTGGGTGACAAACGCAAAGAGAACAATTGATTGACAGAATGCAGAATAATGTCATACATTCACCCCAGTACAGAGATCTGGGCCCAAATCCATCGTTTTTTTGCTCACCATGCCATTCCATTTTTAACCCAGCCATATGCAAATCAGTCTTGACCCTGTGCCCAATGGGGACAGTCCAGCTCAAACTGCCAGGCTAGGTCCTCCCTCGATTGGAAACAAGCATCCTAGGACGGGTTTTGGAGTTTCACCCTCATCAGCAAAGATAGCTTGACTCAATTGGTATGGAGAACACAGGACCCACGTCTGAGCATACCCATCCCACTCGGGGTGACAAACGTAAAAAGAACAATTGATGGACAGAACACAGAACAATGTCATACATTCATCCCAGTACAGAGATCTGGGCCTAAAGCCATTGTTTTTTTGCTCACCATGCTTTTCCAGTTTGGACCCAGCCATATGCAAATCAGTCTTGACCCTCTGCCCAATGGGAACAGTCCAGCCCGAACTGCCATGCCAGATCCTCCCTGGACTGTAAACAAGCATCCTAGGACCGGTTTCAGGGTTTCACCCCTCAAAAGCCAGGATAGCTTGACTCCAGTGGCATGGAGAGCACGGTACCCACGTCTGGGCATATCCGTCCCACTTGGGGTGACAAACGCAAAAAGAACAATTGATGGACAGAATGCAGAACAATGTCATACCTTCACCCCAGTATCTGAGATCTAAGCCTAAATCCATCGTTTTTTTGCTCACCATGCCATTCCAGTTTGAACCTAGCCATATACAAATAAGACTTGAACCTGTGCCCAATCGGAACAATCCAGCCAATGATTCTTTTGTTCACTTTAATAGTGGCCACGCCCCTTTCTTTAGACACTGCTCGCCATATTCAGGTTACAGCGAGCTTTGCCTGAAGAAAGGGGAGCGGCCACCATTATAGTGAAAGCACAGCATGGGGCGCATTTAAAAAAAAAAACATTTGTTTGTGAACTTCACAAACAAATGTTATATATATATTTGTTTATAAAAGTGCCCCATGTCGTGCTTTCCCTTTATTGGTGGCCGTGCCCCTGTCTTTAGAGGCGGCTTGCTGTAACCTGAATACGGCGAGCAGCATCTAAAGAAAGGGGCCCGGCCACCATTAAAGTGGTCTCACATTTGTGAGAGTTTGAGGTATTGGCATTAGAAATGACAATGCCTTTTATATATGTGTTAGTTTTCAAACACATAAATAAAAGGCATTGTCATTTCTAATGCCAATAACTCAAACTCTCACATATGTGAGACCACTTTAATGGTGGCCGGGCCCCTTTCTTTAGACGCTACTCGCTGTATTCAGGTTACAGCAAGCCGCTACTAAAGACAGGGGCGCGGCCACCTAAAATGTGGAAAGCTGCCAGGGTAAGACCAATTCTAAAAAAAAAAAAACAACTGCTGACCCTAAACTGCTTTTAAACTACGGTCTCATCTCTTTACTTCCCTATTTTGGGAAAATGTTAGAATCCCTCATAAACCAACAGCTCGTTGACCATCTTGAGAGCCATGGACTTTTCGACCCTTCACAGTCCGGTTTTAGGGCGGCGCACAGTACAGAGACAGCTCTGGTCGAGGTAAAAGATTACATCAGGCTGGCCTGGACAATCACAAGTCAGCTATCCTCGTCCTGCTTGACATGTCCGCCGCCTTTGACACCATCTCCCATAGCATTTAGAACATCGGCTCTGGGAGATAGGTGTCAGAGGAAATGCTCTCAACTGGTTTAAGAGCTATCTAGCTGACCGAGTAACAATTGTCCAAATTGGTAACAACTTCTCTTGCAAGAGAACGGTCAAGATGGGAGTACCACAGGGCTCCATTTTCAGTCCGACCCTTTTTAACCTGTATATGACTCCACTGGCCAAAGTGATCAAATCCTATAGATTTGATGTCATCGTATGCAGATGACACGCAGATCCTGATCACTATTGGCCCAGACCCTGTTGAAACCAAAACAGCGTTTCCAAAAATGTAAGTCTCATATTGATAAGGTGGATGAGTTCCAACCACCTTCAATTGAATGGTGGTAAGTCAGAGATCATGCTTTTTGGTAAGGCTCAGGAGCATTGGGCACACGACTGGTGGCCGCCGAAACCGGGCCCCTGCCCAATCCCAAAGTAAATGGTATGCAACGTAGGATTCTACATGGACAATCAATGGTCCATTTAAAACCAGATTAATCATATCATTGGTACCTGTTTTGAAGTGATGCGCAGTTTGCGGAAGGTTTTTATGGTTTAAATCTTTTATTGAGTTTTCAAAAAACCAGGAAACAACAAACAGACCACACGACCCTTCGGGTGGAGCAATGCTGAGCTTCGCGTATAAGACCCACACCAAGTTGTGCGGTAACCAAGATACAGACAATGCCATACATGTAGAGTCTCTGCAACGGGGAAATTAGGTCCCAGAACCCCCCCACCCCCCTCGTCCACCCAGCAAAGGAAAAAGTAAAAGGGAAACACCACGCCTCCAATGGAAGGCCCAAAGCGGATCGTCAGCCCTGCATCTTGTGCCTGCGTGGCTGGGTCTTTGGGTCCTCGATCAGAGTGTCTGCTAGACGCAATAAGCGCAGGTATCGGGGGCAGCTCAGTTCCCTAAATTCCCCTGTGAGTAGAGTTTAGAATGGCCGCCAAAGTGCTGCAAACTCATCTCCTTTCCCTGCCTTCTCCAGCGACAACTTCTCCATTCCCAGTATCATCCATAACCTGTGGAGCCAACCTGTGTGCGGGGGGGGTTGTGTGGCCCTCCAATGTGCCAAGACGTTCTGAGTGGCAGCCCCTAAGGCGATCGCTATGAGCCTCCCTCTCCTGGACTTCAAGGGGTACATCAGTGCATTAGGGAGTCCGAGCAGAACATAGGCGGGAAATCTGGGAAGCTGGGTATCCAAATGTGAGTCTATCTCATCTAGGATCGCACTCCAGTAAGGCTGCAACCGGTCACAGCTCCACAGTAGGTGCTCTAATGTGCCCAGCTCCCCACACCCCCTCCAGCAACGATCACTAATGCGTGGATCCCATTGATGCAGGCGTTCCGGCGTATGGTACCAGTAGGTGGCCACTTTGGTCAGAGTTGCGGTGAGGTCTGTGTGGAAGGCCGAGTGCCTAGCCCTATGGTATATGCCTCCTCATTCTTTGTGCGTGAGTTGCCTCCCCAGGTCCCGCTCCCACCTGGCCCTACCTGCATTGTATGTGTATATGTTACTGAGGAGGAGGTGTTGGTATAGGTCGGAGATCAATTTCCTATCCGAGGTGCGTGTAGCCAACCATTTCTCATACGGGGTGAGGAGGCGTTGTGCGCCCGGTTTGATCGTTGGCTGTAAGGCCCAGTGTCGGACCTGCAGATAGGGTAGGTGGTCAGATTCCGGTATACCATAGGCCTCCTTCACCTTATGAATTGGAGGATGCCGTTTAGGTCGAACAGGTGCCCTAGAGCTCTGCAGGACGAACGTCTCCATACCGCAAACGCCTTGTGGTCCAGTCCCGGGGATAAGTCGGGATTATCGAAAAGCGGTGTCATCGGGGAGGGGAACGAAGTAAGTTCGTGTCGGACCGCAACTCGGTCCCACACATCCAGAACAGTGCTCGTGATCTGCGAAGCATAGAGATTGAGGGGCCGGTGACACCGCGGTAGAAAGGGAACCCCCTGAAGTGGCCTGCCCGCTACAGCTTGATCTTGAAAAAGCCAATTCCAGCTGGTGCACCTCCACCAAGGTGCGAAGTTGTGTCGCCTGAAAGTATAAAGAGAGGTCAGGCATCCCAACCCCGCCGTGATCGGGAGGGAGAACGGCAAGCGCGTGCTTAAAGCGTGGATGGCGGCCATTCCAAACAAAGCGCGCCAGGTCGGACTGAGTCCGTTGGATCCAACCTGTGGGTGGGCGCAATAGGAGGGTCTGAAACACGTAGAGGATTTGCGGTAGTAGGGTCATTTTGGTGGCTGCTATCCGTCCCAGCCAGGAGAGCAAAAGACGCTTCCATCTCCGGAGTTCGTCGCTAAGACGTGAGCGGAGCCTGGCGTAATTTGCTTCCGCCGTGGCCCGAATGGTCGGGGCCAGTAGGACTCCCAAATAGGGGATAGTGGTATCGGACCATTGCATATCAAATTCCCCTTGAGCTTCGGAGAGTATCTGTGGTGACAGGGAGATATTCAAGGCCTCCGATTTCTCCACGTTGATTTTAAACCCCGAGGCCAGCGCAAAGGTGTGAAGCTCAACAAAGAGCGCTCGGAGGGATTGCATCGGCTCTGTAAGGGAGAGCAGAATGTCATCCGCTTATAAACTAATCTTATGCACGTCACCGCCAAAGGGGATGCCTTTGATAAGGTTGTGTTGCCTTACCCGCTGCGCTAATGGCTCCATATATAGAGCAAAAAGGATCGGTGAGAGCGGGCACCCTTGCCTGGTGCCCCTGCTGATCGGAAAGCGCGGGGAGGTGTGCCCATTGACCCGGACTGTGGTATTAGGCTGGCGATAGCAATTTAGAATGCGGTTGCAGAGGGCCTCTCCCACACCGAAGTGCTGCAACACCAGTTCCAGATAAGGCCAGTGCACCCTGTCGAACGCCTTTTCAGCGTCGATGGTAAGCAGCATACAGTCTGGCCTCGTCCGTGACCCGGCCTCGATGAGGTGGAGGACCCGTTTTGTATTATCGCTGGTCTGTCGTGGGGGAATGAAACCTGCTTGGTCGGGTTCCGCCAACTGCTGCATATACGGTGCTAGACTGTTCGCGAGAAGGCCCGTGTAGAGCTTAAGATCTATGTTTAAAAGGGAGATCGGCCTGTAAGAACTACACCGGGTGGGGTCCCGGCCGGGTTTGGGTATAACCGATATTGCTGCTTCCAACAGGTCCGCGGGAATGGCGCCGGGCTGGTCGAAAGTATTAAAAAGGTCCCACAGCAGTGGGGCCACCTGAGGATAAAGGGTTTTAAAAAAGGCTGCGGAGTAGCCGTCCGGGCCAGGCGATTTCCCCAATTTGAGGCGAGATATCGCCGAGATTACCTCCTCCAGGCCAATGGGCCCGTCAAGGAACTCTGCTTGTGCCTCGTTCAAAGATGGAAGGGGTGCATCTCCCAGGTATGCGCGGCCGGCCTGCAGGTCAAGCGGGTCCGCTGCGTACAAGGTCTCGTAAAAGTCCCCAAAAGCCGCTGCAATATCAGCATTGTCGGTGACGAGGTCCCCCTGACTGGACCGGATGGTTCGTAGGTCCTGTCTTTGGCGTTGCTCTCTCAGCCTGCTCGCCAAGAGTTTCCCGCAGCGATCACCTCCAGTATAATACGCATGCCGGAGGCGTAGGGCAGCATATTCCGCCACATCCTGGTCCAGAGCCGCCAACATCTTTCTTTCCGCGCAAAGTTGGCGCCCCGCCCGAGCCGCCCCCGTGCGCTGGTGCATCTGCTCCAGCTCCGCTACACGTTGACTTATCTCTGCCCTTTTCTGAGCGCGTTCCCTGTTGTTGGCCGTGGCTATGGAGATAAATTCTCCCAGTAGGACCGCCTTGAGTGCGGCCCACTGTGTAGCTTTAGTAATATCCGTGTTTGCATTGTGGGTGAGGAACTAGGTGATGGCTGCCTTAATCCGCTCAACTATGGCCGGGCTCTGAAGCAAGGTATCTCGCAGGCGCCAGTGTCGTTGCGGGGCAGACGCGCTCGGAAAGAGGAATAAGGCCAATACTGGGGAGTGGTCCGACAGGGAGGACGTCTATGTCCTGCGCTTGGGGCACCAACTGTGAAGAGCACAGAAAGTAATCAAGTCTCGCGTAGGATTTGTGGGCTGCCGAGTAGTGGGTGTATGCCATGGCTTGTGGGTGGAAGAGCCTCCACAGGTCCACAAGGCCCAGGTCTGAGAGGTGAGCGTGGCCTGCCTTGGAAAGTGCTCCCACCTGTCCATAACGTTGGCCGCAACGGTCTGCCGTGTTGTGGAAAACTAAATTGAGATCGCCTCCCAGCAGTACGTGTGGCTGTGTGTGAGATGTGGCCATCTCTAATGCTGTATGTAGGAATTTTTCCTGGCCCTCATTGGGTGCATATAAGGAGCCCACTAAGATTGTCTGCCCCGCTATTAGAAAGCGGTGTAGCAGCATCCTGCCTTTGATCTCCGCCTCCTTCTGCAAAACCTGCCCCCCAAAGGACTTGGACACTAGAATCGCTACTCCTGCCACCTTCTTGGACGCTGACGAGAAGAGCTGTATGGGGAAGGCCCGGGACTTAAGTCGATGGTGATCCTTTGGCAACAGATGCCTCTCCTGTAGGAGGCAAATGTCCGCTGCAGAGTGCTCCAGGAAGGAAAGTATCGCCCTACGTTTGATCGGATTGTTCAGTCCCCTCACATTAAGAGAGAGGAGATCAGTGTGCGGGGCATCTTATGTGATTAGCCGGGCCTGCGTAGTGCTGAAACTGGTGCATGGAATAAAGGGAAACTCAAAAAACGGTGGACAAGGAGGACCTCGCCCTCCCTCCTCCCTCCCCCGAACCCAAACCCCCCAAACTGCCCCTCACCCCCAAAGCTGCCGGGCAGCTGCACTCCCGCCTCCCTCCCTCTCCCCCCCAACTCCCTTCTCCCTTCCCAACCCCCTCCCCAGTTCCAACGTTGAACCCCGCACTAGTGCCGAGCACCCCCCGATCCTCAAGAGTAAGGGACCCGCTTCTCATGGAGGAACGTGGTGACAACCTTGAAGGCCCTCCTTTTCTGTAAGGTAATAGCGGAAAGGTCCTGATAGAGTGTGACCTGCTGACCTTGATAGCGTAGAGGCTGCTTTCGGCGCGCCTCCTGCATTATCCTCTCCTTCAATGGAAAATCCGGCAGAAATGCCAAAATGTCCGGCGGAGGAGCGGGCGCTCTGCGCACCAAGCCCACTCTGTGCGCCCTGTCAATGCGTATCACAAAGTCTTCCCCTTCCCCCAGGATGTCCCGAAAAAGGCCTTGCAGGAACAGGGTGACATCACCCCCCTCCGCCTTGGATGGTACATCTCGGACGCGTATATTGTTCCTCCGGGAACGATTTTCTAAATCTTCTGCATGGGCCTGTAAGTCCAATTGCTGTTCCTGCAGGCGCAGCACCTCCTGCTGTAGTTGCTCCACTTCTTCACTCCGCGATTGATCAGCATCTTCGACAGCGGCCACCCTTTCCCCCAGACCGCCGACGTCGCGGCGGAGCTCCCGGTACTCTCCTGCCATATCCTGCTTTAGGGTCTGGAAGTCCTCCTGCAATGAATTGAACAGGGACTCCAGGAACGCTTTGGTAATCGGGGCCCCATCTTCTTCTTGCCCCGCAGAGTCTTTGGCCGCCGCCGGGCCCGAAGGGCTTTTCGTCCCCTTAGCCGCTCCCTTCGTTAGCATGTCCGTGATGGTGCGTCCTCTGCGTGACCCCCTGGACATGGCGGGTCCGGCCGAGTAAGTGCTTCTAGGAGCTCCCCACCGTGGCTCGAGGCCGCACTCCCTCTGTCTCCACCACCGACTCCCGGGCCCACCAGCTCCACCAGGGCCACCCGTCCAGCGGCTCTCCCAGCTGAGAGGCCAGTGAACCTAGCCGGCGGTGTCCACAAAGCTCCAGGTCCCAGGAAGGGCCCCCCCAGTCCAGTCCTCGGTCCGCTCACCGCTGGACCCCTGGGGAGCACGCCTCTGCGACCCTCCAGGCGCCCTCGTGTTCAGGGGTTCCCTCGCGTAGGCTGCTTCCCGCCAACCGGTCAAGGCTTCAAAGAGGGGCCCCCTCCCGACGAGGCTCCAGGGCCGAGTCCCACGCCATGGGCAGGCCGCACTTCCTCGATGGGCCCCCACTCCCACTCCAGGGGTGCTCCCGGGCCCTCCTAAGCCGCCACTCAACCTTGTGGCCACCACAGAGTCCCCACGTTGTGCGATGGCAGGCTCCACAACAGCAGGGGCCCCATTCCTGGTACCGCCCTCAGGCCTCTGAGTCCCGGTCCCGCCTGAAGCTAAACCTCCACACGCTCCCGGCACCTCCAACCTCACTTCCAGGCGTAGGCCTCCGAGCCTGGGCCTCAATTTTCGCTGCCCCTCCCGGGCATCAGGTTATCTGCGCCAGCCCTCGCCGCCACTCCAGTGTGTCTCGCCGTCCTCCACTGTCCGCTGTCTCTGGGGGGTCCCACAGTACCTTCCTCCACCGTCCCCGGTATGTAGGCTGTTCCTCCCGCTCTCCGCCCCTCCGGGAGTAGGCCTCTGAGCCAGGACCTCGATTTTCGCGCTCCCAGGGCTCGCGCGCTCACAGCCCCAGGGTGCCTCTCACCTCGGTCTCCGCCGTAACTGCCACTCCTGCGGGGTCTCTGCTGGCCTCTGATTACCGGACCGCCGCCCACCGCTCACGGCCAGCGGCCCAGCTTGCCACCTCCAGCCCCTGCTCACCTCAGCCCGGGGGTGCACGGCTCGCAACCCGTGGCCGCACCGCTGTGGCCGGATCTCCGCTCCTGAGCGCCGCCGCGATCTCAGCCGCTCTGGTGAGGGAAGCACCACAGTCCCTGCGTCAGGGGCCTCAAAGGGTGATGCCAGGGGGGGGGGGGGTTTAACGCTATGGGTCGGGCATTAATCGGGGCCGGGACCGGGAGCCTCGCTAGCACACGTCCGCTGCGGTCGCCATCCTGGCCACGCCCCCTGCGGAAGGTTTTCAAATGGATTCCCACTGAGGCCAGGAAACCATTAGTCCAGGCACTTATAATAAACCGAATGGACTATGGAAATGCCTTATTGCTTTCAATTAATGAAAATCTCTTAAAGAAACTCCAAATCTTGCAGAACACTGCCGCCAGGTTATTCCTAGATCTTCCGCGTAGATCTTCCTCTTCTCCTTGTTTAAGAGCCCTTTACTGGCTTCCGGTGAGAAACAAATCCTTTTTAAGACCCTCTGTTTAACACACAAGCATATGTATGGCAATGGCCCGAAATACTGGTCAAAAAAACTATGTTGGTATCAGCCACCTAGGGTGCTCAGATCCAGTAATGAATCATTACTCACTTAGAATCCGCACCGCCAGAAAAGGAGGCAGGTCTTTCTCTTTTCTTGCTCCGGGCTTGCGCTGGCATCATGGAATAAAATTCCTTCACACTTGTGCATCATCCCTGATCACAACTGCTTTCGTAAGAAGTTGAAGACATGGCTATTTGATAACTAAGCCAGCATCTCTATCAGAGCCGTCTGCAAGTGCCAGGAGACTTCCAAGTGATGTGTGCGCTATACAAATGTCCCTGATTTGATTTGATTTGAAGTGGTCTCACATTTGGGAGATTTTGAGTTATTGACATTAGAAATGACAATGCCTGTTATATATGTGTTAGTTTTCAAAACACATAAATAAAAGGCATTGTCATTTACAATGCCAATGGCTTAAACTCTTGCAAATGCGAGAACTATTGCATTGCAAATGCTTGTTTACATAGCTGCCTGTATGACAGCTGCCTAGAATGATAATTGTCTTTAGCACAAAATTAACTTAAGTGGGAGCCTGACTTGGTGGCAAATGTGGTCTTTGCTCCCATGCTGAACAGGCATGGGCAAAGTCAAAATGTTTCGCCTATGCAAGATCTATTGGCTTTGTCAATTTTTTTTAGCTATGTTGTAAAACAGTGCAGCTGCTGTGGAGCATGGTTGAAAGTAAAATTAAGTGCTTGTAGAGGATATTATGTTATGAAATGGCCTATCATTGCATAGGATGCAATGCTATGGTATTGACTGTCATGGTATGGTATGATGTGGCCTGTCATTTGGTATGGTATTGTATTTTATGGCCTGTCATTGTACAATATGGTCTGTTGTATAATTTGGTATGGTATGGTTTGTCATTGTAAAGTATGGGATGTGGTATGGTATTGCTTTTCATTGTTTAGTATGATATGGTATGTCCTGTCATTGTTTAGTTTAGTTTAGTATGGTATGGTATAATTTGGTCTGACATTGTATAGCCTGATGTTATGTGTATTTTTAAAGTGCACTATTTCCCGCAAGGGTATCCTGGTACTGTGATATTATGGCCTGTCATTGTGTATCATGATAAGGCCTGTCATTACATAATGGCATGGTATGTTATGGTAAGTATGACATGGTATGCCTGCCATTGTATAGTATGATATGGTATGGCATGGTATGGAATGTCATTGTATGGAATGAGATAGTGCGGCCTGTCATTGTTTGGCATGGCCTGTCATTTTATAGTATGGTATGGTATAACCTTTTGTATATCATGGTGTGACTATATTATGTCCTGTCATTGTATAGTGTGGTATGGAATGGCATGTCATTGTATAGTATGACATGGTATGGTATGATATGGTCTGTCATTCTCTAGTATAGTATGGCCTCTTACTATATAGTATGATATGTTTTTCCGTGTCAATGTACACATTAAGCTACAGGAGGTAGGACAAGAGAAGAGGCCAAACAACCCCTTTCCTTTTCTCTGTCTTTTCACGCTAGAATGTTCTATCCAACTTGTAACTATGCAAGCATAAAGCAATTTAAAACACACTCTGTTTTTTTGTATAAAACATTTTAATCATGCCCAAGACATCCTATAGATCATGACACTTACCAAAAAAGTACTTTGTTACAAACCAAATTAGTAATTACTTATTATTGACAGCACTAAGACATTAAGGTATTTTGAAATCATTGTTAAAAGTGATTTTAATAACCTGTTGGCTGCTGGTGTTATGCGGCACCAAAGAGAGCATGGAGTAAAACCAGAAACAAGACCACCTAATAATTAGGGATCGGCGTAACTCACATAATTTTCCGTATTGTAACTACACAAGATTACCGCAAAATTACACAAGATTACACGGAATTCTGCAAGGGGTGTAACCCAGCATTTAGCATATTTTCTTAGAGCAAAATTCAGCCTTGTGTCCAAAATAGACCCAAGGATGGATTTTGCGGTAAGAAAATAGTGATAAATTCAGAAGAACACGAACAGCAGCAGCAAGCAGCTATTCATGCTTGCAAAGTTTGTTGTTTCTGTGCTCCTGAGACAGAATGTTTGTGCCAAATTACTCATAAATATGCAAACGGATGTATTTACATTATTTTAAGTAATTTCCACATCAAAGAGTACCGTTGAATTACTGAAATTACTCCAATTACTCCAGAAATATAAACATTTTGTCCAGGCATACTAAAAACGCACATATATATATATACATATATATATATATATATATCAAGGAAAACTATCTATAAGGAAGGGGCTCCTAGTGTATGTTTATACAGGGGAAACACATTTGTGTTTTTAGAAGACCCTCACTCGCCAACCTATTTGGTGACATGCTTCATTATTGGGTCCTACCCAAGGTACCGAGTGTAACTTGGGTGTCCTTCAACGTCTGGATATAGCGAAGCAGGTTTTATGCAGTGTGTGTACAGTGAAAGTGAACGAGTGAGAATTAAAAACTGTCCAAAGGGTCCCAGGTAACAAAAGGGACTATTTTAATGTTTGGGCCCTTGGCAGTGGTTAAAAATGAGAGGCGGATATCGGTGGAGGTCTTTAGTAACGTCAAATATACACTAGGACCACCTTACTTATAGCTAGTTCTCCTTGATATATACAAACATACATATTCAGGGAAGTCAACTGGCCTCAGTACTTTTCCTCTCTCTCTCCACCTTGATAATTGATACTAAAAACGCATACAATCTTGCAGAGTGCTGCAAGCGGATGAGAAAACTAGGCCATGACAGAAAGTGGAAGCAATGGAAGGACACACTCTAAACAAAAAGAAAGAAAGCTGTTCTTAGTCCATGCTCCAGGGATGGGGGAAACATACAAACAGAAAATGAAGCCAAAATGAAGCCAGCAGGTGCTTACCAAACAGGATCCAGCAAAGACTGACTTTTAAGCCAACAAATTGAAAGTAATAGGTGGGCTCTAAGCCACCAGAATGTAAATAAAATGTCTTGCAAGAGACAGGTGAAACTGAAAAAAACAAAAGCTGTCATTGGTGAAAAATTACCTCTGCTAAGGTGCATTATCAGTCTTCGTCTACTACCTCCACCCTGTTTGTAGAAAGTGTTTGAATACTTATTGTGCCTCCCCATGAGGTGCTCTACTTATTGAAAATCAAGTCTGTGAATCAAAAGCTTACCTAGTGTCTCACACAATGTATAGAAAATGAAGAACAACAGATGCAAGAATAGATGCGTATATCTTTACTTAAGACACCACTTTGCTTCCCCGGTTTTTCCCATCATCACCCGAGGATTGAATGTATAATCTCAGGGTTGTAAGGTAGTAAGTTAAAAATTGGAAAACATAAATGGGCAGAATTGTGTCCTGAATGAATGTTTTCAGATATCTATGTGTCTTATTTTTTAATGTATTTATTTGAGTTGAGTTGAGTAATCTTTATTCGGCAAATTTCACCATAAAAGAACACAATATAAACAGTTCAAACAGATAAAAGATTATAAGATACAATGGAAACAGTGCCACAACATTCACAATCACAATTTACTGGCAATAAAAATAGTCCTTAGCTAGTGGATTTTCTAGTGAGAGGTTTCAGCAAACGGCAACGTGTCCTCCACGCACTCCCTAGGAATTTAGCCACCCCACAGATCATACTGGCAGATGAAGAGTCTGTAGTAAGGACACGTAATGCCTGGCTATGGCACCTTAGTCCTAGTTCCCTACAGACGGGTTTCAACCAGAATTTCCGTGCTCCTTTGTAAGCTGGACAAGCGAAGAACAGGTGAGCCACCGATTCCTTAGGGGCCGCACAACCCGGGCAGCCCAGCGGGCTAGTAACTGAGTTCTTCCATTTACCCGTAAACTCATATACCGGGAGCGTCCCATATCGCAATTTTAGGTACAGTGCACGATCCAGTGGTATGGTTATTAGATCTAAAAAGGATTCCAATTTACGCATACACTTAATGGACAAAAATTGGTCAGTAAGAGAGCCCAATTTCCTAGACCGCATAACATTATTCTGTACCCAGTCCCAGTATAGTTTTTTTATGACATCTTTCGGTGGAGGTGATTGCAACTCCCATGCCTCACCGAGACCTAAAGTAAAAACCAATTCCTTCAGGTTATTTAACCATGCTATTTTTTTACTAGTGTCCAGTAAAAGTAGTTCATCTAGACCTTCTGCGTACTTTGCCAGCTCTTCAGTTCTTCGTAAACGGGACCAAAATAGCAACGGGCGGAGCCTCACCAAATCCTTTACAGATTTCCTGCCCAGATCTAATCTTAATGGGATCAAGGGGGTGGAAGTGGGAAGAGCTACCACTTTCCTAAAAAAGTTGTTTTCTGATGTCATCAAGTCTGAGATCCCTTCAAACCCCCACAACTCCGAACCGTAAAGTGCTGCAGGTAGTGTCTGCCCCTCATAAATGGTCATAACTGGGGAGACCGGTTTGCTGGTTGACTCGCGTAACTCCTTCAGCGTCACCCCGGATACTCTTTGATGGTTTAGTAGCATTTTGGACAGATGGTCCTTCCAGGTCATGTGACTGTTGATACGGACACCAAGATAATCAAAGGACTCAACCAGTTCAAGGGGGGCGTTGTTAAGCACGAAATTATTTTTAAATCTCTTCGAGGGTGCGAAGGCCATCAACTTGGTTTTTGATGTGTTGATAGTTAGGCCTCTAATGGTGCAGAAGGAGCTAAACTGATCCAGGAGTTTTTGCAAGCCCACCGGGGATTTTGAAATCAATAGGGTGTCGTCGGCGAAGAGAAGTGTGGGGATTCTCTCCCCCGCCAGGGATGGGGCATCCGACTCCACCCCCCTTAGATGGTCCACCACTCCGTTTACGAATAGGGAGAAGAGGGTCGGGGCCATAACACATCCCTGACGCACTCCTCGCCGCACAGGAATCCTATCAGTAAGTTGACCCTGGGATCCCCATCTCACTCTAGCATAATTCCCCTCGTGTAGCTTAACAATTAGGCTCAGAAGCCCACTGGGAAAACCCATCTCTCTTAGCGTTCCCCAAAGCTTGTTGCGAGGGACCAGGTCGAATGCGGTTTTAAGATCAATGAACGCCATATACAAACTACCCTTCATAATTACAACCGCCTTCCAGTATATGGCGAACAGACGAAAGACCTGGTCCATCGTGCCTACCCTCCTTCTGAACCCCGCTTGTAGGTGGGAGAGGATACTAGCCTCCTCTATCCAGTCACCTACTCTTGAAATGATGACCCTGCCAACCACTTTCTGAATTATATCTATCAGACTAATGGGCCTGTAGTTAGCAGGGTCATCTCTAGCCCCCTTCTTAAACACCGTGACTACCTCGGCCCCCTTCCAGGAGTCTGGAACCTGGTGTCCCCTCATGATCAGATTCATAACAATCGCAATTAGTTTAGCCCAAGCCTCCGGATCCGTCAACAGTAGATCCCCAGGGATCCCATCCTGCCCAGCGGCTTTTTTTGGAGTTAAGTGTCTAATCGCCAAAACTACTTCACCCGTTGAGAACATAAGATCGCTTTCAACCGCGGGGACCCCTGCACCCTGGCTAATCACCTCTGGGCTAGTTGGTTCATCTAAGTCGCCATAAAGAGATGAAAAATGTGTAAACCATTGCTGGCAGGTTATATGATCAGCCAATGGTTGCGATCTTCTCTGCCTTGAACTATTGACCAATTCCCAAAAAAGGTTTGGGTTCCTGCCACTCGCAGCATTGGAAAGATCCAACCAATGCTGTTCCTCCCACTCCTTTTTGGCCAATGATAAGGCTTTCTGGTAGTCCCTCCTGGCCGCTCTAACCAATGGGGGGTTCCCTGAAAGCAAAGCCTCTGTTAATTTTTTCCTGGAGCTTTTACACCGGTCATTATACCACACTTTACTGAGAGTAGGGGGTATAGCAGGAGCCCTATTACCTTTCCTCTTGGAGATGAAAAATTGACCAACTTGGTCTATTGTCCTTTTATAGGCAGAGTCAAGGGTGGGGTATTGGGGATTGGCGGTCCTGTCTTCACCAACCCATGTATCTAGGGTAGAAGACAGGCCCTCAACCAATACTTTAATACTTCCTAAATCCCCCTCATTGAGCCTAGCCCTATCCCATTTCAACCTACGGTTATTATTAAAGGGGATAACTTCTTTAGTTATTTTTGGGTTAACCACCCCTCGCCTGGCCTCCCGCAATCCCCAGTAGAATTTACAACACAGGGGATTGTGGTCACTATCCTGGCTTGGGACGACCTCCATGTCGATCAGGTCCGGCCAGGATCCAACATCTATCAGGATGTAGTCAATTCTGGACGGGCCCGAAAGTCTATTGAAGGTCCAAGCCCCTGAGCGGTCGGATATTGTCCTGCCGTTCAGGGCTCTTAATTTATGGTCCCTTGTCAGTGCGTTAATTTGTATAGCTCTGGACGACCATTTCCTTACAGGGGGCAGGGAAAGGGATGGAATGGACCAATTTGAATCCTCCTCTTCGATCCCTAAGGGATCGTCTCCGAGAAGAGGTTCAAATGTACAATTAAAATCACCCCCCACCAGAATTTTAGCTGAGCAGGGGCATTCAGCTAGGGTCAAATCCAGGGAAGCTAGGGTCAAGGAGGGGGAGTCACCCTGTGTCCCTCTGGCATAAACGTTAAAAAGGTCGAGCCTGCCAACATCCTCCCCTCCTTTCACCGAAAGGTGTAGTATATCATTACACTCCCAACTGTGTCTTGTGACCACCCAATCCAGATCTATTTTTATCCATACTAACAGGCCGCCCGAAGGTCTACCCCTTCCCTTGCTTACTGCAGGCACACAATGGGTTGTATACCCCGATTTATGTAGCGGAACAAAACTCCATGTCTCCTGGAACAGGCAGACGTCGAACTGCTCAATTTGTGTGTGCCACTCTGGGATATCTAAATTCCGCCTTAGCCCAGCAATATTCCAAGAGAGGAGGTTTATTACCCTCCTCCCTCCCGGCAAAGAAGTATAACCCACCTTGGGCAATCTCTCCTTAACCACCCTGGTCGGAGGGCACCCCCCCTCCTGAGTTATTATAGCGAGGGTTGCAGAACAGCCAGCCGTGCTCATCACGGGCCCGGCTGGTCTGGGATCCTCTATTGTTACAATGGAGGGCACCATATGATCTACAGCTAGACTGCCCTCTTCTTTAGCGGTGCTACCCCAACGAGGGCAAGAGTCCTCATCCCCTAGAGGTTCATTACCATTTCCCCCACCCCCTCGCCCCCACCTTCAATCGCATTCTTCCAACCCAGATAGTTGGGAGAACCGATTGAAGGTATCCAACGGGGTAAAGGGCATCAGGTGGTTCATACTAGGACCCTGGTTAAGCATGTGTCTATGGGGGACCATAGACCAGGGGGGGTATAGATCAGGCACCCTAGTCAGCTGATGGCCAAGCTGAAATTGGTTGCTGCTGTGGGGGGGGATAAGGGGTGGCCTGTAGCCATGAGGTCTGTTTGTATATTTAAAATTAGTGACTTTTGTCCAGGGATAAAAATAAGTTAAGGACCGTGGTATAACACAGGTTTCACCATTTCCAGATGGCCAGTTTAGTATGTAATCGACTGCCCGGGGGTCTCTAAAATTGACCACCACGAGGTCACCCTCGATATCTTTAGTTCTCCTCCCCAGCCAATTGATCCGCCTAACATGAACTATGTCCCCGTCTATGTTAGGTGCGATCGGCCTATGCAACCTTAACCAATGAATAATTTTGTTTTTAAGGTCAGGAAATCCCTCCTTCTTGTTTTCTGATAATTGCGGGACACCCGTTAAGATCACCACATAGGGCACGGCTTCTGGGGGAATCTCTACTTGTGGGATCTTTTTCTGAGTCATTCTACTTCTGCCCTCGTCCCCTTGTACAATTTGGTTGTTACTCGATGGGGCCTTTGTGGGTGGTTTAGAGGGCCCTGCACCCAGCTCAATAGCTGGTGTTTTAGATTGTTTTGGTGTCGATATAATATGGTTTGGGGGCACAACTCCCCCCGATGGCCCTGCTCCCAGCTCAGCAGCTGGTGTTTTAAGTTGTTTAGGTGGCGGAATATTATGAGTTGGGGGCACCATTCCCCCCGGGGGTTGACTAGTTTGCTTAGCCAGAGCAGGCGCGGGAGTAGTTCTAAATTTACTTTGCGATGTGTTCGGAGGGGGTATCGGCTGTACCACCACACTTCCCTTATTTTTGGTTTGGGCAGCTATACTAGTTATGGCGGCTTCCAATATAGTTAATCTAATTTCCACCTTTTTGATAGACTCATTAATGGGTAGGAGGAGGGATCTTAACAAAAATTCCAGGTTCGCTGATGCTACGGCCGGAATTGGAGGTGATGTGATAGGAGGGGTAGCTCTACCGATGTTATCAGGGACCTCGTCTTGTCTGATTGTTACAACTGGACAGGGACCCGGTGTGGCAACTACCTGTGGGGTGTGCTCCTGCTCAACTATCTGTGGGGTGTGTTCCTGCTCAACCACTGTGGGCGTCTCAGATGAGGTCAGAATCTTAAACCCCTTACCAAACTCAGCGTGTAGTGTTTTTGCTTTGCCTATACCCACCCTATGTTTCCTTCTTTTTTTACTTGGGGGCGGGCGATGGGTCTGGGCGACGGGACAGATGTTAGCTTTCTGCTTCCTAGATTTAGATTTGTCAGTCACCCGACTGGCACTAGGGGTGGGTGAAACAATTATGATATTATCCTCAGGCAGACAAGGAGTAGCTACAAAATCACGAAACAGTAAGGGGATACCATCCTGACTTATATTATCCTCACTTGGGCCAATCGAGTCCCCTTCCCGGTTCAGTTCAAGGAGGCTGTCAGTGAGGGGTCTATGTTTCATATTCTCTACAGAGCGACGTCGCTCTGCCCTACGCTCCGCTAAGGTGAGATCCTTGTCTCCCTCGCTCCTCTTGGGAAAGTAATTCTCGAGGGATCCATTACGTAATCTGGGTTTTTTCCCCGGAGTTTCTACTTCGGTGGCCGTGTCCATTGTATGATATACTATGACCTCCGCTGGCAGATGAAAATGGTCAGGCCCAGCCCGGCCTCCTACGGCCCCGGACGGCCACAGACGGTCCCGCCCTTGTCCCGGGCTTCTCCCGGCGCCCTCCCGCGCGCTCCCGCGCAGCGGGAGAGACGGCTCCTTATGAAATGCTCTTGGGTGACCTAGGGGGCGTGGCCGGCAGGGAGAGGAGCCCAGCTGTCACGGGCGCGCGGGGACTCCTGGGAGTTCGAGTCCACCCGCTCTACCCTCGCAGCCCTGCCGGTTCCTAACAAGCCCCAAGCAAGCTTCCCCACACTGCTGAGACCGCGAAGCGGGACCCGCGCAGCGGGTCCGGCGAGCAGCAGCGGCTCAGCAGGAAGGATTCTCCGTGAGGTCCGTGGTTAAAGAGGTCCGTGGCGTGGCAGAGTTCTGGTCTGTTTCCCGCTGGTGTGGGGGCTGAAGGATGCTTAAATCAGCAAGCAAACGATGGGGGCGTGGCCGGCAGGGAGAGGAGCCCAGCTGTCACGGGCGCGCGGGGACTCCTGGGAGTTCGAGTCCACCCGCTCTACCCTCGCAGCCCTGCCGGTTCCTAACAAGCCCCAAGCAAGCTTCCCCACACTGCTGAGACCGCGAAGCGGGACCCGCGCAGCGGGTCCGGCGAGCAGCAGCGGCTCAGCAGGAAGGATTCTCCGTGAGGTCCGTGGTTAAAGAGGTCCGTGGCGTGGCAGAGTTCTGGTCTGTTTCCCGCTGGTGTGGGGGCTGAAGGATGCTTAAATCAGCAAGCAAACGATGGGGGCGTGGCCGGCAGGGAGAGGAGCCCAGCTGTCACGGGCGCGCGGGGACTCCTGGGAGTTCGAGTCCACCCGCTCTACCCTCGCAGCCCTGCCGGTTCCTAACAAGCCCCAAGCAAGCTTCCCCACACTGCTGAGACCGCGAAGCGGGACCCGCGCAGCGGGTCCGGCGAGCAGCAGCGGCTCAGCAGGAAGGATTCTCCGTGAGGTCCGTGGTTAAAGAGGTCCGTGGCGTGGCAGAGTTCTGGTCTGTTTCCCGCTGGTGTGGGGGCTGAAGGATGCTTAAATCAGCAAGCAAACGATGGGGGCGTGGCCGGCAGGGAGAGGAGCCCAGCTGTCACGGGCGCGCGGGGACTCCTGGGAGTTCGAGTCCACCCGCTCTACCCTCGCAGCCCTGCCGGTTCCTAACAAGCCCCAAGCAAGCTTCCCCACACTGCTGAGACCGCGAAGCTCGTGGTGCTCGGAATAGTTACACACATTAGTGTGTATGATTGGTGATGAACAGGGCTATACAATGACAGCAAATTATATTAATGTAAATTGCAAATTCACTTATTTTCATATTACATAATTTAAAAAATATATATTTTTGTTATTTTTGACTTGAGACAAAATATAGTAGTGGTATTATACATACTTCACGATTCAGAATAAATGTTGTACCCTGCAATCCGGTACATACAATGCCACAAAAAGCATTTACAGAATTTACTATGTCAAATAAGATTGCCAACTGGGCAGGCCTGGAAAAGTCCGTAACAAAGATTGTAAAGTGCCCATTCCTGCTGCATCGTGATAGAAGGAAAGTATAGGATGGTGCGAACCAAGCTCCGTTGCTGCCTGAGTCGTTGAGAGTCAGTTCTTCCATAACAATGCTTGGGGCCATGTTGGGGTTTCTGATAGGTAATATTGTTGGGGGCAGTAGGATACTGTCATTGCGCAGAGTGGAATGGAGGGAGGCCACATAGATAAATTCTAGGAATATAGACGGCAGGCCAGTAACTTCACAGCATTCTAAAACTAATGTCATTTTTTGTGCGTTCCATATAATCATGCCGGAGTGTACCACAGTACACCGCCTATGGGTACTCAGCAACCCTCTATGCTTCCCCCTGAGGTGGGCTGTGCTTTTAGCCCCCACCCATTCTATAAACTTTTTTTCCACTGCTAAATTGGGTGCATGATGGGGACTTTCACTTCATTGTTGTAACTCATTTAGCCAGTAGGAGAGAGACATCTATTAATCTTGTTGTGGCCTTCTCATTGTTAGGTCTAAGGAACAACCCTAACAAGCAGTGTTAGATTTTGGTAATCTTGCTGCGCTCAGTGGCCTGCGCAACATCATGAAGTCCCACCTGGAAAAATTATTGCAGCAATGGACAGGACCATATCATATGCAAAACATCCACTTGTAGAGCATGACAACGCGGGCAGATGCCTGCCGTGGGATTGCAGCAATTATATATAATGAAAAATGCCACAATTTTTAAAATAAATATTTGGGGAGGTCGGCATGAATAGGGCTCAGGGAGTCAGGCCTCATACCTCCTCCCCGTAATAATAGAATTTGGTCCAGGGAATTGGGGCTCCAGATCCAGATTATTAAGGCCTGGGAGGGCATGGCCCCCTCCCCTTAAAATTAGAATTTAGCCCCGGGGGATGAGTTCACCTGGGCTTAATAAGGCTCAGGGAGGTAAAGATGACTGTTTCCTGAAGCCCACGGTAACAAAACACTGAAATATGTGGAATTCAAGTGCCCTCATGAAGCTGTCACCTTCTCAGGAGAAAAAGCCAAAGGTGTGAAACAGCTTCTTGCTGATGAAGTCTTCACAGAGTTGGAGAAAACTAGGAGTTAGTAATCCAAGCGAGGAAGTCCCACGATCGAAGTGGCAGAAGTGGAGAGAGAAAAGAAACAAGCGAAGGATCATGGCTTTTTTTAGACACACCCCCCAATGAGACCAAAGCCTTCAAATAGTGAAACAACATGAAAAAGACTTGACATCAAAATCACATGAGAGGAAACATAGTGAACATAGTGATTTGAGAAAGTCAGGAAGAAACCAAGGGAGGAACAGCCATAAAAAGAAAAGAGAACAAACACCTAAAATAGACTATTTGTGGAGTCGCCATAAAAGGCAGCTGCAAACCCCCAGGGAGGTGATTCCCATTTTGTGTTTGAAGGAAAAAGGAGCAGGAGACCGGGAGGGAACAGTCCCAGGTGAGAGACTCTCCCAACCTGCAGTTTCAAGCTTCGTATTGCCTCTTCTGAGCCCCAGTCCTGCAAGAACCTGCAATGTACTGTGGTTCTCTGGAGCCCAGGTGACCAAGAAGCTGCAGACGCAACACAGATGAGCTATCAAATGCTGGCTCTTCAATCCATCAAAACCAGATAGTTATATCCAGTATAAAAAAGGCCGTCTTTCTTTGTCTATCAGTTGAAAACGGTCTACTGCTGCCTTTTTTCAACAAATGTTTCTCCATAATGGCTAATCATGATAGACAGAGGTCTTCCTCTTAGGCCAAGACAGACAGCGGGATTCACCTACTCACACGACCACTCACACGAACACCCAAAGCAGAGCATCATGAGACATAGGATCATCTCCTCCTCATCAGTTATTGCAAATTACCCATTGTCTCCAGCATCACCCAATGAAAAGTGTAATCCACCTTTCCTGTTAGGCCTATTCCAGCAAGGTCTACAGCTTTTATTGACAGAACCAAAGAATGATGGATCTTAACTTAACCTCATCAAATTGGTCTAGGGTTTCTGCAACCTTTCTATCATGGGAAGCATCTGTTCTAACAAGATCTTACCCCGGAGCTGAGGGAAACAAATAGGGGCCTATTCACAAATTGCATTCTTTAGTACAGGGTTCTTCAAACTGTGGGGCGCGCCCCCCTGGGGGGGCGCGGCACCATCCCAGGGGGGGGCGCGGGCTCCACTCCGATTTTCCCTTTGAGCCCGTTCCTTTGTCTGGGTGATTCTCCCAGGAGGGGGCCAATTCATGCAGTCGACAGCTTCGGCTGCAGTGCAGGCAAGGAGTCTCCTCTGCTAAAAACGAAAGTAAACAAACAGACACGCTTTCAGCTTTAGCAGAGGAGACCCCTTGCCTCCCACTGCAGCTGAAGCTGTCTGAATTGGCCCCCTCCTGGGAGAGTTAGCTCTTCCCAGAAGGGAGAGAAGCTTTCCGGAGAGGGTTTGAGGCACGGGCGGGGTGGGCTCTGGCCCAGGGCCCCAGCCTTTCAAGGGGGGTGGGAGTGAGGGGGAGGGGGGGTGCCTCCTTCCTGGGGTGGGGATGCGTGCATTATGTAGTTTATTTCACTTGGGCCAGGGTTCTGTCGCAGGCAAAAGAAAGCATACATTATTATTGGTAGCCATGTCAGCCCGTCTCTTATCAGCGATCGTGGCTGCTCAATTGGTTATAAGATAATTGCCATCTCCTGCAGACCGTGCCAGACACATGTGGATCTATGAGGCAGCACCTTTGCTTGGCTATATGTTCTGGCAAGGCGTCTGCCCTGTAACTACGCTGCACGATTATTTAGATTTGCCACGAGGTAGAATTTACAGCAGCCCTGAGACGGCCCTAAGCACAAGTACCACTGCGACGTCACCAGTGAAGCACTGTGCCAGGCAGACTCGCTCCTCCAGGCACTTGTGAGCTGGCTGCCTGGGGAAGGTGTGCACTAAGTCTCTCTGATTCTGTACTGAAGTTCACTGTGAACTGAACGCTGCTGGCATATATTTAAACAGTAGTAGTAGAAGGCCATAATTCCAATTAGTTTACACCAAAATAAGTCATGCGTGTAGGTTAACTTGTTACATCCACAAAGAGTGAATGAAGGCATGAAATAATTTGAGATGACTCATGTTGTATCTTCGGTGACCTCTTAAAGTTTCTTGTTGCTCAAATGGGTGTAATTTCTGCTATTTATATGTTTCATTTGCTTGCGAAAAAGTGTCACTCATAGTCATTGAAATGTCACTCATAATTACACTGAAATTATGAAAATGTCACACATAGTCATCTGAAACCTTGGCAGCTATTGGGGGGGGGGGGGGGGGCGGGAGTCCTTCAGTTATTTTGGGAAGGGAGGGAGAGGTTGCAATCCGGGTTTGGGCCATGAATCGGGACGGTGGGCTCTGGTCTGCGGTCATCAACTCATGAAGATCTTTGTGTGGGGCACCGAAGTGTCTGTGTTCAGGGATGTTGGTCTGCAGATTCGAATTTGAATCATCAAATGTGTGAGGGATGTCGGGTGGAGCCGGCCACCAGACGTCCGTTATGTTGCCATGTGGGTGAATAGATGTATGGGTAGAATGGTGGATGTGTGGGTGACATGGTGGATGGATGAGTGAGGGGATGGATGGATGGGTGAAGGGGTGGATGGATGGTGGGAGAGAGGATGGATGCATGAGTAGAGGGATGGATGGGAGTGGATGGATGTGTGTATGGTTGGAAGGGTAGATGGATGGGTGGAGGGATGGATGGATCAGTGAAATGGTGGATGGATCGATGGGGGGGTGGATGGTGGATGGTGGACGAGTCGGTGGATGGATGAGAGAGGTGATGGATGGATTGATGTATTGATGGGTGAAGGGGTGAATGAATGAATGGATGGATGGATGGATGAGTGAAGGGATGGATGTGGGGATGGATGGGTGATTGAGGAGGGTGGATGGACGGGGGGGTGGATGGAGAAGTGAAGGGGTGGGTGAGAGGTCAATGGATGGATTCATGAGTGGATGAGTGGATGGATGAGTGGGTGGATGGGTGAAGGGTGGATGGAGGGATGGGTGGCTGGGTGAGGGGGGAATGGAGAGAGAGGGGGAGGATTGATGGATGGATGAGTGAGGACATGGATGAATGATTGGCAGAGTGGATGGGCAGGCGTGTGCATGGATGGGTAAGGAGAGGAGCATGGAGATGGATGGGTCAGAGAGTGCATGCATGAGTGGGCGAGGGTGGAGAGCGGGAGGGATGGATGGGTGGGTGGATGGATGGATGGGTGGGTGGATGGATGAGTGGGGGGTTCAGTGGGTGGACGGATGAGTGACTGGGTGGATGGATCAGTGGGTGGGGGGATGGCTGGATGGGTGAGAGGGTGGGTGGTTTGATGGATGAGTGAGTGGATGGATGGGTGGAGGAGTGGATGGATGGGTGGAAGAGTGGATGGATGAATGGAGGAGTGGATGGATGAGTGGGAGGATAGCTTGGGTGAAGGGGTGAGTGGTTGGATGGATGAGTGGGTGGATGGATGGGTGGAAGAGTGGATGGATTGGTGAGGGGATGGATTGGGTGAAGGGATGGATGGATGATGGATGGATGGGTGAGGGGGTGGATGGAGGAAAGGATGGTGGATGGGTTTGCAAGTGGTTGAAGGGGTTTGGATGTGGATGGGGCACAGATGGAGGGACGGAATGAATGGTGGGGGAGTGGTGGATGACAAGGTGTACATGATGGATGGGGAGGGTTGTGATGACTTCCTTTGCCTTGGAGGATTGTGTTTTGAGCTGTGTGGTACGCCTCTGTCGTTTCGCCACACCAACTCACAGACCTGCAGTTTGCTAGGCACTCTTGTTGTGTTGAGCATTGTTTGCCGGATATGGCCCGTGGTGTGCGCGTTGCAGTCGATCATGTGGTGTGCCGGATTCTCGAGGTTTTGGTCGGATGGTGGGGGGGCCCAACATCTGGGGGAATTCAGCTGGGGGGGCTCAACCTGGAAAAGTTTGAATACCTCTGCTTTAGTATGTTAAGTAGTGCAACAGTGGTAAAACTCATATTCTAATATTCTGTAGAATGTCTGGAGGGATTTCTGGAAGGATGTGCTAATACAAACTAAATCCCATAAAAGAGTACGATTATTTCTCATCACAACCTATCATTCTGATGTTACTACAGTCCTAAAGGTCTCAAACAGCTTTAAATGTACTCCAGGCCAATCTTGGAGTAAGTCGAGAACAACACAAGGCCACTCATAGATACAGCAACACACTCTCATAGAAAGTAATGGAGATAGGGAATTCCACAGAGTGAAGCTCCTCACGCCTAACAGAAAGAGGAAAAATAAAGGTCAGCAACGAGCAGAAAGAGGCAAAATAAAAGTCATAAGTGAGCAGAAAAAAGGTAGAAAACAAGCTAAACCCACTAAGTTACTTATGCATCCGCTCACGGAACAACTCAGACACTCACACACCCACTCACAGACCCACTCAAACACTCACACAGACACCAAGAGAGACACTCACACAGTGACTCACACACCCACTGAGACACTTGTGCACTCACTCACTGTTGCCCTGTACATATTAGGGCAGGGGGATCAAAACTACAGTTAAGTCCCCAGTATATAATAGGGCAGAGCAGTTTAGAGGCCAGCAGCCCTTTCTGCAGTTAATGTGTGCACTGCTGAGGCAAGTTTAAAAGTAGCCCTGTGTTGCAGGACTGGTTTTAACATATAAATTGTGCCCAAATTCGACTTTGGTGTTTGGGGCACTTATAAATGAATAAACTGCAATACTTTGGCATATTAGGTATCCCCAGGGTCCCTTCTAGGAGTCCCAGTAGTGGGTGGGCCCGATGCTTATAAGGAGGACCCTTATAAATAGGTTTTATATGCCCTGGGTATAGTGAAATGACTTCCCTCATTGTAGTAAAGTGCTTCCCAAAATCGACTTTTGTGCTAGGAGCACTGTGGAGTGAGGATCTGTAATATTTGTACATATTCAGAACCCCTTAAGTCTCCCATAGGTGTTCCAGGGGTGGGGGTTCCTGTAGATATAAGCAGGGTCTTTTTAAAAGAAGTTTTATAAGCCCTGGTGTTGGAGAAAATTGCCCAGTTCATTTTCCCCATTGCAGATCCCTAGCCACATAGGTTAACATGGCAATAAGTTATTAATTAATAATTCCCGCCTGGAAACAGAGAAAAATAATTTGTTCAAGGACTTACTAGAATGGTATTGATAAATCCTACCACGTGCTATTGTTGAATTTATCTTAAAATGTACAAACAAGAAGTCTGTAAACCAAAATTCAGTCTTCCAGTGATCTACCCTGATTGGTCACAGTTAAGTGGATTAGCCAGGCTGCTTTGAAGAGGTGATAAGTAGCCCCTTGGGTAACAGAGCCATTCTGGGAAGAGTGGGTTCTGCTGCATAGGAATGCCAGAGCAAGGGGATGGGTGGTTGTAAAGCATGATCTTCTAAAGGAGGGCACAGGCAGAAGAAATCAGTTTCATTTACGCCCCTACCCTCTGAACCCTGCTAGATAGCATGCTTAAGGAAGGAATGTGCAGATGATAGGGGGAGGGAATCTATGGAGATGGGCCATCCATTGAAGTGGGTTTAGCCAGTTCTTGCCGCTCTCCTGAGAATTCGGCCATATTGTATTTTGGAGCAATAGTGCTTTCTGGGAGATGATTGTGCCAAACTTTGGAGGAAATAATCATGCTATGGGGTGTTGTCCTGCACCTCATCGGACAGGAATACCCTCTTGTGTGACCCCGGAGAACACTGAATAAGTATCTGAGAGGGGCAGTGCCTCTCAGCTCTGCTGCTTGAAACTGAGAGAAGAAGAAGGATTGCCAAGCCGGAAACTTTATATTGCACCATCAGACCCTGCATTCTGACTGACTGCGCCTGCTGCATTATCTGGAACTACAGCCCTTTGGGTGTACCTTGCTTCAAGAGGTATAAAGAGTGGACACCAAGCTGGAAACTTGGTTTGCACCATCAGGCCCTGCATAATGACTGATTGCCTTAACCCATCTCTTAGGGCTCGTCTTCCGTAGCGGCAGCAGTGGGAGAAGGAGGACGCGCTAGAAGCTGCAAGCGGACAAACACCGAAAGGTGCTAGCTCCTCGGTCTCCCGGCCCCTGGCTTCAGCTCCTGGCTCCCTGCTGACCTCCCCCCGCTGTGGGGTTTGTAGTAGTGAAGACCGGGTCGAGAGGCTGGGAGCCGGGCCGTTGATAAGACGGAAAGTGAGACACAAGGCTGTGGGTGCGAGAAGGCTCCTGCGTTTCATCAGTTTAGCTCGTCGGTCAGTGTTCGTGTTCAGCGTTGTGCCTTGGCCGAGCAAACAGGGCATCGAAGCCCAGCCAGACCTGTTCTTGGTCTTTCTGTGGCCTATCTGTGTCCACTCATATCCAGAGGCGGTGCGTTATTTTTGTTCCAGAACGCTCGATTGGGCCCTTATCAAGGAGGCACCCTCGGATCCGTCATATGACATGTGCCTGCTAATATAGCATTAATTCGGTTATTTACAGAATAGGAGACTCCACCCACACGGAACCCATCAAAATCAGTTTTGTTTATTTCACATGTGCCTGCACCAGTGGAAATCAAGGACTTCAGAGCCCAGGGGTAACCGCGTCATCTTCGCGCCACTCGGCACATATAACTATTGTACTAAGTAATAAGCAATTGGTGAGGGGAAATGTCTCAGTTCCAAAGGGACCTCAAACCAATGTTCAGTGCCCGCCATTGGTAACCCTCACAGCAACAGTACTGTCTACTGAGCCCACAAAATCTAATAATCCTATCCCATTATCGACATACACCTTACAGCCAGGGTCTAATGGTTTTAGGGGTCAGCATTTAGATCCTCTTGCTGCCCGAGCCCAGAGTCTCCATCCCTCTCTCCATCTCCCTCCGGAAGCCACTCCTTACACAGTTGTTTTGGGTAATGTCCCAACGCTTCCATTTGAAGCATATGAGCATTGGTCCAACGCATACAGAACGCATTCACACGACTCATTCTCGACATCCCCCGCCACAGTCACATATCGGCCCACCTGAGAGGCCTGCACTGGCTCCCCGTCAGCAAAAGGATCACGTTTAGGCTCCTCACCCACGCACACAAAGTGCTCCACGACATAGGCCCGAATACCTCAACAACCGCCTCACGTTCTACACTCCAACACACAAACTCTGCTCCGCCAGCCTCGCCCTCGCCACCGTCCCATGGATCCGCAGAACCCCCGCCGGAGGAAGGTCATTCTCCTACCTGGCGGCCAAGACATGGAACTCCCTCCCCGCCCACCTACGTCTGACCCAGGACCACCTCCGATTCAGGAAACACCTCAAGACCTGGCTTTTCGAGCAGTAGCGATAATTCCCCCCTCCCCCCCCCCCTCCTCTCCCCCCCAGTGCCTTGAGACCCTCATGGGTGAGTAGCGCGCTCTACAAGTGTATTGATTGATTGATTGATTAAGAAATAAGGCTCTATACTGGCTGTGCAAAATTATTGGCTTAAAAGAACATCTTTTTTCTGAATTTAAAATGGTTCGCCGAGTCCCCTGGGTCGGGAAAACTCATAAGTCTCCACCAGGCGACTGTGTTGTTCTAAGCTTTAGGTTGCCAAGCCTAGTCAAGCATATATTTGAGAGGGCAGGGGACAGCTTCATCAACGAGGATGAGATAACCATCCTTCCACTGGGTTTCTTTTACCAACCAACCAATATGTCCAGGGGCAGTGAGATGAGAGGGTTATCTAGTGCACACAGGCAACAAGACTTTCCGGTGACTACAAGCAACCGTTTTGAAATGTTATCCTCTTTAGAGAACATAGATTGACTGGGAATTACTGCCAGTTCTCCACTAATTTAGGCATCAGTCTCCACGCGTCAAATGGGGAAAGACCTAGGGTTGTGTATTCCCGACCCGGCTGTAATATTTATACCAGCACCTGGAAGGAAAGTTGGAAACATTTATAGTCATAATATAGAAGGAGGAGCATGTCAAAATCTGATGAAGCCAAAATATGGGGTTGACGAGAACATCCACTCACCTATTGACATTCCCCACATCATATCTGGTATACCCAGATGTAACTAATTCCCAAGTGATCACTAGAAACGCCACCCAAGGGCAACCGAAGCCACATATGACTGTAGCTTTTTGGAATATTGCCGGTCTATCCTCCAAAAACATCTCTCCCAAGTGGTCATCATATATAGATAAGTACGATGTCTGGTTATTCCAGGAGACCTGGTCACTGGCGGCTCAAATCTTCCACCTCGGCTATTTAAATTTCTCAAAAGCTGCCTTGGGTGGTCAAAGAGGGAGACCCATAGACGGCCTGACCTGTTGGGTTAGACAACAAGCGGGGATATCAGTGAAGGAAGAGTTCATTGATGGTCCGGACATCATGGCCATACGGATTACTTTGGAGCATGGGCCTGAAGTCCAGATCATCAATATCTATTCAAGAGGACAGCCGAGGGGCAGGGGTTCAAGTGTGGTTACAGCCCTCGATAGTTACCTGTGAACCATAAGGGGCAATTGCAATTTGATAATCGCTGGCGACTTTAATTGCAGTTTCGTGCCCCTGGACCATGAGGATTGTAACCTTAGTGTAGAGGAGGATGTACAGTGGAATATATCGCAACTAGAACTTTGTCCCATTAAAAAAAGGACTGAGGCTGCATTCCAGCTTAAAGGGATGTGTCTGGAAAGGGGTCTGAGGGCAGCTAATGGGCGAACGCAGTCAGATTAGAAACAGGCTCATACTTTTGATAACGGCTCTACTAGTAGCCATATAGATTACATCCTTCTCAATATGGAATATTTGTCATCTGTTTTGGACATGGAGGTGCAAGAACGGACCGAACGTGACCATAACCCGTTAGTCCTTCAAGTACAAGCTCCCGCTTTCTTTTTAAATCCCAAATCTAGGGCAGTCCAATATGATACATCTGAGGTCATGTTAACCAATGATATGAGAAGAGTCCAATGGGGTAGGATTATTGAAAATGAGGGAGCCCTGGACCAAATGAAAGATCTGGTTGCTTGTGCGACCACTACACTTCTCAATTATGACTCCCAGGGGGATATTGATAGTATTCTTCCCCAGGTCCACAATGACTTGTTTAAGCAATTGAAAAACTTTTTAATTAAAAGTAGTAAACCAATGAATAAACCTCATGTAAAGGCGGCTTCTTGGTATAAAAGCTCACGTAGACAGGCCAACAAGACCTTAACCAGGGCTACCAGATCAAAATACTTGGGTGACATAAAAAAGGCTAGAGCAAGGTACAAGAAACCCCAAAATATGACCCAATTCTGGAAGCTTGTAAAATGGGGCAGTGGAGTGTTAAATCAGACACCAACTAACCACCTTGCCCCAGAGCATTGGGTTCTACACTATGAGGCTCAGTTCACTGCCAGTAGTGGTAGTGATGATATTCCCCTATGGCAGGGTTCTTCAAACTGTGGGGCGCGCCCCCCTGGGGGGGCGCGGCACCATCCCAGGGGGGGGCGCGGGCTCCACTCCGATTTTCCCTTTGAGCCCGTTCCTTTGTCTGGGTGATTCTCCCAGGAGGGGGCCAATTCATGCAGTCGACAGCTTCGGCTGCAGTGCAGGCAAGGAGTCTCCTCTGCTAAAAACGAAAGTAAACAAACAGACACGCTTTCAGCTTTAGCAGAGGAGACCCCTTGCCTCCCACTGCAGCTGAAGCTGTCTGAATTGGCCCCCTCCTGGGAGAGTTAGCTCTTCCCAGAAGGGAGAGAAGCTTTCCGGAGAGGGTTTGAGGCACGGGCGGGGTGGGCTCTGGCCCAGGGCCCCAGCCTTTCAAGGGGGGTGGGAGTGAGGGGGAGGGGGGGTGCCTCCTTCCTGGGGTGGGGATGCGTGCATTATGTAGTTTATTTCACTTGGGCCAGGGTTCTGTCGCAGGCAAAAGAAAGCATACATTATTATTGGTAGCCATGTCAGCCCGTCTCTTATCAGCGATCGTGGCTGCTCAATTGGTTATAAGATAATTGCCATCTCCTGCAGACCGTGCCAGACACATGTGGATCTATGAGGCAGCACCTTTGCTTGGCTATATGTTCTGGCAAGGCGTCTGCCCTGTAACTACGCTGCACGATTATTTAGATTTGCCACGAGGTAGAATTTACAGCAGCCCTGAGACGGCCCTAAGCACAAGTACCACTGCGACGTCACCAGTGAAGCACTGTGCCAGGCAGACTCGCTCCTCCAGGCACTTGTGAGCTGGCTGCCTGGGGAAGGTGTGCACTAAGTCTCTCTGATTCTGTACTGAAGTTCACTGTGAACTGAACGCTGCTGGCATATATTTAAACAGTAGTAGTAGAAGGCCATAATTCCAATTAGTTTACACCAAAATAAGTCATGCGTGTAGGTTAACTTGTTACATCCACAAAGAGTGAATGAAGGCATGAAATAATTTGAGATGACTCATGTTGTATCTTCGGTGACCTCTTAAAGTTTCTTGTTGCTCAAATGGGTGTAATTTCTGCTATTTATATGTTTCATTTGCTTGCGAAAAAGTGTCACTCATAGTCATTGAAATGTCACTCATAATTACACTGAAATTATGAAAATGTCACACATAGTCATCTGAAACCTTGGCAGCTATTGGGGGGGGGGGGGCGGGAGTCCTTCAGTTATTTTGGGAAGGGAGGGAGAGGTTGCAATCCGGGTTTGGGCCATGAATCGGGACGGTGGGCTCTGGTCTGCGGTCATCAACTCATGAAGATCTTTGTGTGGGGCACCGAAGTGTCTGTGTTCAGGGATGTTGGTCTGCAGATTCGAATTTGAATCATCAAATGTGTGAGGGATGTCGGGTGGAGCCGGCCACCAGACGTCCGTTATGTTGCCATGTGGGTGAATAGATGTATGGGTAGAATGGTGGATGTGTGGGTGACATGGTGGATGGATGAGTGAGGGGATGGATGGATGGGTGAAGGGGTGGATGGATGGTGGGAGAGAGGATGGATGCATGAGTAGAGGGATGGATGGGAGTGGATGGATGTGTGTATGGTTGGAAGGGTAGATGGATGGGTGGAGGGATGGATGGATCAGTGAAATGGTGGATGGATCGATGGGGGGGTGGATGGTGGATGGTGGACGAGTCGGTGGATGGATGAGAGAGGTGATGGATGGATTGATGTATTGATGGGTGAAGGGGTGAATGAATGAATGGATGGATGGATGGATGAGTGAAGGGGTGGATGTGGGGATGGATGGGTGATTGAGGAGGGTGGATGGACGGGGGGGTGGATGGAGAAGTGAAGGGGTGGGTGAGAGGTCAATGGATGGATTCATGAGTGGATGGATGAGTGGGTGGATGGGTGAAGGGTGGATGGAGGGATGGGTGGCTGGGTGAGGGGGGAATGGAGAGAGAGGGGGAGGATTGATGGATGGATGAGTGAGGACATGGATGAATGATTGGCAGAGTGGATGGGCAGGCGTGTGCATGGATGGGTAAGGAGAGGAGCATGGAGATGGATGGGTCAGAGAGTGCATGCATGAGTGGGCGAGGGTGGAGAGCGGGAGGGATGGATGGGTGGGTGGATGGATGAGTGGGGGGTTCAGTGGGTGGACGGATGAGTGACTGGGTGGATGGATCAGTGGGTGGGGGGATGGCTGGATGGGTGAGAGGGTGGGTGGTTTGATGGATGAGTGAGTGGATGGATGGGTGGAGGAGTGGATGGATGGGTGGAAGAGTGGATGGATGAATGGAGGAGTGGATGGATGAGTGGGAGGATAGCTTGGGTGAAGGGGTGAGTGGTTGGATGGATGAGTGGGTGGATGGATGGGTGGAAGAGTGGATGGATTGGTGAGGGGATGGATTGGGTGAAGGGATGGATGGATGATGGATGGATGGGTGAGGGGGTGGATGGAGGAAAGGATGGTGGATGGGTTTGCAAGTGGTTGAAGGGGTTTGGATGTGGATGGGGCACAGATGGAGGGACGGAATGAATGGTGGGGGAGTGGTGGATGACAAGGTGTACATGATGGATGGGGAGGGTTGTGATGACTTCCTTTGCCTTGGAGGATTGTGTTTTGAGCTGTGTGGTACGCCTCTGTCGTTTCGCCACACCAACTCACAGACCTGCAGTTTGCTAGGCACTCTTGTTGTGTTGAGCATTGTTTGCCGGATATGGCCCGTGGTGTGCGCGTTGCAGTCGATCATGTGGTGTGCCGGATTCTCGAGGTTTTGGTCGGATGGTGGGGGGGCCCAACATCTGGGGGAATTCAGCTGGGGGGGCTCAACCTGGAAAAGTTTGAATACCTCTGCCCTATGGCCTACTTCTACAACCACTCTGTGTTTTACCAGTTCAGAGGTCGAATTAGTGTTAACATCGATTCCAAGAGGCAGGGCCCCTGGCCCGATTATATACCAGCTGACCTGTTTGTTTATGATAAAGCTAACTGGGTACCTTATATAAAAATACTGGCCAACGCTATTACCAGTGGTGCTTCCATCCCTGATACGTGGTCAGGCGCCAAAATTATACCAGTTTACAAAAAGGGCGACCGTTCGCTGCCAGGTAATTATCGGCCAATAAGCTTTATCGATTCAATACAGAAAATAGTTGCCAGGCTTGTTCTTGGTAGAATTCAGACCTGGATAGACGAGACCGATATTTAACTCCTCTTCAGGCAGGGTTCCGCCCACATACTAGCACCATAGATCAGGTTTTTAGATTTGTGCTTACATATTGGCAGGTGGTTATTATAGGAGGGGGGTGCAATTTATGCGGCTTTTGTTAATTTAAAATCCGCATTTAATTTAGTCCCCCATACAAAAATGTGGAACGCTTTTGTGGATATGGGGATGCCTTTGGAACTCGTGGCTATTTTAGTAGAATTACATAGTTCCAAATGCGCACAGGTACGTTGGGGAAAGCAGGGAAACGTTACAGAGGTTTCCAGTTTCTAAGGGGGTACGCCAGGGGTGTGTTTTAGCCCCAACCCTGTTCTCTCTGTTTATAAACAGGGTAGTTCAGTATTTCTCCACCTACCCCACAGATGCCCCTGTGTTGGCTGGTATGAACATACCACTGCTAATGTTCGCGGATGACAATCTGATAATATCAAAGACCCAACAGGGCTTGCAGGCTGCCCTGTCTCACTTCAAGGTGTTCTGCTGCAACCATGAACTAGTGGTTAATGTGGAGAAAACAAAGTTTATGGTGCTCCACAAATCCAAAGTCATAACTGGGAGAGTGTTTATGAATAATCTCCCTCTGGAACAGACCAATGTTTTTACCTACCTGGGCATAACATTGGGCAGGAAATTAAATTGGAAGCCGCAGATAGAAATGTTGGCCTTAAAATGTGCACAACTAGCGGGTGTATTGACCAGAGAGTTGAGGCTTTCTCAGACTAAACCTATTGACCATGCCCTCAGGATTTATAACTCTAAAATCAGCACCTCAATTCTATATGGTGCTGAACTTTTGGGTTTTGAGGATCTGACCCCACTGGTAACAGCTCAAAATAAATTTGTTAGAACACTAACTGGCCTCCCGCAATCACCCCGACTCCTGCCACTGTATCTTGACTTAGGTTGTTATAGTATTGAGGATTCGGCACGCTTCAGACCTATAGCATTCCGGAGAAGGCTCTGGACTACTCCAGAGCTCTCTCTGTACGCTAAGGCTCTTCTTGAGGTTCGGGGGCTGGGCCTCGTATTTAAGATCTCCTGGTTTAAAAACATCACATCAACCCGGGTTAATATGGGGATGAGCTCTCTGTGTGATGACCCAGCAGCCAATTTATTTCCATAAAAAAACTTCAAGGAAGCATATTGGAACATGGTCAAAACCAAGCGGTTCTCAGCTATCACGCGTCCCATCCTCACTAAACTATTCCTGGAAATCGAGTATGAGACCAAGCTGGAATCCTATTGGGACCCTATTACTAGAGCAATAGACAGGAAACTGTACCATCAGTTTAGAGTGGGCTCGCTTCCCATAGGATCTTTTACCATTAACTGGCATTTGTCAACGGATGATAAATGCTACTCATGTCCAACTGAAATTGAGACAATAGCGCACATTATGTTTGTATGTCCAGCTTATAAGCTACCCAGGATCAAATGGCTTAAACCCATTTGCAGCAATATGGGTACAAGATTAGCTATGGAGGCCTTAAGGAACCTAAGGTCAGATACCAAAGATTCGATAGTGGTTGCATTAGCAAAATTCTTGAGTTGGATGTGGGTTATTCGCGCAAATAAGGACACGTTAACCCTGCTAGTTTTATTATTATTGAGGGCTGAGGGGACATAGTACGGGCTTGCCGTTAATATCATTTGCCTTTGTGATTTTGTCAACCAAAGAGTTGATCATTAGCTGACCTCTAACCTACAACTGGTCCTTATAATATGGGCCGATAAATGAAAAACAATTGTCCCGCCATAGTTTTAGTGTGTTGTACACCTTTTTATGTGGTTATCAAATTTTATAAACTTTTTTTAATACCTTTTGATATTTTATGTACCAACGTTTTTAACATATTTGTAACATATTTGTAAATATGATTGTGGTTTTTACAAATGTCAGATCACATACTATAATCTAACTTTTTAATTGATGTATTTTGTCTTTTATGATTTTGTAAATCGAAATAAAGACTTTATTGTCTGCCTGACTGATTGCTCCTGCTGCATTATCTGTAACTACAGCTCTTTGGATGTACCTTGTTTTGGAGAGGAATAAAGAGTGCGCTCCCTGCAACCTATAGGTTAACAGAGCTCACCTGCATCAACTGCACCAAGAGTCCGCTGCCTTGAGTGTATCCAGTGGACCTTTTAAGGGTGTTGTCAAGGTGCATTGTGGTCCAACCTTTTAAGGACCATCTTGGAGATTTCAGACCCTTGGATTGTGTTTGGAACACTTTGGACCCTCGAGAGGAACTTCAGGTCTACGGGGTCATTATGATGCGGACAGACTTCAGTCCGTTCGCCATCATATTGGGGCCTGGGTCCACTCGCCCATCGTATCAGGGACTGGCACTGCCCGCCTACAAGGCGGCGGTCCCACAGGGCCAATCACAATGTGACCTCCATCACAGTGGTTGCAGTGCTCATATTTTACATTGCGGTGGGTGCTGCTGGCTGCAGCACCTGCTGCGATGTACAAATGGGCCATTTTACATACCCCTGCACTATGAGGCAGGTCCATATGGTGCCTTGCACATGGTGCAGGGATATGTAGGGGGGTACCATAGTTGCTCCACAAAACCCAAAGAAATGTGCCGGGTGGAAGGGGGGACTGCTACCGGCCCCCAATATCCATCCCTGCCATCCTTTTCATGGCGTTTGGACCGCAATGGAAAGGCTGGCGGGGAGGGACATCCTAATCTCTATGGCGGTGTCTGGTAGGTACTGCCACCAATGCAGGGATTGGGAGGCCCTTCCGCCACAACAGCAGGTTCAAAGAGCCCGTCGGATGCGTGGCAGTCGGAGTTTCTAACCGTCATGGAACCACCAGCCATCGTAATGTGGCGGGTGGGAAAAGGCCTTCAGATAGCGGTGAGACCGCCACCGACAGCCTGTCCATGTCGGTCTTGCTGTCATTGTAATGACCCCCTAACTTCCCGAAGTTTGGGAAAGTTTGGTGAACTTTTGTGAAAAAAGCTTCAGAGGGTGACTGGACCCTCACAGATAGGCAATCCAGTGAACACTCACCGAATTCAGCCTGCTGAAGGAGTCTGCACACGCCTGGTGAGAAATCCTCCAGAAAAGTTTCGAAGTGTGAAGGTAAAATCTTGACCAGGGCCTCCCGTTCAGTTTATCCGACCAGGACTTCATCGTGGTTGTCCGCATACTTTGACTTTGTCCTGGTCAGAGGCAACCAAATGTCTTGAACTGGCACTATTGTTTTCTAAGCACTAGAATGTGTTTAATCTTAAAAAATTCATATCTCTGGTTCCCTACCTTGGGTTATCTTCGTTTTGGTGTCATTTTAAAGATACAAATATTTCCTTTGTTTTAGTAAATTGGTGTTGGATTTTTTTGGGTCTAAATTATTTACTGAATTGGTCTTTTTAAATGCTTTACATACCTGTCTCTGAAGTTAACTTAATAAGGGTTGAGCATGGGAATCATTTTTTGAGGGATGTATGACGTTACATCGCAAACTTTTACAACGCACACCGTTACAACGCAATTTTTACAACGCAGATACATTTACAACGAATGCCTTTACAACGCATGGCACTACATAGCAGATGCTATTACAACGCATGCCATTACAACGTAAGTATAGGTAAGTATATTATTTTTTTTAAAAATGTAATTTATTAAAATGTAATTAATTTATTAAATTACATTATTTTTTAATAATTAATTTGTACATATATATATTTAAAAAAATAGTTTATTTTAAAAAGAACTATTATTATTAAAGAACTATTATTAATAAATAATAAAATTATTAAAATTAATTATTTAAATTATTTAAAATTATTTATTTAAAAACTGAACCCTAAAAATACCCCAGTTACACTGAACCCTTAAAATACCCCTGTACCCCAAAACCCATACCTAGCCCTGAAACCTAAAAATACCCCTGTACCCCAAAACCCATACCTAGCCCTGAAACCTAAAAATACCCCTGTACCCCAAAACCCATACCTAGCCCTGAAACCTAAAAATACCCCTGTACCACAAAACCCAAACCTAGCCCTGAAACCTAAAAATACCCCTGTACCCCAAAACCCATACCTAGCCCTGAAACCTAAAAATACCCCTGTACCCCAAAACCCAAACCTAGCCCTGAAACCTAAAAATACCCCTGTACCCCAAAACCCATACCTAGCCCTGAAACCTAAAAATACCCCTGTACCCCAAAACCCAAACCTAGCCCTGAAACTTAAAAATACCCCTGTACCCCCAAACCCATACCTAGCCCTGAAACCTAAAAATACCCCTGTACCCCAAAACCCAAACCTAGCCCTGAAACCTAAAAATACCCCTGTAACCCAAAACCCATACCTAGCCGTGAAACCTAAAAATACCCCTGTACCCCAAAACCCAAACCTAGCCCTGAAACCTAAAAATACCCCTGTACCCCAAAACCCAAACCTAACCCTGACACCTAAATATAACCCTGTACCCCAAAACCCATACCTAGCCCTGAAACCTAAAAATACCCCTGTACCCCAAAACCCAAACCTAGCCCTGAAACCTAAAAATACCCCTGTACCCCAAAACCCAAACCTAGCCCTGAAACCTAAAAATACCCTGGTACCCCAAAACCCAAACCTAGCCCTGAAACCTAAAAATACCCCTGTACCCCAAAACCCATACCTAGCCCTGAAACCTAAAAGTACCCCAAAACCCAAACCTAGCCCTGAAACCTAAAAATACCCCTGTACCCCAAAACCCAAACCTAGCCCTGAAACCTAAAAATACCCCTGTACCCCAAAACCCAAACCTAGCCCTGAAACCTAAAAATACCCCTGTACCCCAAAACCCATACCTAGCCCTGAAACCTAAAAATACCCCTGTACCCCAAAACCCAAACCTAGCCCTGAAACCTAAAAATACCCCTGTACCCCAAAACCCATACCTAGCCCTGAAACCTAAAAATACCCCTGTACCCCAAAACCAGCCCTGAAACCTAAAAATACCCCTGTACCCCATAACCCAAAACTAAATATATACTATTACTTAAATTAATTTATTTAATTTACATTTAAAAATAAATGATTTAAAAAAATGACATACTTACCAATACTTGCGTTGTAATGGCATGCGTTGTAATAGCACCTGCTATGTAATGTCATGCGTTGTAAAGGCATGCGTTGTAACGGATCCTGCGTTGTAATGGTGTGCGTTGTAACGGTGTGCGTTGTAATAGTTGCGTTGTAAGGGTTGTTTCCCATTTTTTGAGACCTATTATGAGCCCTAAACTGTGTTATTGGCCTTTTTGCCAGTGGCAGATTTGCCTCTACTAATAACCCACTTTCCAACACACACAAACTCACTTTCAAACGTTACAATTAGTAAAGGACATTAAAAAACGATAGAAATTCTCGGGAAAAAAACAAAGGTTACTGGGAGGTTATAGTCAGGATTTTTTTTTTTTTAATACCTTAGAAATTTACTGAAAAAAACAAAGGTTACAGGAACATTATAGTTAGGCTCAGATTACACTCATACAAAACCATAGAAATTCAGCAGTTATAGTTAACTGAGCTAACTATAACGTACGCCCCCGCATTGCACTTCTTTTGACTGCACATATTACATCACACATGACATGGTCAGTGACATCACTGATGCCATCTTAAATTACATCACTGATGTCCCTGAAAAATATACAAGTGCATGCAGTGGGAGCATTGTGAAACTCCAGCTCATAATAGTCATTCAAATTTCCAGAGTGAAGACAGGTCTCATCCCTCAGCTTTCTATTTTTCATAATGTCCACAACAAATCCTGAATAAACACAACTAGCAAACAAATAATTTATTCCGAGGAGTTTAATAATAATTTGGCCATACAGAGATATGAGCATTGGAAAGAAAATATTGTCTAGAAAGGTATTTGAGAAACCAAAAATTGGCAGGTTCAAGGCAAAGAAGCCCTATTCTGGGCATGCATTATAGCCAAAGAGATTATTTTTCTAAATGAAACCATCCAGCAAGCTAGCTCCCTGGGATTTGGAACTATGAAAGACTGTAAACACCCAATGCTAAAGGTTAATTAAATACTGTTCACCAATTGGCAACCTCAAATAAACATTTCTGACTCTGAAATAAATGTTATGATCTAAAATGGAAAGTATAATGCTTCACGATGACCTCCTGAAGGTTTAGCCTTATAGCCGTATGATTCCAAAACATGCAGGCCTCGTTTCCTTTCCAACACCCCATGTCCAAAAGCAAATCCTTCTAATCCCCGATATAACAAATGAATACCTGTGATCATTCCTAAGTATAATGTGGGTAGGCTGTGCTAACACTGAATAGCACATTCTAGTCTTCCGGCTCTAAAGGAGCATTTGTCCCCAATTGAAGGAAATATGGACTTTTCTAATGTCCTCCTTGGACAACGCCCCGTTAAAACCAAATGATTTGTAGCAACAGGAATATATGCAATTTTTAATAAGTGGAACAAATACTCAGAAAGATAAGCTGATTAAAGAATCCAAAAGATAAGTAAAGAAAACATGCAAGTAGTTTTTAGGATTATCGACAATGGCATGCACACACTCTTCAAAAGAGTGTATTCATTAAATGACATTATGTCCTCAGCATTAGATCTCCTTAAAGCTCATTAAGAGCGATAATAGAGTTACACTGGGCTTTACCATCTCTTCGACCAGGTTCTGTGCCTGGAAACATCTGAATGAAACTGCCATTTTTGAGCCCTACATCTAAACATTAACACAGAAAAAATGACTAAGAAGGAATCCACCTACACCTTGTTAAGCATTGAGCAAATGAAGGGAAACCCGTTTTCTGTGAGTAAACATCCACCTGTTACATGGCTGATACACAGAGTTATTTATCTGCCAGTTACAACTTTCCATTTTCATGATTGCCAGAAATATACATCATCGGTCTGATACTGAAAATGCGCATTTCACGTCTGCTTCATTTGTGGAAATGTTCTTCTTCCTACACGTGACTAAATGAAGAGAACCCTGTGTTTGTCAGTTTTACCTGCTGCAGAAATCCTCTAGGTTGAACATTACCATGCGATTCAATTTCTTTGCATGGAATGCATAACGCTTGGATGCCTGGATTGAATTGTGTCTTTTCAGTAACTCCCATGAGGCCCATCCCGACGCACTTTTAAACTCAACCAAATTTATTTGAATACAGTTTCTAAAACACCATAGTGAGGGGGAAGAACCTTGTACCTACTACATCAACATGCTATCAAAGGTGTCCCTTGGCCGAGAATTGATATAGAAAACATGTTTTTGGACAAAATTAGTAACTTGTCACAGTTTTACAACAAAAGAAGTCCCTTCGACTTCTGCAGCAGAAATCTAGAATTTGCAGACAGCCAAAACCGCTACAGAAATGGAGGATGTTACAAACACAATACCAAACGTATTTTGCACCTATCATACACAAAGCTTTTAACACATCCAGTACAACTGGTAATGTGCACTTTTTGAAAAACATTGGGTGTGGTTAGTGACTGGATTTAAACAATATTCAGACCAGTTCCATCATTGTTCTACTGCATGTTCTCATGTCTTTTTCGATGATTTCTCACCATCCTTTTACTGATCCGCTTCGGTGTTTTCATCTTACTCCTGGTCCAACAGGATATCGACAACATGGAGTACTCGTATGCAGCTAATCAAAAGTGCCGAGAAACCCAGGCGCACTATCTAGGATATAAGTGGCTTACTGAAGTCAGTTAAAGCTGAACTCTGCCTTTTTGCAAAATGGATCCTAGACAAATTAAACCAGTCTTTTGGTGTCTGAACTGTGAAATTTAAATGATCCAAGAACTACATCTGGAACAAACCCTAGTGGCTTTCCTAGATGTGGCAGCGCTTCTGCAACCACTGCAGTCACACCAGAAGCAGTGTTGAGAAATGCATTTCCCTATGCTACAAACTGCTTGCAATGATGGACCAATATTGCCATGTGAAGAGGGTTCTGAGGATTGGCTAACACTGCTGTTGTCCTTTGAGGCACTAATTATAGTTCTCATACCATCTCTGAGTGCTTTTGAACCGCAACATCTCTTTCAGTGCTTTAGGCCACCCACCTCACAAGTAGCTGGTAACATGCTTATGTCACCTATTCATCTCGATAACCACATGTATGCTACCTATAATCCCACTATCATCTATATCTTCAACTAACGACTAGGAGCAGTTGCCCAACCATCTGACCAAAAAACATGAACAGAATTCCATATCAAGTACAAAGACTGTCATGAATCTCCTCAAGATGAAAAACTACAATCAAACAATGTTTTCCCTTTTGTCTTTTTCATTTTTTCTTAAGCTGCATTATTTTTTCAATAATATTCAGTATGATGCGTGGTCTACTTAATTATGAAATTGCATCTCTTCCCAAGAAGATGTTTTGATATGACAAAGTCTTTTATATGATACAACATGTTATATTACTGCTTGGAACATGCTTGACAATAACTCTTCATGCAAAGCTTAATGAATTATTTTATGATATTTTACAATAATTCATTTTAGTCTGTTTATTCTGATTTTATTAATTGATTTATTTTAGTTCATTTTAGTTATGAAATGTAATATTTCCATTTCAAGAGCTTAGATTTTGCTTGGTATTTGTAAATTTTATATTTTTCCTGTAAAATAGAGTCCATAGAATGATGTCATGCATATGCATTCGATTCAATTATCTCATACCCACACATACAAGCCAGTGATGCCATAAAGATCCCAAAGCCTGACTCCATTTTGAGCATGTTAAGTTAGCCCTTTGGCCCATATGCCACATGTCATTATCTTTTGCAGAGCTTATAAAAGTGTCAATTTATCCATAAAATGACTGTGCTAACACCTAAGGCAACATAAGTTTGCTACGAGTTCCCTGATATCCACATTTCAAGGTCTGTCAGTGAATGTGCAAAATACAAATAGAGTCTGCGTTGACGTATCTTCTCCTCCTAATTTATACTCTTTATGTCTTGGACCAAATGTAAGGTAAGAGTCAGTGGTCACCCTATATAAACCCCATGATTAAGCCTCTGAATTCACTTATAAATACCCACAGTATCAAATTAATTAATTATGCAGATGATACTCAATTGATTTTATCATTAAATAATAAACAGGAAGACACCATTGGAAATTTCCATGCATGCACTCTCGATATCCATGACTGGATGAATTCCAACTCACTTAAAATGAATGGAAGCAAAACGGAACTCCTCTGCTGTTCCACTAACAAAATCCCAGTATCTTTGCCATCAAACTTCTGGCTGCTACCCATGGAAAAATCGTTGGGCAATTCGGTGGCAGGGCGAAATGTGGGTGTGATTTTCGATCAAGGATTATCTCTGGAAAATCACGTAAATAAAATTACCAGGACCTGTTTTGCTTTGATCTGGGCTCTGAGGAAGCTATATCCTCTGCTTGATCTACCAGCCATTTCATTGATTTTCAGAGGGGTAATATTAAGTAGGCTAGACTACTGCAATGCTCTGTTGCTAGGAGCCCCTAGTTATCTTTTAAAAAAATTGGATCGTATCCAGACAATTACCTCTAAACTGACACTAAACAAACCTGGATACTCTAGAGCCACAGATGGCCTGAGGGAGCTTCATTGGTAGCCTGTTAAGCAGAGAATAGCCTTTAACTCTCTATGTATTGTTCATAAGGCACTACAAAACAAAGGGCCAATACCTCTTCAAAACAAACTAAAAAAGTACACCCCTGGCAGAAATCTCCATTCCACTATGGGTAATTAAGTCCAGGAGGTTAGGTACAACAAAGTCAGACAAGGTGGACGTTCCTTGTCAGCTAACGCGGCTCGGTTATGGAACAGACTTCCACCCTCCCTACTATCTCAATATGAACTTCAAAAATTCAGGAAAGCATTGAAGACCTGGTTATTTCCTCACTAGTGGTCACTGCTTAGTATTTCATCTGCTTCATCTTACACAATGGTTTAGCACTGGGATACCATTTTGGTCACAGTGTGCTTTATAAATAACCCTTTACATTACATTACATGAACTAACATAGAATCAGAGTGGTCTTCGTTCCGGGTTATTGAAAGAGGTCCTGAGAGACTGCTGCTGCATCTGTTTTTATGCTGAGAGCTGGTATTGAGAGGAGAGGGGCTGAGCCAAGCTGGTGTATGTTTTCCTTTCAAGGGAACATTCTCTCCTTGCTGAAGTCTGATAACCACAGCTTTGCTACTGTGAACAGGTAATGCGGTGTGCGGTATCCCCAAAAAATCTAGAGACAAGTTAGGTACTCTATGCACTCATAGTGTAGCGCATAGAAGTAGTTTTTAGGGTGTTAGACTCCTAGGAGCATTCTAATCATAGTAGAAATATTCATACTATTATCGCTACTAGTGACATGCATTAGTGCTGTTCTAATTATATTCTATGTGGGTATTATTCATATGCTAAGCAACAGGATGAGCCTGTTAAGATAAACACTTTAAAACTTATACAGTGTCTTTTCTTAGTGCAGTACTTGTGTGTGCTAGTCTAAAGAATGAAATTAGGCTTAAATTACTACTGCATCCTTGACCCCTTCCAACACTGTTAGTAACCCAGAAAGCACAGAATCTACACCAACACGTTTCCAAGTGGGGTTGTGTGGCCCTACAACAACCTGAACTTTCCCGCTCAAGCACTGGGGCACTTAACTAAGTTCAGGCACATGTGGGTGGGAAAGCCATACCTTGTAGAACTAGGCCAAAGTCATAGTTTATGCCCCATCCAGGCCAGTGTTTTGACAGAATACCCTTGAACAACCCAGTCTCATTTCTATCTCCAGTGTCCTTGAGGTTAGTCCTACTTCTCTTTCTGAATTAACCAGGAGGCCTTGGGTAGTCTTTCTTCAATGTCTCCAGATCTAGCCCAATCAAACATTAGTTTACTACCCTCTTTCATGATGTCAAAGTCTACATAGCATGCGCTGCCACTCCTACACCCAGGTCTGCAATACAAAATATTTATGAGGCTCTCTTACAAGTAAGTTGTGCTCCTGTGGCCTAAAACACCTCAATCTCCTTCCAAAGCCAAATGACTCACATCGGGAAGTCTCCATTTACCTAGTACTGCTCATTGCCACAAGGCCTTGGTCATCTTCATAACCACAACAGTAGCAGGACCTGCACCATTTCCTCTTGTCACTCTGTGTAGGAAAGTGGGTTTCTGTTGCAGTAACCCCCCCCCACTTTTGCCAGACTACTGATGCACTTTTGTCTTGGTGTGCCCTGGGTTCCTGCCAATCAGGTTCCCAGGGCCTGTGTTCTTTCCCCAAAACTAACCCAATTGGCATCTCTGGCCACAGGTCAGCCTCTGGTAAATGGTGCAACAGGTACCCAGGGCACTGTGACCAGGGAAGACCTCTAAGGGCTACAGCACTTACTGTGCCACCCTTAGAGGCCCTGTAGCTTTACACACACACACACTGCATTTGCGTGCTGTGTGTTTTGGTGCAGAACAAAGTAAAGAGTCGACATGGCCCACGTCCTTGTGTGCCATGCCTACAACCCATTGCCCTGGCATAGATCAGTCACCCCTCTAGCTGGGTGCCCTATGCCGCTGGTGAGAGTACAGGTGCGTGAGCCCTGTACCCCTACAGTGTCTAAGTCCATTCTTAGACTTTGTAAGTGCAGTGCTGCCATTAAGAGTATATGGTGCTGGGAGGTTGTCATTACGAACTCCACAGCACCATAATGGCTACGCTGAAAACTTGGAAGTTTGGTATCAAACTTCTCAGCACATTAAACCCACACTGCTGCCAGTTTGGGATTTAATGAAAAATACACACAGAGGGCATCTCAGAGATGCCCCCTGAAAATGAACCCACCACTAGTGTCCAGGTTGAGTGGCTGCTTTCAGCTGGCACCACCAGACATGTTTCCAGACCCCTGGGTCGAGAGCCTGCTGCTCTCTGGGGCCTGAAACAATGCACATGCTGGGACGAGGTGCCAAGTCTCCTCTCCCAGTATGAGCAGGGTTCACAAAGGGGAAGCTTCAAAGACATGCCGCCTTTGTGAGCCTCCCCAGACCATTTGCTGCTTTCAGCAACTGGTCCCCACTAGTTCTACCCCCCTGCCACTTTGGGCAGGAGATCCGGCGGGAAAAACAAGTGAGGGAAAGAGGTGTGCCCTCCTCTGCCAACTCCACCCCTCAGGTGGGGGAGGCGAGGTGAAGCACAACTCTGAGTCCCCGCCATCTTGAGGATGGGGGGACCCAACCAACCAGGGACAGGCTCCTGCCCCCCTCACACTGGAGGGTGGCACAATAAGGGGTGTACCCACCCCAGGGAAGGGACCCATTGGTCCCTGCCCATTGAAAAGAAGAAGGACCGGACAGCCTTGCAGCCAGCTAAAAAGAGCTCAACGCCCACTGACTTGGCCCCAGCCCTACAAGTCTGTCTCACCTCAAACCTGCTCCTGCGAAATCCCGGTGTGTCCTGGAGCCAGCAACCTCAGAAACCCCGGAGGACCTGCCTGCCTTCACTTCCAAAGCCTGCTTCTCCCGTGAACACTGGATTTGTTCAACTGCAACCTCTGACAGCAGTCGGAAACCGCGGATCCAGCCCACTCCTCACCTGCAGAACCCAGCCCGAGATTGAGTGGAAAAATACCACGAGGAGGTCACCCCAGCGATCCTGACCCGAGATCCGGCAACCCCTGACCTGACTCATGCCTCATGCCTCCAGCCGATGCCTGCAGTCTAAATCCAGAAGGCCCCATAACCGCGACCAGGAGCTGGTAAGAAGATCCGACCCCAGCACTCCTGCACCCGACGCCCCACGGCCTTGTGTGCCCAAACCAACGGTGCCTAACCAAGCCTTAACTTCCCAACTTACCTCTCGAAGTGGTAGTCGCACCCAGAAGTCATTCGTCTCCCTGCCTGCAGTGCTTTTGCAAACCGGAGGTTCTCCATAGGAAACAACACGGTACCCGACGTCTAAACAGCACTCTGTACCATGCTGCCCCAGTGCCGCTGAGGGTGCACCTTTTGTGCTACTTTATTTCCCCATTTGCCCTGACCTAAACCCTAGGAGGTTTGCTCCCACAACCCAGTGGCCTGCTTACCAGCAGCCACCAACCGGAAGCCCCCTATCCCCTATTAGATAACATTGGGCCTCAACACTCTCCACCCGGCTGCCCTAGTGCAGCTGAGGGTGTAACAAGAGTGCATCACTGACCCTGGGTGACCCCTGAGTCTAACCCCAGAACATTAACTCCCACAGTTGATAACTTACCTGTGAACCTATAACCTGTTTTTCCTCCATAGGATTACATTGACAATTTTCGTCCAAAAAGTTTCTGTGTAGAGTCTTGAAATCTAAAAATATTCTTTAAAAATTGCACGAATAACCAAAATGTATTTACTTACCTGTTTGCAGGAAATGTCCCAGTGTTGATTCTAGGGCCCGATTCACAGAACTAACTTAAGACAAAATCCTAAACTTACTACGATTTTGGTATTCACAGAAGGCACTTACTCATTTTGGTATTCACAACACTAAGTCATTTCGGGATTCACAGAAGTTAGGAGTCCTAACTTTAGGACTCCTAAATGCCTTCTGTGAATACCGAAAGTCTTAATATTAGGATTTTTCTCAGTTTAGGAGTAGTAAAGTTAGGACTCCTAACTTAGGACTCCCAAATGCCTTCTGTGAATACCAAAATGAGTAAGTGGTAGCTTGGTCGAGCAGTAAGGCAGTACCAGAGGACACTGTAAAGCATTTGTTGTATGCACTCAGTCAGCAAAAGGTTTCACACACTCAAGAACTGAACTCCAGGCCAATTGTTGTTATATCCTCAGATATTGTTGTTTTATTTTTAGAACCAACAGTTATAAAAATATACTTTTCAAGTTATGGGTACTCTCAGGTAATACTTTGCAAAGGAGCAATAAAGTTTGTGCACACAGTGAATACAGTATAGGTAGTAAGCAACACAATCCTAACGCACACTATAGCATTGACCTCAATGGGTTTTCTACATATAATTACACTAGATTACTTTATGGATTACTTTGAGGGTTCCAGGACTAGGGGCCAGATGTAGGTGGCCATTTACCGACCGGTAACGGCCGATTCGGCCGTTACCGACCGGTAAATGGCCATTTGAGATGTAGGGGCCCTATTTTACCGATTCGGTAAATTTACCGATTCGGTAAATTTACCGAATCGGTAAAATACCGAATCGGTATTTTTACCGAATCGGTAATTTTGAAATGTAGGTGGGACTCTTCTGAGTCCCACAGGCCTTACCGAATCGGTATTTTACCATCAAATCCAATTTGATGGTAAAATACCGATTCCGGTGTGCATGCACATGTGTGCATGCACACCTATGCCATGTGACAGGCAGACCTGCCCTTAGGGCATGTATGCCTGCCACATGGCACCCGAGCCTGTTTTGGGGGTGCCAGAGGGTGTCAAAGTGACACCCCCTGCACCCTTGTGAAAATCGGTATTTACCGATTCGGTAAATTCCAAATGGTTCCGATTCGGTATTCCAGCACATCTGGAATACCTACATATCCACCCCTCAGATTTACTGATTCTTAATTACCGAATCGGTAAAATTCGGTAATTTTCGGTAATTAAGAATCGGTAAATCTATTTTACCTACATCTGGGCCTAGGTCTTAGATTCAGTCCTGGGTTCTAAGCTGAAACCAGATTAGCAAAAACGTTTTAGTTACTGTAGTGAATTTTCATGAATATAAAGCTGTTTTAAAAGTTCATACTTACAAACTTTTCACTGTAACTCTCACAATGTTATTCAATGGGAGGAAATTCAGGTTGCAGGTAAAGTACGATCGTGTTACTTTTGTAACCCAGCACTGGTCTCCTAGGACCAGCTCCGGGGGCTTAACTCAAAACAGGTAGGTATTTGCGTTTCAGTATTTCGTATGATTTTTAAAGAATATTTGCAGTTTTCAAAAGTAGACAGAAGAAATTTAATAGAAAAGCAGACAATGGGTTCCTATGAAGAAAATACAGATTACTAGTAGATCTGCTAGGGATTACTTTTGCGGTTCAGTACTGGGCTGAAAGGTACAGTACTGGCTTCTCCCCTGATCCCAGGTAAGTACTTCGGAATTCGGCTTTGGCTGATTTTATAGGAATATTTTCAGTTTTCAAAACTTCACACGAGTCAAAATGGGTCAATGTTATCCAATGGCAGGTAAGTGAATTACCGGTTTCCAGGTGAGTTCTTGGTTGTTGAAGTTAAGGTTCTGGGCATAGACTCAGGGGTCCCCCAGGGTCAGGTAAGTACAGTTAGATCAGTCCCAGCGGCACAGGGGCAGCCGAGTGCAGAGGTAGGTAGGCCCAATGATATCCAATGAGGGAAAGGGGGCCTTCGGTTGGTGGCTGCTGGCTAGGAGTCCACGTGGCTCTGGGAGCTGGGCTCCCGGTCACTTGCTCAGGGCAAGGGGGGGAAGTAGGATAGGACAAAGAGGTCACAGCTAGCGGCACTCGGGCATCTGGTTGCAGGTTGCTTTTGAGCCGTCGGGCGCTCAATGTTATCCAATGAGGATCTTGAAAAGGGAACAAAGGCTGCAGGCTCGGGGATGGAGACTCTCCAGGGGTGACCAGCACTTCGAGAGGTAAGTTGGGATGTTGGGGCACAGGTAGGTACCCCAAAGGGAGGCACAGGGAGCTGTAGGGTGCAGGGGTGTCTTTGGGTGTCGGAAATGCTTACCCTCGGCTGGTCGCGGTTGGGGTGGCCCCTCTGAGTCTGCAGGCGTCGTCTGGTTCATCGAGGTGGGTCTTTGGGCACTGGACTTCGGGACCCAGTCGCCGGGGGGATGTCCTCGTGGTCTTGGTTCGGTTGGGCCCGGCCCGGCTCGGCTGGTGCAGAGTGGGCTGGTCCGGAGCTTCCTGGCTGGCACCAGGTGGGTCGTTGCAGCAGAGCCTCTGCTGATGGGAGTTCCAATCTTCAAGAGGGTCAAGGCAGGCAGATCCTCTGGGTGTCCCGAGGTGGCTGTCCGCGGTAGTCGCCGGGTTTAGGCAGGAGCAGGTTCCAGGATCAACAGGTCGGTAGGGCTGGGGCCAAGTCAGTTGTTGTTGTTGTCCTGTTGTTAGCAGCTGCACGGTGGGTCGTCGTCTTCTTGATCATCTTTCTTCTTCTTGGTATCGGAATCTGAGGAAGAGAGGTTCAGGGAGCCCCTAAATACTAAATTTAGGGGCGTTACAGGAAGGGCAAGGACAGGGACCAATGGGTCCCTGTCCTGGGGTGAGTACACCCCCTAGCCTGCTCCTCTCCTGTGGAAGGGGGGCAGGAGCCTAGCTGGGATTGGGCAGGGCTCCCCATCTACAAGATGGCCGGAGCTCGGGGTCGTGCTTCACCTCGCCTCCTCCATCTGAGGGGTGGCGTTGGCAAAGGTTGGCACACTCCCCTTCCTGACGTGGTTATTCCCGTCATTCTTCCCGCCTGAGTGGGGGTCAGGACTGGGGGGGCTGGTTGCTGGGTACAGCAAATGGTCTGGGGAAGCTCACAGAGGTGGCATGCCTTTGAAGCTTCCCCCTGTCCATCCTGAAGGAGGAGACCTAGCACCTTGCCCAGGATGTGCATTGCTGCAGGCCCAGGAGAGCAGGGGCTCTCCTACCCAGGGTTCCAGCAACATGTCTGCTGGGTGGCAGCCTCTGCAGCCACTCAGCCCAGAGGTGGATTGTAGGTTCGGGTTTTGGAGGGCATCTCTAAGATGACCTCTGGTGCATTTTACATTAAATCCCACACTGGCATCAGTGCGGGTTTAATGTGCTGAGAAGTTTGATCCCAAACTTGTCAGTCTTTAGTGTAGCCATTATGGTGCTGGGGAGTTTGTAATGACAACCTCCTAGCACCATATACTCTTAATGGCATCACTGCACTTACAGTGCCCAGGAATGGCCCTGGGTACTGTGGCACCTCTGGCATAGTGCACCCAGCTAGAGGGCTGACTGAAGTACGCCAGGGCAGTGGGTTCTGTGGGCATGGCACACAGGGATGTGTGCCATGTCGACTGTTTTAGTTCTGTACTTAGGCACTCATCCTGCAAAGGCAGTGAGTGGGTGCCGGGGCACAGGGCCCCTGAGGGTGGCGCAATAAGTGCTGCAGCCCTCAGGGGTCTTCTCTGGTCACCATGCCCTGGGTACCTAGGGTACCATTTACTAGGGGCTGACAGGTGGCCAGAGATGCCAATTGGGTCTTTTTGTTTCAGCATAGTTTTAGGGAAGGAACACAGACCCTGGGTACCTGGTTGGCAGGAACCCAGGGCACACTCAGTCAAAGCACATCAGCAGTTCAGAAAAAAGTGGAGGCATACCAATGCAAGAAAGATGGCACTTTCTCACAACCTCATTTTGCTGTAGTATATATAGAAGAGGGAGTATCCCCAGGACACAGTGTCCTAGTGATTCATAGAAGTGGAGAGAGATATAGTAAAGAAAGATTTCTTTCTTTATTTAGGAAACCCCTCACTCACCAACCTACATACTTCATCATCGGGTTCCACCCCAGTGGCCGAGTGCCACTTAGGTGTGCTTCAACGCCTGTAGCTACAGCGGAGCTGGTGTTTTGAAAGCGTGACAGTATAGTGAATAGGTGAGTTAAAAAATGTCTTTGTTGTACTCCCTAAAATTTATTTTGGAGTCACAAGACAAAGCTTAACAAGTGGGATACTTATATTGGCTTGATTGGCCAGGAAGTATTAGTGTTTTTGTGAAAAATGTGGTCAACATGTTTCAACATTTAAAATAACATTGCAAGGTTTTCGTGAGGACCAAGTGTATGAACCGGGCGGTCTACGCACGCTAAGGCGCACCCTACCCTGATTCAACAGATCCCCAGACCGTGTACTTATGGTTCGGCAAACTTACAGCCTTCTGTGTAAGCAAAAAATGTTTTGGGGAAACAAACTCAAGTTTCTCCCCATGGAGACCATGGGGGGACTGGTTATAGATGCATTGTCATATAACTCTGGAGCCCGCCGGAATACCTGCAGTGGGGCCTCACGGAATCTCGAGGAGTTACAGGCGTCGAAGCACACCTAAGTGGCACTCGGCCACTGGGGTGGACCCTGATGATGAAGCATGTCACCAACTAGTTTGGTGAGTGAGGGGTTTCCTAAATAAAGAAAGAATTCTTTCTTTACTATATCTCTCTCCACTTCTATGAATTACTAGGACGCTGTGTCCTGGGGATATTCCCTCTTTTGTTTTTTGATACATAACCTACTACACCAAAATGAGGTCACCATACAATATTCAGAATGCCTTTAACCAGTGCTCTTAGAGACTGTACGCTGCCCTCCTCAAACTTGGTTAGTCCACTTTCACCAGAGTTCTCAAGTCTGGTGCATGCCCATCTAGTAATGCAGGCTAGACTGTCATGTTTTACGGTCACGCAAGTCACGCGTGACCCTCGATCTACAAATATGTCCGACTCCCTTTACTCCGCATGCGTGGGAACCGGCCAGGAAGCACAAAAACTCGATGATCCTGAGCCAAGACACTTTGCGTTCCTGCTTCGGGAAAGTTTAGCTTTTCCGGGTCACTCACCTGCTCTTCTGAGTTTTCGTCGAGGCAACTTCTCCTCCAGTGGCGTTCCTCTTTCTTCACTGGATCTTTCGAGTCATTGTTCTCCTCCTCGGCCTCCTTTGTCAAGGCGACGTTCCTGTTCCTGGCTTCGTGTGTCCTCTCTGGTTCCTTGTAACTACCGGTGTAGGCTCCTGTCCCCTCGGGATTATTGTTTCCCACACAAGAGACAATACTGAAAAAACTGCATGAATTCTGTCACAGTAACATCGCTTGCGTGCCGAATGTGCTCTTCATTTTCATTTATGTAAATTCATGTTACTTCCTGAAACTTAAGAAATACAGTTATTTCTGCCTGAAGTGAAGGTGGATATCATTCAGCACTTTAAAGAGCATCACAGTTAATTGAAACAACTCTGGTCAATTGTTAGATGTCTTTAGGTGGGTTCTGGAACAGAGCTTCCTCTACCTTTTTACATCTGCTCTTCAACTGAGAACACCTTAATTACTCATACCTTTTTACATCTAGATAAATACCCCAGCTATCAGAAATACACGGAAGAAGGGAATTATCCAGGTAAACACAAGCACAATTAGAAAAGGTATACTGTAGGAGTAGAAACACCATGCATACTTACTTCTTCTTCTGTTCTTTCTTTTAACAGAGATTTCTTTTGGTTGACTGGTTCTGTCTCAGACTGGGGTGCGACGTGGGACCTTTATGTTTTCCTCCTTGTTTTTTTCCCTTCTTCCCCGGGTTACTGTTGGTACTTTGACTCAGTTAGGTACAATAGGTGACCAGGAGAGGTTGAGGATCTTTCTTCATTTGCATGGCGTTCCTGCGGAAATGTGAGTAGAACTTGAGATAGACTTTCCAATCCCATAGTCACCTTAATTGAGACATCATACTATGTACCCACCAATGCTTCTCTGTATGTCTTTAGCGGATGTATTAGTGCCTCAAGCTCCATGGTCATTTCAGAGTTATGCTGAACGTAAAGGAGATGTTCGAGGCATGTGGGCTGCTGAATTCATGTCTTAGCATAGATCGCCGCCTAGTGTTGGGTCTGGATGATTGCACGTTGTTGTCTTGGAAGAGTGTTCGAAGTATCACGAGATAGGTGACTCCTCCCCTGGACTACAGTGCGCATGGGCATCCTCTCCATCCTCAGATTGTTTTTTCCGCAATTGGGGTTGGTTGTTATTCCTCTACTCCAACTTCGGAACCGAAACTAAACAACTTTCTAAGGCCAAAAGGCCTTCTACCTCGATGGTATTGTTCTCGTTCGGTACCACAATGCCACTCCAAATTCCCACATACTGACAAACTTACAGTATGCAACAAGTGCTTATCCCCAGAGCACAACGAGGAAAATTGTCCAGCATGTGCTCAATTCGGCTCGAAGAAGACTATCCGGAATCAACGGGCCGCTAGGCAAGAGGTGCAGTGGCAGGCACCGGAACCGGAAACGGAGAACATCTTCAATGATGAACACGACCTCCCAGAAGCAGCGAACTCGGATCTAGAAATCATCAGCGTTGAGGACCAGTCGGACTCCGATGACCAGATCACACCGGGCAAAAAGTGAGTACACAGCCTCCAACCCCGCTTATACCGAAAGACAAGGCTCCGGTCGAAGCATCGCCTAAAGGCCTTAGCCTAGATCGACAAACTCCTTCAGAGACCCCGCCTTCCGTCTCGGTTCCGAAGCCCAAACCCAGGCCTTCCGATAGCCCAGGAACGAGCAACACTCTTCCCAAAAAGGTCGTCGAACCGAAGAAGGTTGTCGAACCAAAAAAGGTAGTTGAACCGAAAAAGGTTGTCGAAACAAAAAAGGTTGTTGACCCGAAAAAGGTTGTCGAGCCGAAACCTGTCGAGCCAAAGAAGAGCCTCGAACCAAAGAGGGTCATCTATCCAAAAAGAACACTCAACCCGAAGAAGACCTTATAGAGCCTAAAAAGAGTGTCGATCCCCAAAAACAAGATCACACTAAAAAGCCAATTGAACCAAAAAAAGCCGTAGACTCGACCAAGAACATCGAGCCGAAAAAGGTTGTCGAGCACAAACAACACGCCCAAACACCCAAAGGTATCGAACCGAAGACTCCGGTCGATCCGAAAAAGGTTGTCGAACCAAAGAAGGTCGCCGAACCAAAAAAGACAGTAAAACCAACAAAAGACGCCGACGGAAACAGAGTTGTCGAACCGAAAAAGGTTGCCGACCCGAAACCAGCTGCAGTGGAGCCGAAAACAGCACCACAGCCAAAGGCCCTCGAGCCAAAGACTCACAAACAAGTGACTAAGCCCAAAACATTGCCGCCAAAGCCACGGACAGTTGAGGAAGAACTCTTCCATCCTGATCCAGTGAGTGAAGAACAACCTAAACTGTATATAGACCCTGAAACAGGACACGTTACAGTTTACCACCGGAAAAAGAGACCATTGGACACGACACTCCTTCCCCTGTTCCTCCAAAGAGAAAAGACTTCGGAACATCTCCCTCAAGCCCTTTTACTCCTCCTCCTTTCTTTCCTAACATGCCCTTTGTGCCTTACTCTCCTTCACATTCAGACTATGGTGAGGGAGACAACATGGGGGAAGATCCTCAGGATAATTTTGGAGAACCAGAGGATCATGATGCACAGGATGACGCACTGAAGAACCGGGTTTTAGAACCCAGCGGCGCCAGGGACGCGCCCAAAGTCTTCGAGTTCCCCTGTCTTAGCTTACAGAGACACGGGATACTTCTCGTTGACGTCAGAGATCAAATGTATTGGCTGCAACCAGGAACAGAAGTCTACGAAGTACGACACAAGTAGGTTCATCAGAGACTGCTCAATTTTCATATTGCGAGACATCGTCTTTTATGCCAAAAATCACATTCCTGACAACCACCCATTATTTACAAACTGTCCAATCACTGGTGATATTGCAAAAGGTATCGCATAACGACAAACCCACTTTTCAGTCGTCCAGCCCACCATCAATTACACGGGGAAAACCCAACATTCTTGCTCGGACAGGCCGGACAAACCCAAAATAAAGGACCACAACCCAAACCATAAACAGGCCATAAAAGAAGGAACAGAAACAGATGCGAAGCAAGATAGAGGGGTGTGTGCGTGTACCCTAAACTCAACAATGTCCTGCTCTTTGATCTCTATCTCGACCAGCTACCTGACAAGGAACTGGCTCAACAAGGTTAGCTTCAGGCAACAGGGTCAGTTCGCTCAGGTCATCTAAAAGTCAGCTAAAGATGTACGTGTCCCAAAGACTCGTTCGGCCGTAGTCATCGGCCTATGTGAGGACAACCACAAAATGGCTGCTGTACACAAAATGGAACCTGAAGGTTCAGAACGAAATCCCTAGATACGTAGTGAATCCATCGATCGAACATAACGAAAACACTCGTACTTGCCGCACTCACTATTTGCGGTTCGCTACTATCAAAATCGTAACGAAACCATGACCTTTACGAAACGGGTTCAGAATCACAGAACCTCAACATGGGATGACCACAATGATCCATATGAACCACAACCCATCCCTGACACCTCCCCATACCCTACAAAGCAGTCGCCTACTGACGACACCATTGTTTTTAACCAATTACTAGATAGGGCAGCAAAATGCCATGGTGTAGACATGCACACTGACCCTATAGAAGAAGGTTTTCTATTCGACACTTTTCCTACTTCTGAAAAAAGTGAAAGGACACTTCCCATGTTAAAAGGGGTACTAAAACACGCGCCAGACATATTCAAAGACCCAGCCAGAGCGCGTGTATTCAATCCCAGAATTGAGAAGAAGTATAAATCAGCCCCTACAGACCCTATTTATATTAAGTCCCAGTTGCCTTTAGACTCACTAGTTGTAGCAAACGCTCGAAAGAGAGCTAATTCACAAACAACAGGAGATGCTCCCCCTCCTGACAAAGAGTCTAAGATATTAGAAGCCTCTGGCAAAAGAGTAGCCTCACAGGCTGCAAATTCCTGGAGGATTGCAAACACACAGGCTCTATTAGCACGCTACTATAGAGCACATTACGACCAACTTGAAGGTTTACTGCAACACCTGCCAGAACCTTTTAAAGCTAAAGCGAACGACCTCATACAGGAAGGCAAATTTATAACTAATGCTTCCATTAAATGAACGCTTGACGCAGCTGATACATCAGCCAGGTCCATTAATACTAGCGTATTACTACGCAGGCATGCGTGGCAACGCATCTCTGGTTTTAAGAACGAGGTGCAATCTACCATCCTCAACCAACCAGTTAACCAAGACTTCCTGTTTGGCCCTGCGGTAGATACCATCTTGGACAAAATGAAAAAATATACTGAAACTGCTAAGTCTATGGGCGCACTTCAGTTTCAACAACCAAGAAGTTCCTTTCGTCGCTCCTCCTTCAGAGGCTCAGGGAGAGGCAACACATCACAAACTTCCTCAAAATTCAAAAGTAACACCCAGAGCTCCTTTAATAAAGGCTCAAACAGAGGGGGTTATAGAGGCAACAATAACAAAGGCAGGGGACGTGGCGGCAATAACACCAGAGCCTCCACCGCCACCAAACAGAGACTTGATCACACTCCCTCCAGACCACTCAACACCGGTCGGAAGCAGAATACAACAATTCCTACCAGTCTGGACCTCCATTACCACAGACAGGTGAGTGAGACAAATTATCCAGTATGGTTACTGCCTGGAACTCACTTCTACTCCACCCAACATACCACCCAAACACTGTCCTATATCCAAAGAACACATCATGCTGTTACAACAAGAGGTCACGTCCATAGAGCCAGTCCCTTTTCAACACCAAGGAATAGGAGTATACTCTCTATACTTCCCAATTCCCAAAAAGATGGATTCCTCAGACCCATACTAGACCTCAGACCTCTGAACCAATACATACTCTCAGAGCATTTCCATATGATTACTCTACAACAAGTACTCCCGTTACTCCAGCAAGGCGACTTCTTTGCTACATTAGACCTCAAAGATGCATATTTTCACATACCTATACATCCAGCTCACAGTAAATATCTCAGGTTCACAATAGAAGGTCAACATTATCAATTCAAAGTCCTCCCCTTCGGGGTAACTACAGCCCCCCAAGAGTTCTCACAAAATGTCTAGCAGTAGTAGCAGCACACCTCAGAAGACAACACATCCACGTGTTTCCATACCTAGACGATTGGCTCATAAAGGCCAACTCGTACGCGCATTGTGCAAGCCATACGTCTCAAACAATCCAGCTGCTGCAATATCTGGGAGTTACAATAGATACCTCAGTGGCAAAGGCATATCAAAATCCAGTCAGGATAGCCAACATGCAGACTCTCATCCAAAAGTTTTAGCCACAGCACTCTTTGCGAGCTCGAGTGTTCATGCAGCTCATAGGCATGATGGCCTCCTGCATATTCATTGTCCCTCATAACCGACTTCAAATGCGTCCATTGCAAGAATGCCTAGCACGGCAGTGGAACCAAGCTCAAGGACAACTAAAAGACCTAGTGTTGGTAGACAGTCGCGCTTACAACTCTCTGCAGTGGTGGAACCCACAAAACCTTTCCAAGGGGCGACTGTTCCAAGAGCCGGTTCCACAAGTAGTATTAACAGCGGACGCATCACTGACAGGTTGGGGAGCCCACCTACTTCATTACACAGTCCAAGGGCTCTGGACAATCAAACAGAAGACACTGCATATCAACCACTTAGAGTTGCTAGCAGTATTTCTGGCACTGAAAGCATTCCAGAAATACTTGTACAACAAGGCTGTGTTGATCTGGACGGACAACATGACAGCCATGTAAAACATCCAGAAACAAGGAGGGACACACTCTCCACAGCTGTCTCACCTAGCACAGAGCATATGGAGATGGGCAATTCCCAAAAACATTTTTCTCCTCGCAGAACACCTGCCAGGGAAAAGACAATCAAATAGCAGATCTGTTAAGGAGACACAGCCAACAGCTACACGAATGGGAGATTCACCCTAAAGTTCTCTGACCATTCTTCCAAAAAGGGGGCATCCAGAGATAGATCTGTTTGCCACAAAAGAAAACTCAAAATGCCAGTACTTTGCCGCCAGGTTCCCACACCCGTTGTCACAAGGCAATGCGATATGGATGAACTGGTCAGGCAGATTTGCGTACGCTTTTCCACCAGCCCCACTGATTCCGCTGGTGGCACGCAAACTACGCCAACAGTCACTCAAATGATCCTGGTTGCTCCCATATGGGCAAGACAGCCATGGTACACAACGCTCCTGGAACCTTCAGTAGTTCCCCATCAAAGACTGCACCTCTGGCCACATCTTTTAACTCAGAACTATGGAGAAATCAGGCACCCAGATCCCAATCAGATGAACCTAGCGATCTGGCTCCTGAAGTCTTAGATTTCGGATACCTTAACTTGCCTCCAGATTGCATGAACATTATCAAGGAAGCAAGGCGCCCAACTACTAGAGCATGCTATGCAGCTAAGTGGAAATGATTTGTAATTCATTGCAATAATAACCAAATCAATCCATTGGATGCTTCCATCCAAAACATTATCTGTTATCTGTTACATCTTCAAAGATGCAATTTAGCATACTCTTCCATAAGGCTACATCTTGCTGCTATAGCAGCATATCTCCAAAACAGACAACACATGTCCCTGTTCAGAGTACCACCAATCAAAGCTTTTATGGAAGGACTTAAAAGGATAATCCCTCAAAAGCACCCACCTTCACCAGTCTGGAACTTAAACATAGTACTTACCAGACTTATGGGACCTCCCTTCGAACCACTCCATTCATGTGAATTACAATTCTGAACATGGAAGGTGGCATTCTTGGTTGCCATTACCTCCCTCAGGTGAGTACGTGAGCTACAGGCACTAACCATTCAAGAACCTTTCATGCAAATACATAGCAATAAGTGTGTACTTCGTACTAACCTTAAGTTCATGCCAAAGGTTATATCCACTTTCCATATCAACCAGTCAATAGAATTGCCAGTTTTCTTCCAAAACCCACAGTCAGTGGCTGAAAGAGCCCTACACACACTAGATGTAAGAAGAGGTCTGCTATATTATGTTGACAAGACTAAATCATTCAGGAAAAAAAAACCTGTTTGTTGCTTTTTTCTCCACAACATAAAGGTAATCCCATTTCAGAATCAGGAATAGCCAGATGGATAGTTAAATGCATTCAGATTTGCTATCAAAAAGCGAAGCGCACTCTAACAGTTCCCCCAAAAGCCCACTCTACGTGTAAAATAGGGGCATCCATGGCTTTCCTAGGAAATATTCCCCTAGAAGACATATGTAGAGCAGCTACATGGTCTACCATACACACTTTCACTAAACACTACTGTGTAGATGTGCAAACAAAGCAGCAAGCTGCTGTAGGACAGACTGTCCTAAAAATTATTTTTCAAACTGCTGCAGCTGGGGCAGGTGACCACCGCTAGAGGAGATACTGCTATACAGTCTATGCTAAGATATGAATTCAGCAGCCCACATGCCTTGAAAGGAAAATGCTACTTACCAGTATGCATCTGTTCTTGGCATGTAGGGCTGCTGACATTCATATCGCCAACCCTCCTCCCCGGTGCCTGTCACAGCTGCAGGATTCTCTTCTTTACAATACATTTGCATGACCCTCTCTTACTTTACTATACTCCATCTTTGCCACAATGGTGAAAAACAATCTGAGGATGGAGAGGATGCCCATGCGCACTGTAGTCCAGGGGAGGATTCACCTATCTCGTGATACTTCGAAGACTCTTCCAAGACAACAACGTGCAATCATTCAGACCCAACACTAGGCGACGATCTATGCTAAGATATGAATGTCAGCAGCCCTACATGCCAAGAACAGATGCATACTGGTAAGTAGCATTTTCCTTTCTGCATCTTTCACTTTCTCTTCAGTGCTGTACTTATAACAGTGTCTCCATATCTTTGTCCTCGAGCTTAGGACTATACACTGGGACAAACCACCTCAGTTTTCAACTCCTCCCAGCTGGCATCTTGTCCTTGCCAGAACCTGTCCACTCTCTTCACTGGGCTCCTCATGTCTAGCAGCAAGGGCTGACACCGTTTGATGGTGGATTTGAGGGTGGGCAGCGCCATACTATTATCCCATGATCACAGGGCTATCTTCCTTCTTACCATTCTTTCCCTGCCAGAATTAGCTTCCAACTGCAAAAAACGTTTTGCTGCATCTTCTTGCAGGTCCTTAATAACTTGTCACCAGAATGTTGAAGTGGGAAGGCAGAGTCTTTTCACAATACTCTGGAGCCATTCAAGTGGGAGGTAAGCCCTTAGGTTACAGCACTTAATTTTCCCATTAATTGAATCTTGCCTAATTCACTCTGCACACCATACATCAACAACGTTCTATTACATTATTCAGTCTTGAAATTTTAGACACCAGCTCCGACATGCAAGGAATGGGGACACGCAGGATACTACAGGTATGCATTGGTAAGCCAAGCAATAAACATACTTGGTCAATGCTCTGCTGTACTAGGAATTATTTTCTTACTTCTCCTCGGTTAAGTAGTCATTCTCTGGGAGGCTCTTGGCCTCCTTGTGCCTTTCATGGTGACTCCTAGTATTATGGTTTCTCTGTTATCTTGCACACATCACTATGAACAGGGGCTTTCAGTTCCTTAAAGAGAGCCAAAATGTTCTCCATTTTCTTTAACACTAAATCTAGTGACACAAGCCCCTACTGAGTTGACAATATACATTTTGGTGTAGCCCTGAGTGCCATGAACTTTACTCTCCTGTTTCCAATATAAGGGCTCTTTTACATGTACATACCTGACAAAGAGTACGTTGTAACATATCCATTTATAAACAGGAGGTTTAGATATACAGGCGTGAACTTTTTTCCAACCCTTTGAATAACCCCTCGGAATTTATGCTGGCCCTTAAAGTGCTCCATAGAAAATTTTAGCATTGTCTTAAGCACGGGCAAGAACTGTGTGGCGCTAGCAGTCTTGAAGAGTTCTCAATGAGGAAATCATCCTCCTCTTTATCTACCTCCAAGGATAAATTATGGTGCTACGGTGTCCTGACTACATCATAGACAGATGGGTCATCAGGCAGAGTAACGTCAAAGTATGGCTCCAAGTTCAAGACATCTTGAGAATCAGCCCTATAATTGTGACAATCGTCTTTCTGCTGGCCGGTTATCTTGTTTCACACACATTTGTTAAAGGTTATTGGTAGATGCCTGTATCAAGAGTTTGCTGGTTTTATAGATCAGAAATGGTAGCTTCAGCTTACAAGGAGGTGCCAAAAGCAATTGACACATGGTATGGCAATTGTCAGCTTCCTACTATGTAGTATTGTAAACGTTTAAGACATTTGGATTACTGGTGTAGATTTCCTTCCACATATTATATGTGTTGTAGTAGAAGAATATGACAGCGTCTGCAGGAGATAAATTCATTGTTACAGATGAAGGTATCCGGCATTTCTTTTAATGTTATATATTTTTGAAGCTATACCAGCATTTTTAGGTAGGAGATGGGGATAAATGAATTTAAGACCTATAAATTTGGTCAGTTTTGCAGCGTGAATCTTTCTGGATTCTCTATGATGTGCATTATTCCGCCATCTAGTGGTTGGGTCAGGAATTGTAGTATTTCTTCTCTCTTTTTTTTTTCCGTGTCCCAGGTGGGCGTCGACATACCACCATTTGGTGTCCTTCGTGACATCGACACACATCCTCTGGAAGCTCTCACCTTTGGTCGCCATCTTCAGATTCTTTTTTCCGCTGTTGGGTCTGGATCAACAGTGAAGGAGCTCCAAAACTTTGGAGAAAAGAATCGATGAAAATATATCACCGGAGAAGACACCGTAGAGCAAGTAAAAACGGAAGTCGACGACAGAAGAGAGATCATCGAAGAATTTGACGTTTCTACGGAGAATGCGCATACAGGGGGCTCCCTGGGCGCGGTGATGGACAAAACTCCGTTTAAAATCTGCGCAAACTTCCACCACAAGTACGCTCAAAAGGATCAACACCCAGTTTGCAATCTCTGCCTGCCGTTCGACTATCGAAGCGAGGACTGCAACGCTTGTGCAGCGTTCAACCCGAAGACCCTCAGAGTAAGGGTGTGGCAACGAAGAGAAAACTAGAACATGCAGGGGCGGGGGACACCCCCATCGCTCCGAGATTTGGGACTCTCCAGCAGAGAGTAAGATAACCTCGCCGAGGGACCAGAGGATGCCATGGTCGTCAAGGTCGAAAAACAAAAACGTCGAAGGAGGCAAGAGAGTCGTCGAATCCTAAACACTCCACTGATACTCGCGAGGGTGAGTCAAAGTCCTCGAAAGGAGCAGGGCCGTTGAAGCACTCGACATCGACAACTGCTTCCAGGGACAAGCAGACCGTCGGTTCCTCTGAGAAGGACTCCCAGACGGCAAAATCCCAAGACAAGGGAAAGGCGCCAAAAGAGGCCTCGATGTCAAAAAGCGAAGGCAAAAAAACGGTTTCGACTTCGACAACCGCGAAAAGGAAAGCCGAAACCCTCCCCGAACACGCGGCCGCGATGGCAAAGAAAAAGAAAAGGCTTGAGGCAGAGATGGCAAACATTTGCAATGCAAGAAAGACTTCGACGAAAAGATGAAATTCTACAGCATTTCGTTGAAAGCGACAGCCGAAACAGAAAGGTGCGTCGAGGATTTCCAACCGCCGTCCACACCTGAACCTGGAGAGCAACAGGAAGAGGAAGACCTGTACTACGGCAACACCGAAGAAGAGGAAGACGAGCAAACTTACCAGGGCTTGACGTCCTCGGAGGCTCAGGAATTGCAGTGGCAAGATCTTGACGCCAAATCCCTGGAAGAGGGCGTAGAATCATATCCATCGAGGCCTTCACCACCGGACGACATAGGGATCTACAACCAAGTCATCAAAAGAGCTGCAGACACGCGTGGAGTGCAGCTAATAGAAGAAAAACCCCAATCATGCTTCCTTTTGGAGACTTTGTTGCCATCCAAGACTAGAAGCCAGTTCCTGCCCATGCTCCCAAGTGTTCTGGACCAGGGGAAGGAGGCTGCTATGTGTAGAGCAGTAACTCCACGATCAGAGAAGAAATATAAACATTCATCAAAAGACCCCATGTACATTAGGGAATCAGTCCCAGCCGACGCTATAATCACATCCACGGCTCGAAAGAGAGCAAATATACCCACAAACTCTGGTCCACCACCAGACAAAGAAAGCAAGAGGATGGACCTGATGGGTAGGAAGATGGAAAGGAGGCCGGCTATACAATGGCGCATCACCAATTCAAATGCACCCATCAACAGACACTCATACCAGCATTGGGAAGAAGTGGGTGAACTCCTCAAGCACGTACCAGAGCAATACCAGAGAAGGGCAAGCCACCTGGTAGAAGAGGGGAAAAACATGGCAAATACATGTTTGAAGTCTGCCCTAGACGCAGCAGAAACATCTAGTAGACAGATGATGCTGGTGATCACGGAAAGGAGGCATGCCTGGCTAAGGATATCAGGTTTCAAGAATGAAGTTCAAAACAACATCCTCAACACACCCTTCAATGGAGAACAACTGTTCGGCGCACCAGTTGATGACAAATTGAACCAATTAAAAAAAGATAACAAAACAGCAAGGTCCATGAGGGCACTGCAGTTCCGAGGTATGAGAAGGGGGACACCATCAAGGAGGCAGAGGATAGAAACCACCAACCTGTGGCACCACACAAAACCTTTCAACATGGTTATCAAGGAGGTAACCAGGGACAGCAGCAGGGACAGCAACAGCAGAACTGGCAGTATCAGCCCCAAGGACAATCCTTTCAAGGGCGCGGCTGAGGAAGGGGTAGCGGGCAGAGGGGGAGAAGTGACTCACCAGCAAAACCAACGCACACCTGGCCAACACCTCAGGGGGTGCGAAAAGAGTCAAGGCAAGGACAAAAAACAAATCAAAACTTTCAAAAGTCCCTCCAACACACAACACACAACACCAGTAGGAGGCAGAATACGAAACTTCCTCCAGGAGTGGAGGAAAATAACATCAGACAAATGGATACTAAACTTCATACAATATGGGTACTGTTTAGACCTGGAGAAGCCACCTCCAAACAGAAAGCCAAGGGTCAGAGTACTCTAAGCAAAGGAGCGTACACACTTGCTGCAGGAAGCAATAGAACGCCTAAAGAAAAAAGCAATAGAAAGAGTACGACACAAACAACGGAACAAGGGGGTATACTCCACCTACTTCCTCATACCAAAAGTAGACGGAACCTTACATCCAATTCTAGACCTAAGATTCTTAAACAGGTTCAGAAAGACTCAAAGGTTCAAAATGACTTCACTCCAAGAGGTCATACCTCAGTTACAAGAGGGAGATTACATGGCAACTATTGACTTAAAGGACGCCTACTTGCACATCCCCATCAACAGCAGACACAAACACCCCCTCAGGTTTATAATCAACAAAACTCGACTACCAGTTCACAGTACTGGCATTTGGACTCAAATCTGTACCAAGGGTATTCACAAAATGCCTGGCAGCAGTAGCAGCACACAGGTGCGATGTGTCCATTAGGGCACTTGGGCATTGCCCCACCAATGAGTACCTACCAACTAAAAATGGTTGCCGTTGCCATCAGTCTCTCGCTGACTCACGTTTATTTACATCCCAAGTAGGCCACCGTAGGCAGTCAGCTCAGAAGGGGGCGGGGCAGGCAGCAGGAGTTCCGTCATCATCATGAGTCATCATGACATCGATATTGGTGCAGGTCGGCGGGGCGCACACAGCAAGAGTGCGCATGTTCTGTTTAGGGCTTAAAGAATTTTGCACCAGCCCGAACATGCATACTAGGCTGATCATTAGAAGAGGGAGGGTTGTTCCATGCTGCTCTTCTAATGAGCAGCCTAGTGCGCATGTTCGGGCTGGTCGCAAAATGTTTTAAGCCCTAAACAGAACAGCACTACTACTGCTCAAGCCAATCCTGGCGCTGCTGGAGCAGTGTCTGGATTGGCGGAGACCGAGACGCGGGCGCCTGTCTTGAAGAGAGCCTCAAGAGCTGTGGCAGCAGGAAAACGAAAACGCGGGACCCGGAGGAAGGTACGTTTTATTTTATAATTTTATAATTATTTAAACCCCTCCCGCCGCCTCCCTCCCTACCCCATCATGCGCAACCCCCCATGCGATCCCCCCACCCTTCCGTCATGCCAGCCGCACTTAACCTTTCTTTCCTCTAACAGCCAGAGAGTACGAATACAAACAAGTGTTTACGAGGGCCGAGATGCGTTTTACCTGGTAGGACTGGTCACTGCTGTTTTAAGCAATAAAATTAAAAGCACACTTCTAGGTTAAGGCACACGGCCGACCACAACCAGGAAAGAAAGCCTTTCACTTCGCTTTGATTTGAGCAATTAGAGACACGCACACCATTACCTGATTTAGGATATGTTATGATACAGATATCGCTTTCCCGGGAGGTAAAATCGCCGATCTCCTCCATGTTCCTCCTGCACAAGGGCAAGGGGGGGACAGACTTACCCATTGTACTCGGAAGTATTTGCTTTCGAACTCTCCGGTGGTACTGGGGGTCTCTGCCTCACTATCCGCCATCCTCCTTTCGCTGTCGCTTCTAGGCTTTGCAATTAAATAATCAGAGCTGTCAGTCCTCAGCAGCTCAGACTCGCCTCTCTTCTCTGCCGCTCATCACTGCGCAGGTAATTATGTTGATTATCGTCGTCTATACATTTATTTGCTTAGTGAATATTTTTAAATGTAACTTTCATATAAATGATGTAGCGCTTCGAACTGTGCTTCTGGTATTCACAGGACAAGAACAGTGCATTTGAATATAAACTTGTGGTGCTAACAAGAATCAGATGATTGTGGCACATTGAACTCTGTTGCTAAGCTGATTCCTCTGAATAAAAAATACACAATGTGTTGTTTGAGCAGATGGTGCTAAATCTAAATCATAGTATGCTGCGTGATACTACATTTCATTGGTGCATGATGCACGTGCTGCTCCGCGCGAGTCTAGTGTTGCGGCCTAGTGGAGACAGCACTTTTGCTGAATAGTTACTCCCCAAGGAGCCGGGCGGAGTGTTTGTGGGTGTGCGTGGGAAATTAGTTAGCACTGTAGCACAATAGATCTTAAGCTTTGGTAGCGTAGCTGGTACGGGACAGCAAGAATATCGATAGTAACAGGCATTGGTCACGAGGCTGAGAAACGGTATATGCCTCAGCCTTGGTGCAATGTGATGATGGCAAATATTGGCCAGATAGTAAAGGAAATAAACAGAGCTGTAGAGCATCTAGGTTCTGTACGAGGGTAGGCTCTGTCCAATGTTAGTACTGAAGGGGAATCTATGGGTCATGACACTGCATGCAAGGAAACTTGTCGCAATCAGTGGGCCCATGTCAGCTGAGAGCTCTCTATTTTAGTGTTCTGTCTGTGCCAAAGCAGTGCTGTGTGAAAGAATTGTATATTATATATATATACACTGTATATATCGCAGACATCTGTTTGCAAAACTGTTCATATCCTGATGAGAGCCACTGTGTGTTCGTTCGTTGGTACGGTTTTGCTGAAATAGAGTTTTTTTGCAGCCAACCTTTGGTCAAGCCTTTGCCTGTCTGGCTTTTACTGCCGGCTATTAGGCAGTGCATGTGAATTATTTTCTAACATGCACTGCCCTGCAGGAGATGTGACTGGGTAGGACAGCCTGCCTTTAAAGCATCCGGAGATCAAGACGATGAGTGCCGCTCAAAGGAGAATGAATGATTCATTCAGACGCCCTTCTGCAGTAATAAACATGCTGATCAGAGGCAAAGGAGAAATCAATGACTCCGGCCTGATTTGTGAGGTGTTTGCACATGGGAGCTGCTGTGGGGTGGATCACGAACCTTCCGCTGCCATTTGTTACAGTAGTGAACAAACAAATGTTCAGCTTAATTTTGTTTTACCTTCTGATTTAAAAAAAACAACACTTTTTACGAAAAACGATTCCAACATGTTTTTATAAGATGCATAGATCACTTGAAGTGCCACCGTTGAGAGCTCTGAAGCAAAGGCTGAAGGCAGTGCGAATATTTCATAGTGCCTGTCAGTGAGTCAAAAAGGTGTTCAGAATACTTGCTTAGTCATCCAGTCCTTGGCCTCCCTGCTTAGCAAGCAGATCAATGGTCACTCATTCCAGTTGCAATTGTGATTCTGTGCAACTTTGTGTGAAGGAAGTTGGCAAAATATTGAGAATGCAAAAGTAAATGTAAATGCAGTGCTTACAGGTGTGTTGGTGTGTTGTATGTTTGTGAAGTGAAGGAGATGCGAGGAAGTGCATTACGGAGTCAGTGAAAGGAGTCTTCTGAAGATAAGATATACATATGGGCAAGATGTAGAGAGAGAAATGGGTGCACTAATCTAACATAGAATGAGCATGACTACAGCATTGAAACACTCTGAACACTACTACTACCCCCTCCACATCTGATCCAGCCTTTATTTTTAGATAACCGTGCTCTGCCTGTCAAGAAAAAAGTTGTGCTACAGCAAGTCATGATGGCTTTGCTGAACTTCTTCATGAACAACAGCTGCATCATTTGCAATGTTCATAATGTATGCAGCTGGTTTTTATGCTGTAGAGGACCATCAATGGGAGCTAATAGAATTAAATCAGGATGGGGGTGATGTGATCATATTTCTTCACCCCCTCAATGAGACTTACAGTGCCATGTAGGGTGCCCCACTGCCTTTTAGTGTTTATTTCTTGCTGTCTTGTGTCCAGTCTGAGAAATCACAAATTCCTCAGTAGATTTCATTTGTCAAGTTATACCAATAAATAAAGAAATCTGTGAGGTACTCAGCATTGTTATCTCAAAGTCTGTTATGAAGTTCTGTGGTTATACTGAATTAGCAGCTATCTACGTCACTATCATATGAAATCTCTCTATTGATGTCGTAACTAGACTTTCACATTTTCTTTATAAACCTTCTTGCCTTCTTAAATATGTATTAAAATGCACCGATGGCCCACTGTACAAAAAAAAATCTTGGGGGGGAGGAGAATCCAGCCGAACCCCCTTTTTGACTCTAGGGCTTGTTCGCTAGGCTCGCTCGCTACCAGGCACTCAGCCAGAACTTTTATTCCCTACCACTTTCAAATGTCACCAGCCGCCACTGGCAGCACACTTAAGGAGGCAGGGGATACATGTATACCCATACCTCGACGACTGGCTGGTAAAAGCAAACCCATACAACAAGTGCAAGGGGCACACAGAAATAGTGATGCACACAATAGCCCAACTGGGGTTTTCAATCCATTGGGAGAAATCGTCAATAGAACCAGAACAAGTGAAGATATTCTTGGGAGCGGAGATCAACACCATACAGAGCAAGGGGATTCCAAGTGCAAAGAGAACTCTGGCAATATGCAAGGAGACACGTCTTTACCGCAAGGGGCAAGCTCTGACAGTGAGGACAGTGAGCAAACTGATGGTAATGATGGCCTCATGCATACATTTGTGCTTTAAACTTGTGGTTTTCCCTGCCCATGATTGCTTGCATTTCACATGTTGAATTGTGGGATTTGCAGTCCAATCTCTGTAGTTTGTCCCTCTCATTCCTTGGTGACAAATCTGTTTTCCCTCCAAATTTCTCCTTTGCTCTGTGCTAAGACCTGTGTGTTAAAACAGTGCACCCCCAGCCACCATTTTGTGTTCACAAGCCAGTGAGGCCAGCCCCCCTGCCCCTCCCCCCCCAACAGGGATATTCTACATCAGAGGGTGCTTCTGTGAGCTGTTTAAACTGTATTTACTGGGGCCTGTGCACTATGTTTTTTGGCCAGTAGGGGGAGTAAAGTTTTATTCAAACAGTATTGTTAGATTTCGAGTTAGTGAAGCCTTTACCTGCAGAAGTCCAAAGTATGGATTGAGCCTGTCTGTCTCCTAGGAGATTCTGAACAGGAAAAGCAGCTCCCCAGCCCCCACTCACTGGCCAGCAGACCATTGACTATTCAGCTACCAGGCAAGTCTGAGCCCTCCTCTCACACCTGCCCAGGCCCCTTAAGGCCTTGCTGGGTGCACCCCAAATCATTCTCCCCCATCTTGTGAATTGCAGCCTACCTGTGCCCCAGATTGCAGTGAGCAGAATCCAGGAAGTTGTAAGGAGAGAGACTAGTGCTGTCTCTTCCCAAAACAAAAGTTGTTTAAAAAATGTTTTTCCCTTTCTATGATTACTGTCTCTGCATGTGGTTGTTACAGTGTAAAATTGCAATTTTGACCTGCCTGTGATTGCATATTTTATCACCTGTTTTGTGTTTTAAACTTGTGGTTTTCTCTGCCCATGATTGCTTGCATTTAACGTGTTGAATTGTGGGATTTGCAGTCTAACCTCTGTAGTTTGTCCCTCTCATTCCTTGGTGACAAATCTGTTTTCCCTCCAAATTCCTCCTTTGCTCTGTGCTAAGACCTGTGTGTTAAAACAGTGCACCCCCTGCCACCATTTTGTGTTCACAAGCCAGTGAGGCTAGCCCCCTGCGCCCCCCCCCCCCCCGCCCCAGCAACAGGGATATCCTACATCAGAGGGTGCTTCTGTGAGCTGTTTAAACTGTATTTACTGGGGCCTGTGCACTTCGTTTTTTGGCCAGCAGTGGGAGTAAAGTTGTATTCAAACAGTATTGTTAGATTTCGAGTTAGTGAAGCCTTTACCTGCAGAAGTCCAAAGTGTGGACTGAGCCTGTCTGTCTCCTAGGAGATTCTGAACACGAAAAGCAGCTCCCCAGCCCCCACCCCCAGGTCAGCAGACCATTGGCTATTCAGCTACCAGGCAAGTCAGTGAGGACAGTGAGCAAACTGATGGGAATGATGGCCTCATGCATACATTTGTGTTTTGAACTTGTGGTTTTCCCTGCCCATGATTGCTTGCATTTAACGTGTTGAATTGTGGGATTTGCAGTACAACCTCTGTAGTTTTTCCCTCTCATTCCTTGGTGACAAATCTGTTTTCCCTCCAAATTTCTCCTTTGTTCTGTGCTAAGACCTGTGTGTTAAAACAGTGCACCCCCAGCCACCATTTTGTGTTCACAAGCCAGTGAGGCCAGCTCCCCCTGCCCCCCCCCCCCCCACCCACCCCCCTCCAGCAGCAGGGATATTCTACATCAGAGGGTGAGCTGTTTAAACTGTATTTACTGGGGCCTGTGCACTTCGTTTTTTGGCCAGCAGGGGGAGTAAAGTTTTATTCAAACAGTATTGCTAGATTTCGAGTTAGCGAAGCCTTTACCTGCAGAAGTCCAAAGTGTGGATTGAGCCTGTCTGTCTCCTAGGAGATTCTGAACAGGAGAAGCAGCTTCCAACTCCCTGGCCAGCAAACCTTGTCTGAGGTCGCTGGGACCTTATATGGTCTGCTAGTGGTTGGCACATGTCTACACTGATTGGTGGTTGTATCTGGTGTTTCTATTTGGTTAGGGTCCTCATTGGTTGGGTATTTGAGGGTTCTGGTTGGTTTCTGGGTTTGATTCAATCATTGTAGGGTTGGGACTAGGGCTAGGGTTAGGATTTACATTGGAAGTAGGGACTAGGGCTTCCTATGTTATTGGTTGTTGGGAGTAGGGTGCGACTAGGGCTAGGGTTTGACCTTTAATTAGAAGTAGCTATTTAGGGCTTCTGGTGTGATTGGTTGTTGGACTAGTTGTGGGACCAAGAGTAGGGTTAGGCTCTCTATTGGAAATAGGGACTACGGCTACCTATACCTTTGGCTGCTTGGACTTGGGTTGGGACTAGTGGTAGGGCTAAGGCCTTTATTGGACGTAGAAATCAGCATTTTTTAACTGATTGGGTGCTTGGACTAAGGCTAAGAGTGGCTGTAAGGTCCTGGTCTCCTATTGGTTCTAGATTTTAGGGCTAGTTTTGTGATTGGATAGTGTTAGGGTGCACATTGGCTGAAGGGGTCACCTGATTACTAGAGCTATAAAAAAGGCCAGGCTTAGGGCGTCTCAGCCCGGGCGTTGAGGCTAAGGGCGGAGAGGACAAGGGTAGTTGCCTGTTTGAGCCTGTTCGATACTGGTCGGAACTAGGGCCAGAAATGCTGCCCTTTTTCTCTCTCATTTAGCAATACCCAAAACTCCTTTTTACTCATCCATAAGCCTCCTCCTATTGCTAAGACCTAAATAAAACATAAAAAATCTTTTACTCTTTTAGCCCTCCACTATCCTTTCCATTCGAAATTAACAGACTAACATGTTCACTTCTCAAATTCCATATTAAACTATACTAATATATTACCCAAATAACTGAATAACATATCCACTACTCAAATTGCTTCATATTTTTTTACTATACTAATTTTCAACAGTAATCCTTTATGGGTTCCAGAGTGGCGTGCTACTCGCCAGAAAAGCAATTCAACACCCAACAGGGCTAACAAGTGCTATATGAATGCAAATCTTTCTTCCCCTTTTATCCCTCTGCTATCCTTCTCACTCCAAATAACTGACTAATATCCACCACTGAAATTACTTCATATTTCACCATATTAATTCACCACTAATCCTTTGTAGGCTTCCTGAATAGCGTGCGTCAACAAGCACTATATAAATACAAATCTTTGTCCTCCTCTATCCTTCTGCTATCATTCCAAATCAAAATAACTGACTAACCTAGCAACCACTTAAAATGTACTTGCATGTTTCACTATACTAATTCAACACTAATCCTCTGTGGGTCCCGGAGTAGCGTGCTACTCGCCGAAAAAGCACTTCGACGCCTCATCAGGGGTAGTAAGTGCTATATAAATGCAATTATAAAACAATACAATACAATACATGAGACCATTCCAAGAATTGATCCAGCAGCAATGGTCACAAGCAACAGGGAGTTGGGAGGATCTAGTGGTTGTCACACAGGCAATACAGCAAGAAATAGCGTGATGGAACAAGCAGAACATAGCACAAGGGAGATCATTCACACAACCAAATCCAACAGTAACCATTCCTGTTAGACGCCTCCCAGATGGGGTGAGGAGCGCACACAAACAACCTCAAAGTAAGGGGATTGTGTATATATAAGGATGCAATAAAGCACATCAACTACCTAGAACTCAAGACAGTGTTCCTAGCCTTAAAAGCTTTTCAGAAACAGCTGTACGGACACAAGGTTCTGATACAAACAAACAATACAATTACCATGTTCTACATCAACAAACAAGGAGGGACACAGTCAGCTACACTATCTCTGCTAGCTCACGATATATGGAGATGGGCAATCCCCAGACAATTAGACCTGTTAGGAATACATCTACCAGGGAAGGACAATGTAGAAGCAGACAGGCTCAGCAGACAGACGTCCGCATCCCACGAATGGGAGATCAACCAGCAAGAAATACAGAAAATATTCCACAAATGGAGGACTTCACAAATAGACCTAAGTTTGAGGCATATGATCTGCAGATCTCACACTTAGCATTAGATTGTCATCTGGTGTTGGGCTCGGATGCTTGCATGTTGTTGTTGTCTTGGAAGAAGTCTTTGTAGTCACGAGATGGCTGACTCCTCCCTTGGACGATAGTGCGCATGGGCATCGACTCCATCCTTAGATTGTTTTTCCGCCATTGGGTTCGGATGCAACTTTCGCGCTCCAGTTTGAAATCTTTATTTCAAACCACTTTGACGCGAAAAACTTCCATAAACTCTTCAAATTGGCTTCGAACATCTTCAGCTTTGACCAACTTTCATCGGTTCGATTCTGGTCGTCGACGCGGGCTGTTGGGCCTATCCAGTGAGGCCTACGGCTCATGGAAAGGATGCCATTCAAGTAATGCCCACAGTGTGGAGCAAAATTCCCGCACAGTGACCATCACAAGGTCTGCAACCTTTGCCTATCACCTGAACACGACAAGTCCAGCTGTCCAGCCTGTGCATCATTTCGATTGAAGAAGACCATTCGAGATTGAAGAGCTCGTCGACACAACATGCAGAGATCAGCTCCGTAACCAGTGGACATCTTCGGCGAAGGCCCAGATGTCCCAGAAGAAGATTCTGAAGATCTCCAAATCGTATCAGAGGCAGAAGACTCAGATGACCCCATCACTCCTGGTCAAAGAGTGAGTACTACTGCCCCTACCCCAACCCCCCCATCAAAACCGAAGGCAATGGTCAAGACTTCGCCTGCTGGCCCCAGTCGCGAACCGAAAACACACTTCAGAAGCCCCGCCTCCGGGCCCGGCTCCAAAGAAAAAAGAAAAGCCTTCCGGTACCTCTGGACTGAGCAAACCGCATGCACCAATCCCACCAGAACCTTTGGCACCAAAACCAAAAGAACTCTTGGCTCCAAAATCGATTCCAACGCCTTCCACCTCCAAAGACAAATCGCCACAGAAAACCTCAAGGCCCGTGGATAAGCCGGCTTCGAACGTTTCCAAGTCTAAAAATCCAGCTTCGGCTCCGAAACCAAAAGCCTCAGAACCAAAAGCTAAGCCTAGGGACTCTACCACAACTCCTAAGGCCAAAGACAATAAAAGTCAACACCAACCTCGCTCTGAACCGAAAAAATTGGCGCCTATAGCGGTTCCTGAGGAAGAGGAACCTTTTCATTCGGATTCTGTCGATCCTAAACAGACAAGGATTTATATTAATCCAGAAACAGGACATGTCACCACTGTGCCATATAGGAAAAGGAAGTCAGACACAGCACCTGCTCCTCCAGTGCCTATAAAGAAGAAGGTCTCTGCCGCATCACCTATTCATCCTTCTTCTCCTATACTTCCTTCTAACCCACTTCCTCTCCCGAAATCTATTACACCACCTCAAACTGAGACTTCTTCACCTCATACACCTCCAAATGAGGATGATGATGAGGACCTAGGGGTGGCGGGTGACCTAGATGACCCTTTCACGTATCCAACTGATCCACAAGATTGGGAGTACCCTATCCCAGCAGATATACCGGACGTCCCAAGCCCACACACATACCCCTCGAAACCATCTCGCTCAGACGATAATATTGGTTTTGGGCAGTTAATTAATAGGGCTGCCATCTATCATGGCGTCACAAAGCACTCAGATGCAGCAGAGTAGGATTTTCTGTTGGATACATTTGAACAGTCCCAGAAGACAGTGCAAATATTGCCAATGATTAAGGGAGCCATTAAACATGCCCCAGAAGTGTTTAACCCCTTCGATGCGTGTGACAAGGTCAGCTCGTCATGGGCGTTACCTGCGCTGTGCGTGTGACGAGTTGACCTTGTCACGTAACGCGGGATTTTTAAAATCTCAGTGCTCAGTGGGAAAACCGCTAGCGCGCATGCGGTTAAAGATCCCGTACGTGCCAGAATTCTTAACCCTAGAAGAAAAAAAAAGTATAGACCTGCCCCTGCAGTTCCTGCTTACATTAAAGGACAGCTGCCTTTGGATTCTCTAGTAGTTTCCAACGCTAGAAAGCGCGCCAACTCCCAAACCTCCGGGGAAGCACCAGCCCCGGATAAAGAATCCAAATTGCTAGACGCTTCTGGAAAAAGGATAACTGCACAAGCAAACAATCACTGGCGCATAGCCGACACGCGGGCACTGCTCGCAAGATATGATAGGGCTCATTACGACCAGTTATAAACCCTACTGCAACATTTGCCTGACCAATATAAAACACAAGCAAATGATCTCATCCAAGAGGGCAAGGTAATTTTAAATGTGTCTATAAAATGCGCACTTGACGCAGCAGACACTGCCTCTAGATCCATCAATACCAGTGTGCTACTGAGGTGACATGCCTGGCTGCGCATCTCAGGCTTTAAGCAGGAAGTCCTGACTAGTATCCTCAACCAGCCGTTCAACCAACAACAACTTTTTGGCACGGCTGTGGACACTGCACTTGAAAAAATGAAGAAAGACACTGAGATTGCTAAGTCCATGGGAGCATTACAGTCTCTACAAACACGGGGCTCCTTTTGTCGCTCCTTCTATAGAGGGACCTCCAAAAACATGGGAGCAGACAACTCATCTTCATTTAAAGCTGCTACACAAACATTCCCCAATAGAGGATACTTTAGAGGCGGATACAGAGGAAACAACAATAAAGGAAGAGGTTGAGGTAATAACAACACTCTACCTCCCCGCCACAAAACAGTGACTTCCCTCCACTCCCCTCTGGCCATTCCACTCCAATCGGGGGGAGATTATCACAGTTCCTACCTGTCTGGGATTTCATAACAACAGACAAGTGGGTAAGACAAATCATCCAGTATGGTTACTGCCTAGAACTTACAGCTACCCCGCCACAGATACCACCCAAGCACCGTCCCATGTCAACAGAATATCTTGCGCTTCTAAAACAGGAAGTTCTCTCACTGCTTCAAAAGCACGCAATAGAGACTGTTCCCTTACAACATTAAGGAACAGGAGTTTACTTGCTGTACTTCCTAATACCCAAGAAAGACGGAACTCGAAGACCAATACTAGATCTCAGGCCCCTCAACCTATATATACACTCAGATCATTTTCATATGATCACTCTCCAAAAAGTGCTCCAGCTGCTGCAACAAGGCGACTTCCTTGCCACACTAGATCCCAAGGACGCCTACTTCCACATTCCCATACATCCTTCTCACAGGAAGTATCTAAGGTTTGTAGTGGATTGACAACACTATCAGTTCAAAGTCCTTCCATTCGGAGTCACAACTGCATCCAGAGTGTTCACAAAGTGCCTTGCAGTAATAACATCACATCTCAGCAGACAGCACATTCATGTCTTCCCCTATCTAGACGACTGGCTAATAAAAGCCAAGTCACTCAATCAGTGTGTTCAACACACTCATCAAACCATTCAGACATTACAACAACTTGGGGTTCACAGTCAACTACACCAAATCGCATCTCCAGCCCTCTCATATACACCAATATCTGCAGGCCACAATAAACACCTCCACAGCTCTGGCATATCCCAGTCCAGCCAGGATAGCCAGCATACAAGCCCTCATCACAAAATTTCAAGTCCAAAACTCTCTCCCAGCCAGAGTGTTCATGCAACTCATAGGCATGATTGGATCTTGCATTTTTATTGTACCAAATGCAAGACTTCAAATGCATCCATTAGAGGAATGTCTAGCACATCAGTGGAACCAAGCTCAAGGACAACTTACAGACCTGGTGTTGGTAGACAGCCGCACGCATCGCTCTCTGCAGTGGTGGAACACCAAAAACTTGACAAAGGGGCAGCCGTTCCTCGAGCCTGTTCCACAAGTAGTGCTCACAACAGACACATCCCTCACAGGGTGGGGAGCCCATCTCTTACATCACACAACTCAGTGCCAATGGACCAATCAACAAAATCTGCTCCATATCAACCATCTAGAGCTGCTAGCAATATTCGTAGCACTCAAGACTTTTCAACTTCAAGTACAAAACAAAGCTGTCCTAATCCGGACAGACAATATGACAGCCATGTACTATATACAAAAACAGGGGGGGGGGCACACTCTCTGCAATTGTCTCAACTTGCACAGAACATTTGGAGATGGGCCATTCCTCAAAACATTTATCTGTTAGCGGAACACCTTCCAGGAGTTCACAATCAGATAGCAGATCTGTTAAGTCGGCAGTCACAACAGATTTACGAATGGGAACTACATCCACAAGTTCTTCAGCCATTCTTCCAAAGGTGGGGGCACCCACACATAGATCTGTGTGCCACACTCGAAAGCGCAAAATGCCCAGACTTCGCCGCCAGGTTTCAACTCCCACTGTCCTAAGGCAATGCGATATGGATGAACTGGTCAGGCAGATTTGCGTACGCTTTTTCACCTCTCCCACTCATTCCATTAGTAGTGCGCAAGCTCAGACAACAGTCTCTCACACTGATCCTAGTAGCTCCCACATGGGCACGCCAACAGTGGTTCACCACACTACTAGATCCCTCTCTAGTTCCACATCAAAAGCTACGGCCCACACCCTCCCTGTTAACACAGAAACATGGAGAAATCAGACACCCAGACCCAAACCAACTGAATTTGGCGATCTGGCTCCTGAAGTCTTAGAGTTTGGTTATCTAAACCTACCACCAGACTGTATGAATATCATTAAAGAGGCTAGGAGACCCACTACCAGAGCGTGTTATGCCGCTAAATGGAAAAGATTTGCCATTTATTGCAACAATAATCAAATTGATCCCCTGGATGATTCCATCCAAAATATCATTTGCTACCTTTTACAGTTACAAAGGTCTAATTTGGCATATTCTTCCATAAGCCTGCATCTTACAGCAATTGCAGCCTATTTACAAAACAGGCAACCTCTGTCTCTCTTCAGAGTACCTGCAATCAAAGCATTCATGGAAGGATTAAAAAGAATAATCCCACCCAGATTGCCACCTTCTCCGGTGTGGAACCTCATTGTAGTGTATTTTTGTAAATGTAGTGTATTTTGTAAAGCGCACAGCTGCCCCAACGGGGCGTCCCGGCGCTGTATAACACTGTGGAACCCTTCCTGTCTCTCCCTGTGAGATGCCCCTCCTGGGCACCCCCAAGGTGAAGCCAGGCATCCCAGTGTTGTAGGGGCCGTTGTGGAGATCAAGCAAGCTATTGCCCAGAGTTGCAGCGTGGGACCCATGATTAGAGTAGGCGCTGAGGCGAGAATTATCGAGTCCGCGGACATTGAGCCCAAGACCCTGCCGCATCGGGACTTGAACCCTGGTCCCGGGCCTGATCTCTGCTTCAGAGTCTGCTGCTCTAACCAGTGAGCCACAATCTTGTCCTTACAAGACTCATGGGGCCCCCTTTCGAGCCGCTACATAAATGTGAACTGCAATTCCTAACATGGAAAACAGTTTTCCTTGTTGCCATTACTTCTCTTAGAAGAGTAAGTGAGATTCAAGCTTTCACTATACAAGAACCATTTTTTCAAATACATCCTAACAAAGGGGTTCTTAGATCTAATCTAAAATTTCTTCCAAAGGTTATCACTCCTTTTCACCTAAATCAATCTGTAGAGTTACCGGTGTTTTTCCAAAACCCAGACTCTGTAGCAGAAAGGGCTTTACACACATTAGATGTTAAGAGGGCTCTCTTATACTATAAAGATAGAACTAAATCCTTTCGAAAGACAAAACAACTGTTTGTATCTTTCTCTCCTCCACACAAAGGCAACCCCATCTCAAAGGTTGGGATTGCAAGGTGGATTGTAAAGTGTATACAAATATGCTATATTAAAGCTAAACGTACATTAACAGTTCCTCCTAGAGCGCACTCTACTCGCAAACTAGGAGCCTTTATGGCTTTCTTAGGAAACATACTCCTAGAGGACATATGCAAGGACATATGCATATTGCCAACATGGTCTACACCACACACATTCACCAAACACTATTGTGTTGATGTGCAAGCCAAGAAGCAAGCGGATGTAGGCCAAGCTGTCCTTAGAACTCTCTTTCAAACTACTGCAACGGATACAGGTGACCACCGCTAAGGGAGACACTGCTGCACAATCAATGCATAGTGTACAATCTGCAGCTCATATGCCTCGAACGGAAAATGCAACTTACCAGTATGCATCTGTTCTTGGCATGTAGAGCTGCAGAGTTGTACACGCCCTCCCGCCTCCCCGGGACTTGTATCCGTTCAAGTTTTTCATCTTACTTAGATGCACACGCATGGACATCCTTCTTTCTTTACTTCTACTAGCTCCATCATCTCCCATCATGGCGAAAAACAATCTAAGGATGGAGCCGATGCCCATGCGCAGTATTGTCCAAGGGAGGAGTCACCTATCTCGTGACTACAAAGACTTCTTCCAAGAAGACAACAACATGCAATCATCGGAGCCCAACACCAGGTGGCGATCTAATGCATAGTGTACAACTCTGCAGCTCTCCATGCCAAGAACAGATGCCTACTGGTAAGTAGCATTTTCCTTCCTTGTTGCCATTACCTCTCTTAGAAGAGTAAGTGAAATTCAAGCTTTCACTATACAGGAACCATTGTTACAATTACATCGTAACAAAGTGGTCCTCAGAACAAACCCAAAATTCCTTCCTAAAGTCATATCTCCATTTCATCTTAATCAATCAGTGGAGTTACCAGTCTTTTTTCAAAACCCAGACTCCGTAGCAGAGAGAGCTCTACACACCCTAGATGTTAAATGAGCCCTACTTTACTACATTGACAGAACTAAATCCTTTCGCAAAACAAAACAATTGTTTGTAGCTTTCTCCCCACCGCATAAGGGAAATCCCATCTCTAAAGCTGGCATTGCAAGGTGGATCGTTAAATGTATCCAAATATTCTACCAAAAAGCGAAACGCACATTAACAATTCCTCCTAGAGCCCACTCCACACGCAAACTGGAAGCCTCTATGGCTTTCTTAGGAAACATTCCCCTAGAAGACATCTGTAAGGCAGCAACATGGTCTACAACACACACCTTCACTAAACACTATTGTGTTGACGTGCAAGCCAAGCACCAAGCTGCTGTAGGCCAAGCTGTTCCTAAAAATCTCTTTCAAACTACTGCAACCGATACAGGTGACCACCGCTAGGGGAGATACTGCTGTATAGTCTAAGTGTGAGATCTGCAGCTCATATTCCTCGAACGGTAAATGCTACTTACCAGTATGCATCTGTTCTTGGCATGTAGAGCTGCAGATTCTCACAAGCCCACCCGCCTCCCCGGGACCTGTATCTGTTCCAGTTGTATCTTAATTAGATATACACACATGGACATCTTTCTTCTTTCTACTAACTCCCTCATTTCCCATCATGGCAAAAAACAATGTAGGGGAGGAGTCACCCATCTTGTGATTACAAAGACTTATTCCAAAACAACAACAATGTCCAAGCATCCGAGCCCAACACCAGATGGCGATCTAATGCTAAGTGTGAGAATCTGCAGCTCTACATGCCAAGAACAGATGCATACTGGTAAGTAGCATTTACCTTGCAACACACCAAAATGCAAAATGCCAAAACTTCGCATCCAGGGTACTGTGCAAACAGTTCCAGGGGAATGCGCTATGGATAAGCTGGTCAGGGACATTTGCCTACGCTTTTCCACTAATACCGCTGCTACACAGGGTACTGAACAAATGCAGATTCAGCAACATGACGCTGATCCTAATAGCAGCTCAATGGTCCAGACAAATTTGATACTCACAGATCAAGGAGATGGCACAAACACCCGCACACAGGTGCCCCGCAAGAAAGGACCCACTGACGATGCAAAATAGAAGAGTGCTACACCCAGAGCCAGAAAGCCTCAACCTAGCAGCATGAGTTTGCCTAGAGTTTGCACACCTCAAACTGCCAGAAAGCACAATGGCGGTACTTAGAGAGGCAAGAGGACCTACCACAAGAAAGTGCTACGTAGCAAAGTGGAAGAGATTCTCCGAATGGTGCATTAGGGAGAAACTGCAAACAAGGATTACTAGGGAATCAACAGTACTAAAATACTACAGAATAAGCTAAGCTACACATCCCTGAGGGTACACTTAGCGGCAATTGTGGCTTACACAAGAGGAAAAACAGGCAAAAGTTTCTTCACCTCACAAGTGGTAAAAAGATTCCTAGAAGGAGCAAAAAGGATCGCACCGCCAAGCAAAATGCCAGCATCAGCCTGGAACCTCAATGTAGTGCTAACACAATTGATGAAGTCACCATTTGAGCTGGTTCACAAAGTCACACTTCATATGCTCACGCCAAAGACAGCCTTCTTAGTAGCTATCATATCACTGCGAAGAGTGAGTGAATTACAAGCGCGAACACTCCAAGAACCCTACCTGCAGATACACAGTGATAGGATTGTCATGAGAACGGACCCACATTTCATGCTAAAGGTGGTGTCGAAGTTCCACAACAATCAGACAATTCAAATACCGATTTTGTTTTCCAAAAACCAACCACAAGCACAGAAAGGGCCTTACACACACTGGACGCAAGGAGGGCAGTGATGCACTATATAGAAAGGACAAAAGAGTGCAGGAAAACAAAGCAATTCTTTGTATCCTTCGCTAGCAGTTTTTTGGGACGACCAGTTACCAAAAATACAATTTCACGATGGATTGCACAAACCAAACTATTCTGCCACAAACAGGCAGCTCAACCATTACAAGGAGCAGCTCATACTCACTCAACAAGGAAGAAAGGAGCTACAATTGCGTTTCTAGCCAACACACCAATTCAAGACATTTGCCAAGCGGCTACATGGTCTTCAGTGCACACGTTCACTAAGCACTACTGTGTGGATATCCAAGTGAACAAAGAAGCGCAAGTGGGACAGAAGGTCTTGCAACACATTTTCAGTAACCAGTGCTCATCTTCCACCCAACCACCAAAATAAGGACAAAACCGCTACAGAGTCTATGCACAGCATAGTGAATCCAGAAAGATTCAGGTTGCAAAACGTTTAGTTTCTTACCTGTCGGTGTAGTTTTGCGGCTTGAGGACTTTCTGGATTCACTAGCGAACCCACCCTCCTCTGCCAGAAAGATGAGACAGGAGGAGAAAAGGGATTATAAGAGGAAGAAAGACCTTACAAGGTTAAAAGAGACAAGAGTAACAAAGACAAGAAAAAAGAATCCGAAGATGGCGACCAAAGGTGGGAGCTTCCGGAGGATGAGCGTCAACGTCATGAAGGACACCAAATGGTGGTATGTCGACGCGGAAAAAAAGAGTTAGAAGAAATACTACAATTCCGAACCCAACCACTAGATGGCAGAATAATGCACAGCATAGTGAATCCAGAAAGTCTTCAAGCTGCAAAACTACACCGACAGGTAAGAAACTATACGTTAGTGCAGTGATCTACCTTTTGATATGCTGAGGGAAGTGTTTACACTGTTTTGATCTGTTTACAACGTGACAGAGGTACAACTCTCTGTCTGGACTATTTGGCTATAAAATCTATAAACGATATTTGGGAAGATTTGACCATCTCGCTGGGTGAGGATCATTCAGAAATTATGAACCTTTTTTAACTAATTGGTGGCATATGGTGAATCAAAACATACTAGAGGAGTTTTGGAAAAATGCCAAAGAATCATTATCAAGGTCCACCTTTGGCTCCATTTATTATTATCAAACTGAAGCCACCAAATTACAAGGGGGTCAACTTCCTCGACAGACAGGTGTCATTATGTGCATCGTCCTGCCAGATTCTTCTGTATTTTTACTCTGTATTTATAATTATGGTATTTAAAGAGCGCAGCGTTCACCAGAGGTATCTTGGCACTTAATTACAGGTTATAAGGTCGATGGGGCAATAAAAGATTACTGGTTTAACAAGCCTGTTTTGAGAAGCTTTCTGAAACATAATTATGAAGGCTGGCCTCAGAGAGTAATAAGGAGGGCATTCTAGGCCTTTTCCACTGAAACAGAAAAAGCCCTATCTCCAAATGTTGATGTGTGATATATTGAGACTTCAAGAAAAAAATGTGTCTAGAATGCAGTTCTTTAATAGGACTGTTCTGGCTGATTTGTTTGCCTTGAAGTCAGTTGTATTGGCAGATGAAGCCCTATGTATGATTTTTTGTAGGTTTAAAGAAGAGCCTATTCAGAACAGAGGGCCACTGAAGATTCCTTTGACTATGTGAGTCTCAAGCAAACATCTTTAGACTGTTAAGGAGATGTGCTGCTGCATTCGAATCAGTTAGAGATATTTGGTTTTGGCGTCGCTAAACATTTTCCATAGTAATTTCTGGAATGAATCAGCGTTCACCACAGCGATTCTGAGATAATATTTAAGGAGAGGCAAAATGTTGTTAAGTATTTTCTTTTGAAAGAAGAAAGATTTGCAGACATTAACTACGCGCGTCCCAGAGTTCTAGGTTTTAGTCAATATGAATTTGATGTTCCTAAACTAGGAGATTGGGAGGAGGAACGCATAATAAAGGGCCATCACAGTTCATCGGTCTTTTTTCGCGAGAGGATAATAGTAACTCTGTTTTTTTGAGCTTCACATAGTTTGCATTCATCCACCATATGCTGGCTGAAACACCGTCCCCTAGTACAGAAACTGCTTTGGCTTTAGTTGGGTGATAGACTGAAATTTAATTGTGTGTTTGCAGCATCTCTAAATAATGTTTGTCCCCATTTGGTGCAGATGTTTTGCTGGTGGTAGCATGTAAATATTTAAAAAAAAGTAGAGGGGGTAAAATAGTTAATTTCAGGAACCAGGAAAACATTTTCCATAGGAGAGGCAACAGGTGGAAGAGAAATTATTTGTTGGCAGTCACTAAAAAAACGATTTTAGCCAATGTGACAGTTCCCTTAACAGAGATCTATCAACCCAGAGACGAATAAATGAAAATGTATTGTTCTGTTAATAACAACTTACAATAGAACACATTTATACACATTTCATAGGTACTACCATTATTAAATAATTTCTAAAAACAAACACGTTTAAAATAAGGGTTAGTCTCACATTAAGAACACTCAATTCATCTAATTTAAAACGTGTAAAAAACCTACACGTGAAGTGCATTTACTGGTTACACAATCCGCCTACAATTTCCTCTTACCTACGGTACCCTGTTTATTCAATTTGTTACTAAATTGCTACACACCATGAGTAGGTCTAACCATTCATAATGTGTAGCATACTGAGGGTCCTTTGTTTATCTGCCCTTCTAGGTGTTTTTTCATGAATTATTAGAATATTTACGATAAGAGCCCTTTACTAGGCACTATAAACCAGTTTCCTCTCTGCAATATCTCCGAACTTAAATAATCTTCCAGTAAATGGTAAGGCTTCTCCCTGCAAGCAGGCTATTACTGCTTGGTGGCATGTTCGTATAGGTTGACGATTAAAGTCCTGCCTTAACAGACTTTTACGTTCGGCTGATAAAGCTGGGCAACTATAAACTATGTGGCAAATATCTTCTCTCTGTTGTTGCAGAGGCGGCATCACATTTCACTACTCAGCTTTTTCCAAGCTGGTGCGTCACTGCAAAATTGAAAATCGCCAAGCCGGAGTCTCATAAGCTTCAGTTTAGCATTTAGACCATTCAGGTACCCTAGATAATTCCGAGGGTGTAGCTTGCCATCTGTTGCAATTACCATCCATGCAAGGGCTCTTTTCGCCAACGTCTCTCTGTCCAATAGTGATGATTTTTTTTACTGCACCCATTGATAACTCTGTTAAATGCAGCCTGAGAGAGGGATAAGGCCCATAGTTGTTCGGCCTTAAATGTAGATAAAGCGAAATTGAAATATTCATGGGCCTAAGTATGTTTACAATCACTTATTGCATCCCAAACAACTTTTATAAGTGTGGAAATATTATCATTTCTAAGTTTGTGGCAGAATTTCAATTATGCCTCTAAGCTGTTTAAGTACTGTCTTTTACACCCAAACTCTAATCGAATTTGTGCTGGCGATGCCTGCTGAGGGATATTGAACAGGCGACGATACGTACCTGTAATAAGCTAATCTATGATGTTATCATCCTTCCCTCTTAATATCTGCATGCCATGTCAAAGATGGAAAATGTTTAGCAGACATAACTTGTAATAATGACTTGAGGGACAGCCCTTTTAAACTATTTCCTCTGATTTAAATCATAACACTCAAGGAGACACAAAAATAAGAACTACAGGAGGTAATAAACCTGACTGGAAAAAAGTCCTTGCTCAACCAGATCTCCTAAGGAATGTAATAGAGACCAAACCTATACTATCCGGTCATACTACTACAGACAACCAATATTTTTGTGACTGGATCACAGCTTTAAGTAACCAACCAGATTCGTTGAAAGAAAAAATTTCAGGTGGCATTAAAAACAAAAGGAGCGCCCCCTGGTTCTCCCCCACCTTGAAGATTGAATTAGGTAAAGTGAGATCTTTAGAGCGCAGATGGCGTAGAAGGTATGTGGAAGAAGACCGTAGGATTTATAAAATAGCACGCAGGCAGTACCACGCCTCAATTAAACTAGCAAAAAAAGTCCACTTCTCAGAGGCTATTGCTTCTTCGGAAAATGATCAAAAAGAAATATTCAAGATTGTAAATAGCTTTACTAATCCTAGGGCACTTGCACAAGACATCCCTCCCTCGCTACCCCTCTGCAATTCTATAGCTGATTTTTTCTAAAATAAAATTCAAGCTATTGTTAAGGATTTTACACCTCCAACCTTGACCTCCATGGACAATAAAATAGAAGCTAATGGAAAGAGCGACCTCAATACGCCCCATCTAAATGTGTTTACTCCTATTTCTCTGGAGGAATCACGTCTGGCCATTCTATCTAGTAAGTCAGGATCACCATTTGATCCTTGTCCCCCCATGTTCTTAAGAGCCTTGGTCAATGAGGTTAATCCCATAGTTAATGGTATTATCAATTCATCATTGGTGACTGCAGAGATTCCACCTGAATGGAAATTAGCCGCGGTTAAACCCCTCCAGAAGAAGCCTTTACCTGACCCCACGAATCTTTCTAACTTGAGGCCTATTTCACTGTTGCCTTTGTTGTCTAAACTGACTGAGTCATTCGTCATTAGCCAACTTACAACATTCTTGGAAGATAATAACATCTTGCATTCTAATCAGTCGGGCTTTAGGTCCAAACATTCGACCGAATCTGCACTCCTGTTCTCTGTTGAATCCCTGCGCTCCGCCATGGATCAAGGGAAGAAGGCCGTCTTGATATTACTCGATCTATCGGCGGCCTTCGATACGGTCTCCCACACCATCCTGATTGACCGTCTTCTTAGTTCAGGGATAGGAGGAGTAGTGCTTGACTGGTTTAAAAACTTCCTTAGCCTAAGACGACAAATCACGGTGTTAGGTGATTTCAGCTCTGAGGAAAAATCGATCAGCACAGGGGTACCTCAGGGCTCTACCTTGAGCCCTGTACTTTTCAATCTTTACATGGTACCCCTGATTGAGCTTATCTCCTCGTTTCAGATCAGTACCATATCCTACGCTGACGATACGCAGCTCATCCTGGTGCTCGACAGGGAGTCACCAGAAGCAGAAGAAAACCTTAAAACTTGCTTGACTGCGACATTTGAATGGATGAAGATCAATCATCTGAAGTGCAATTCTGGGAAAACAGAAATATTACCATTTGGTCCGCAAAATCTGTTCTCCCCCTAAGCAGTGGTGGCCTGAAGATGCTGAAGTTCCTCCAAACACCATCTCTTCTGCCCGCAACCTGGGTGTTAAGTTTGATGATGCTCTATCTTTCAAGCAACAAGCCATTGGGGTAGCCAGCACATGCTTCTATATTATTAGAATGCTTAGAAATTTTTTCGACCTCCTCCCATTGACCACGAGGAAAACGGTAGAGGTGGCACTTATTACATCAAGACTGGACTACTGCAATAGCCTGTATGCGGGAGCTAATAAGTCCGTGCTCCACAGGCTGCAGATGGTCCAGCATGCCACCTCCCGCCTGGTTTTGGGCTGGGCCAGGAAATCATCTGCTTCAGCGGCACTTCATGCCCTCCATTGGCTTCCCATTCATAAGCGTATCTTATTCAAAATCTTGATCTTCACCTTTAGAGCTTATCACGCACAAGGACCTAGGTATCTCTCACAAAACTTCAAACGGCACCTCCCGATCCGGAATCTGAGATCCTCCCACCTCAATCTGCTAGTTGTCCCAAAATTCAGACTAGCCACCAAAGGTGGAAAATCCATTGTGGTGCTAGACTCCAGAGCATGGAATAAACTTCCTCCTGCACTCCGGCAAATTCCATCAGAATCTCTTTTTAGGAAAGCCTTAAAGACCTGGGTCTTTTCGCTTACTGATGCTGCCTGTAGAGCTTTAGTGTAAGGTTTTATGTTCTCAGGAATTGCTCCAGCTAACCACCTCTTTCACTCTGGGTTGGTATTTAAGCGCCAAGATGCTCCTTGGAGTGATAGAATGCGCTATAGAAGAGCTATTTTACATTACATTACATTTCAGAAGGAAGCAAATGCTACAAATAAAGAATTGTTCCTTCTTTGCAGTGCAGTACACTGGTTCTTAAATGAGCCCCTCGCACGTAGTATGACACCCAAATATTTATACTCTATAACTGACACCAGCACAGGCCCTTCTATGCTGAGAATTGGGCAAGGTGCTATACCCCTTGATACCAACACGGTTTTTGTCGTGTTTAAGTTGACCTTTAACCCGTGGGACGAAGTGTACAAGGCAGATTCACTAATTGACTGCTGCAGCCCCACCCTTGCGTAGCTCAGCAGAACACTGTAGTCGGCAAACAATAGTTGGGAGACCTTGAAGCCAGCCACCAACGGGGAGTGTGAGTTGATGCTATTCAAGCCTGAAGAAATATCAGCAAGTTACAAGTTGAACAAGATTGGGACCAAGATACAACTTTGTTTTAACCCATTGTTATTAATATATTTTTTTTAATTGTTGTGCCTTGGCTCAATGTTACTCTTGTCCTAGTATTCGTGTACAGCAATTGAATCGCTCTCAAGCTTTTAGGTGGATTTCCCAGTTTCGATAACTTATCCCAAAGAGTATTCCTCTGCACCGTATAAAAAGCAGAATGAAAATCATTAAAATACAAATGGAGATTCAGTGAGCGACACCTCGCCATTTCAATTATGAGTGCTGGCATTTGAATATTGATAGTGGTACCCAGGCCTTTAATAAACCAGTCTGATTTCTTGGCAACAGTTTTTTTGGAGACCACCCAGGAAGTTAGGTCTGCCAGCAGACATTTGGCAAAAAACTTTGCCTCACAGTCCATTAGGGCTACAGCCGATAATTGGCATGGTCCGTGGATTGTCCAGCTTTGTAAATTGGAGCCAGGATTGAGCCCCTCCAATTATCTGGAATGTCTTCACTCCCCAGAATAAGGTTAAATAAAATTGACTATTATTTTACCCAAAATTGTTGATTCTCCTTGTAAAGTGCTTGCGGGAGACCTTTCGGCCCCGGAGCAGCATCCCGGCAGCTGTTACTAATAATTGTCTCCATGATTTTAGGATAGATCTCAATAGGCAAGTATTCCTTAGCATAATTACAAGTGGTTGATTCTGATAAGCCGGTTGCTGCATTTATACCCCCTGACATGATGCCCAGGTGCTTTTCCCAAGCTTCTTCGGATATATTTGACGTTGATTGTTGAAATTTTCTACTAGGGTATTCATTTGCCAATCTACAAAATTCTCTTGCGTCTTTACGTTTAGCTGCTTAGTGGCTTTTACACCAGTACAGATCAAGCTAGGTTTTTGTTTGGGCCCAAACCGCTTTTTTGTAGAGCGTCCTTAGTTTAGGTAAAGTCTCACACCAGACTCTAGTGGCCGGATTATTACTTAAGATCCTCAGAGGGTGATTCAATTTCTTTTTGGCTGTTATGAGTTGCGCTGAAATTTTCTTGGGAAGTGAAGTAGCTGTTTTTACTCTGACTGTATGCTGAACAACGTTTTTCTCTACTAGGCACTTTGTAAATTGGTCCCAGAGGATCAGAATATTTTGATCTACGTCATATAAATCTTTCCACAACTCTCTTGCTTGGTATTCAAGTTTCTCTGTACATGCTACCGACCACTGTAGCTTTTTGTAATTTTGACCCATAGGGTAGTCTATTTTCAGGGCCGATTGGTCGTGTGAGGTGATATTTAAGTTAAAACTGATACTTTGCGGTTATGTTATATTAATGAAATTTGTAAAGCCCACCGATTACCCGGAGGTGTCCTGGCGCTAGCTAGGTCTCCTAATGGCGGAGAACTTATTTATTGGGACCAGATTATTGGGAAAAGTTTTTAAGTCCTTCCTGAAGGAAAAAAGTTCAGTGGCATTTCTCTGGTGGCAAATCGTTCCATCCTTTTGCAGCACAATGAACAAAGCTTCTGCCACCCCATCAGGCTTTTTTGTTTGTGGCACTAGGACCAGCTTGGCCCCCATTGATCGCAATGTTCTTTCCGGGATATATACCATTGGAATTGCTGTTTTAAATAGTCTGTCCCTGTACCTTGGAGTGCTTTAAAAGCAATGCACAGAGCCTTAAAATGTACTCGACTCCTTACCGGGAGCCAGTGCAATTTTTTGATTTCCTTAGACATTGAGCGGAATCACGATGTACCAGTGAGCAGTCTAGCTACTGCATTCTGCAACAATTCAAATTTGTTCAAGAATCTTTGTTGAACATTTAGGTAAAGACCGTTACAGTAGTCCAGTCTCGCCATTACCAGAGCCGTGACCACTGTTTGCCTGCTCCCCGGAGGCAAGAACAGCAATATTTTCCTGAGCATTCTCATCACATACATTGTTTTTGATGCCACTGAATTTACTTGGTGACCAAAGGTGAGACTCTCATCAACTATTACGCCCAGGTTTTTAACCTTTTTTGAGGGGACAGGGAGAGTACCCATCAAGTCCTGCCACCAGTTTGGTGTCCAAAAGTTAGTATTGTTGTCAAACAATATAACCTCGGTTTTACCCATGTTAAGTTTTAGGCAATTCTCTGCCATCCAACTTCCCACTGACAACATGCAGTCCTGGAAACGTCCTTCAATTCCCACCTCATTGCCTGGTGTCAGAGACATCACAATGTGGGTATCATCAGTATAAGAGGCGAGACCAAATCCAAATGCGCTAATAACGGGGGCCACATAGCAAACAAACACATTAAAAAGCGTCGGACTGAGAGAGGACCCCTGTGGAACCCCACAGGGCAGTGCAAAAGGTTTAGACTGGTAGTCTCTCAACGCAACAGTTTGTCCACTATCAGCAAGAAAAGATCTTAAAAGATCCCAAGCTTCCCCACTGATCCCACATGCCTTTAGACAGTCCATTAATATATCATGAAGGACCGTATCGAATAAGATCAGTGCTGCCCTGCCACCCCGATCAACGACTTCCCTGATCTCCTCAGTGGCTTAAATGAGTGCAGACTCTGTACTGTGTCCCTCTCTAAAGCCATATTAAGAGGGATCCAGAGCTTGTGTCTCAGCTAAAAAGGTGCTTAGTTGTCTGTTCATGATTTTTTGATCAGTTTTGCTGGGAGTGGGAGTCTAGAGATAGGGCGAAAATTATTTGGATCCTTAGGGTCCAAGCTAGGGATTTTTAGAAGGGGCAGAATAGAGGCCAATTTCCAGCAAGTGGTAAAATACCCTACTAAATATAGATGATAGTGATGCCGCAATCGGGCCCAGGGCTAGTTTAAACACCGCAACCGGACATGGGTCTTAAGGTGACCTTGAATTTACATCCCTAAGGCTCTTTTGAATATCATCAGGGAACACCGGTGAGAAATTCTCAAAGGTGGAAGTTGGAGCCCTCACAAACTTGGATTCCTCCCTAGCCACACTCGTCCCATCTGTACTTTCCCCACTAAAGGCCAAAAATATAGATTCCACTTTGGACAGAAAGAAGTTGGTAATTTCTTTGCATAGTTCCTGACTTGGTTGAACTATGGCAGACCTAGGTGAAGCCAGGGTAGTGACTGTTATAAACAATTCTTTTTTCTGAATTCTTTGTTGCTTCAATAGGAATTGCATACAATTTTTGTTTGGCAGAAAAGATGAGTTGTTCATAATTCTGCAGCCTAAGTTTGTAAGTCTTTTTCTCTGATTCCTTATAGCTTCTCCTCCAACTCCGCTCAAGCCTTTTGCAAATGAGTTTTTGATTTCTTAGCTCCTCTGTAAACCATGGAGCGGAGGGTTGTGATCTTTTGGGACGAAGGTTTTAACTAGAGCTATAATGTCAGAGACTTGCCCCAGCCATTCCGTATGTACCAGACTCGCCTCCTCCACTCCCAATGACAATTTGGAGGTGAGAAGCTCCTGCAAACCTGCCCCCTCAACTTTGTTCCAGGCTCTGGCTCTTATATGTTCTTTTGGGCCTTGACCCCTTGCACTATGCTCTGTCAGTATTAACTCAAATTGGACGGCGGTATGATCGGACCACACCAGGGGTAGAAGACCCATGAATTGAAGGCTCAGGTGACTGGGAAAAATACCATCCAAGGTATGTCCTGCCACATGGGTAGGACCAACTACCCGCTGCTTCAGGTCGGCGCTATGCATTAGATCATTCAAAATCACTGTGTCCGGTTCGGCAAGTGCTTCCAAATGAAAATTAAAATCTCCCATAATTGTATAGGCCTCTGAACAAAAGCCCTCTTCCAGTATATTTCCATGGGAGGCTACAAAAGATTTTCTAGTTCCTGGTGGCCTGTACAATAAGCTTCCTTTGAAGGTGTGGTGATGTGATAGACTGAGATTAAAAGGCAAGGACTCACACGTTTCTACTGGGATAGGCTGCAAACCTGCCATAATCGATCCATGGTAGATCACCGCCAGGCCTCGTCCTTTCCTAATAGGCCTATCTAAAGTAAAGCATAAGAACCCTGGAGGGGTGGCCTTCACTAAATCTTGCCAGATGGATCATCTGTCCAAGCCTCTGTAATGAAAGCCATTTTGATATCCTTCTCCTCAATAAGCCTTGCGCACTCTAGGCTGTGTTTAACCAAGGATCTCGCTTTCAGCAATATGCATTTGAATACTTGAGTCTCACTACCGACTAACCCTGGGCAGATCTAAAATCCTGGGTAAGGGGATTTTACAATTAGGACAGACTCTTGGGAGAGGTGCCGGTAATGCATCCACTGAGAGGAAGATGCAGTCCCTGGCTCTGGCTGCCCCCTTTAACTTAAACAGGGTAAATCTAGCATAGCTATGAATGGGTGCCTTACCTGGCATGTAACTACCCGGGGTCCTGGCGCTGAGTGCGGGCCAAGCGCGGACGGGCACAGACAGGTTTGCCTGCGCCAGCCTGGCAATTTATGTTCCAGTCAGGGAAAGCTAGTCGGCTGACCCACGTCCCCCCAAGATGGCGGGGGCACCGCCCGGCTCTCGGTTCTGAGTTGGTTTCTCCCTGGTTCGAGCCCCTGAGAGGTGAATGCGGTAAAGTAAAACAGTATTTAAAATCAGTTTTTAAAATTCACCATCAGACTGTGCAAACAACGTGTCATGTGCAAAGTCGCAAAGTACAAAACAAACTTCCTCCGTGCTTCTCCCGGCTCTAGCCTCAGGAGATCTAGTACTGCGCGCTCGCGCCAGCCTGGCAATTTATGTTCCAGTCAGGGAAAGCCTAGTCCGCTGACCGACATCCCCCCAAGATGGCAGCCCTCCAGGCTCTCGGTTCTGAGTCGGTTTCCCCCTGGTTCCAGCCCCTGGAGGTGCATGGCGGTCGCATTCCAGCCTATTACCCAAACTATAGCTTATGACCATATAATATAGTGGAAGTGATACTAAAGAGTAGTCTCTAAATACTTGGGATTTTGCTGAGTGGTGAGACAGTTGTGCCGGAATGTCCGGAGACATCCGGCTGTTCAATACTTGTAAGCGGTGGTGCTCCAGGTTATTCACTGCATCCTTCCCCATTCATTCAGATCGTTGTTTAAATGCTTCAGTCACCAGAATATGCCAATTGTGGTTGTGATATCCATTATTTGAATCCTAGACGTCACCTGAAAAAGATTCATATTAAAGTCTCTCGACAAAAGAATCAAAGGAACTGAATTAGTTGCACATTGAGTTGATATGAAACTCAGTATAATTTCAATTGATTCTTTTTTCCTACTTCAGAGTGGGTGAATGTAAGCATTTATTATCAACAGGGGGGCTACGTTAACTGGAAGGAGGGGCCAAACCTTAATTGCTTGTATGTTCGGGTGATCAATTCCGACGTCTTCAATTATGATGTTAAGATCCACTGTAACATACAGTTCAAGGCATGTGGGCTGCTGAATTCATATCTGTGCATAGATCGCCGCCTAGTGTTGGGTCCGGATGATTGCACATTGTTGTCCTGGAAGAGTCTTCGAAGTATCACGAGATAGGTGGCTCCTCCCCAGGACTACAGTGCGCATGGGCATCAGCTCCATCCCCAGATTGTTTTTTTCCGCCATTGGGTTCGGATGTTACTATCTTAGCTCAAGTTAGGAAAACTTTGTACAAAGCCAAAAGGCTTTCGAACCGTCGGTATTGTTTCGTTCGGTACCGATAGCTTTGCATCGAAGGGACATCGACGACTTGACAGGTTTTTCTTTTCCACACTCGGCCCGATCTTCGATCCACGATGGAAAAAAGCCCATTCAAAAGGTGTCCACTTTGTAATGCAAAATACCCGCACATCGATGTCCACCCGGTGTGCAACAAGTGCCTGTCGCCGGACCACAACGAAGCCAACTGTATGGCTTGTGCCCGGTTCAGGTTGAATAAAACTCTTCGGATTCGACGCGCAGCTCGATTGGAATCGAAGAGACCAGCGCCGGTTCCGGTAAACATCTTCGGGACCGAAGACGAAGAGGTCGTCGATCTGGAGGATCAAGAAGACCACTCTGATCCACCTTCGGACCATGACTCCGAGTATGAAGCCGAAGACGAAGAGGTATTAGAAGAAGAAGAAGATGTCGTTGAAGAGGTAGGAGACGACGCAGAGGCCTTTCGGGCCGTAGAAGATAGCTCAGGCGAAGAGTTAGGCCCAACCGACTATACGGGGGCCGTCGATGTACCGCCCAATGAGGCTCAGGTCGAGGGATCGCCACAAGGCCTTACCCAAGATCTACAAAATCGTTCAACAGCCCTGCATACAGGCCCGGCTTCGAACGTGCCCACAAGGCCATCGGTATCGAAACCGCCATCGGTCGATCCTAAGAAATCGAAACCGAAAGCGTTGCCGCCAAAACCGAAACCAAAAGAGCAGATGGCGCAGGTCGGCTCCAAGGCCTCGAACCCCTCGGAGCCGAAGAAACAGCAGAAGGCCGTCGATGCCGAAAAACTCAAAAAGGTCATCGAACCGAAGATCGGGGCACTGAAGACCAAAGTCAAGGCTGTTGAGCCGACAGGGGGGGCTCCGAAGGGCGTCGACACTCACAAAAGGCCCAAACAATCGGAAGGCTTCAATCCTCCATCCAAGCCTGCGGACAAGACAAAGACTGGCTCCAAGGACCCTGTCGAGTCGACGCAGTCGAGCCCATTCATAACCAAAGAAGTGTCGGAGTCACTCCAACGCATTAGAAATAAGGACACAGCGCTCGGACCGAAAAAGGCCCCAACGCCGAAAATGGTCGGAAACGTTCCACCTGCATCGACGCCGATCAAATTCGGCTTGCCACCGGCGGAGCGTCCAAAAATGTTCGAACCAAAGAAAGGTGTTGAATCAAATAAAAGAGTGTCGATGGAAGTGGAGGCTGCAGAACAGCCTAAAGACCTGGAGGAGTCGAGGCAATTCATCGATTCGGTGACTGGTAAACTGTCCATATAAAAGAGGAAGATAATACCAAAAAGACCCATGGAGTCATACAGGATTCCCTTAAAAAAGAAGAGGGATTCAACAACATCGCCAGCTCTGGTGGAACCTCTCCAAGCCTATGGACAAGACCCCCAAGATTTCTCACCCACATACTCAGATGTGGATGCAGGGGATGACGACAATGAGGATGACCCTTATGTGGACACTGATCCTGATGATCAAGGCCAACCATGGGTTGACCCAACTGACCCAAAAGACCCACAGTCTGTCCCTGACACACATGTGTACAGTGTGAAAACTTCTCCCACTGAGGACACTACGGCTTTTAACGCCCTCATTGAAAGGGCTGCAAGTAATCATGACGTACAACTCCATGCAGACCCTGTGGAGGAAGACTTTCTGGTCGACACCTTTTCAACTTCAGAACGCACGGTCAAGACTCTACCCATGCTAAAAGGCGTCATTAAGCATGCTGGTGACATTTTTAAAGAACCCACCAGAGCCAGGGTATTAAACCCATGAATTGAAAAGAAATATAGACCAGCACCTGTCGACCCTACTTATATAAAAGGACAGTTGCCATTAGACTCATTGGTTGTTTCTAATGCACGGAAAAGGGCAAACTCCCAGACTACAGGTGATGCTCCTCCTCCTGACAAAGAGTCGAAAGTACTTGAAACTTCTGGAAAACGGGTGGCAGCGCAGGCAGCTAACATCTGGCGCATTGCCAACACTCAGGCACTCTTAGCAAGATACGACAGGTCCCATTACGATACCCTTGAGACACTGTTGCAACACCTACCAGATCAGTACAAGGAGGGTGCAGAACTACTCATCCAGGAAGGAAAGCTTATCACTAATGCTTCCATCAAGTGCGAGCTAGACACAGCTGACACTGCAGCCAGGGCCATTAACACTAGCGTAATGTTAAGGAGACATGCCTGGTTAAGAATCTCCAGATTCAAACCAGAAATACAAACATCTATCCTCAATCAGCCAGTTAACCCGGACTTCTTATTTGGACCTGAGGTTGACACCACCCTGGAAAAAATTAAAAAAGACACAGAGACTGCAAAGTCTATGGGGGCTCTGCAGTCCCAGCAGTTTCGGGGTGGCTCCTTTCGTCGCTCCAATACTAGAGGACCTTCAAGTGGCCAGTCCACACAGCAGACACAATACAAAGGGAACTTCACAATCCACCTACAATAAAAATAACAGGGGTGGATATCGTGGAAACAACATCAAGGGCAGAGGTAGAGGAAACAACAGTTCCAGATCCTCTGCCAATAACAAACAGTGACGCCCTGTCACTGCCCCCCGACCATATAACACCTGTCGGGGGGAGACTGCAACGGTTCCTGCCAGTCTGGAAATCCATCACCACAGACAGGTGGGTAAGAGACATTGTCCAGTACGGGTATTGTCTGGAATTAACATCCACTCCACCCAACATACCACCAAGACACCGTCCTAGGTCCGCAGAGCACTTACACTTATTGCAGCAGGAGGTCGTCAGCATGCTGCAAAAAGGGGCCATAGAGCTCGTGCATGTAGAAGACCAAGGCTCAGGGGTGTACTCTCTGTATTTCCTAATACCCAAAAAGGACGGGTCTCTCAGACCTATACTGGACCTCAGGCCTCTGAACAGTTACATTCTGTCAGAACATTTTTATATGCTCACCCTACAACAGGTTCTGCCGTTACTCAGTCAGGGAGACTTTCTCGCAACACTGGATCTAAAGGATGCGTATTTCCATATACCCATACACCCATCACACAGACAGTATCTCAGGTTCACTATTCAAAATCAACATTATCAGTTCAAAGTCCTCCCTTTCGGAGTAACAACGGCACTCAGGGTGTTCACAAAGTGCCTGGCGACAGTGGCAGCACACCTAAGGAGACAGCACATACACGTCTACCCTTATCTGGACGACTGGCTAATTCAAGCAAAGACAGCCCAGCAATGTGCCAGCCACATGTCCCACACTATTCATCTCCTTCACAGTCTGGGATTCTCGCTGAACTATCCAAAGTCGCATCTCCAACCCGCCCACGTGCGGCAGTACCTGGGCGCTACAATAAACACTCTGGCAGCCAAAGCATAGCCAAATTCAGCAAGAATAAACAGCATGCAATTGCTGATACAAAAATTCAAACCTCAACACTCGCTTTCAGCAAAAGTGTTCATGCAGTTGATAGGCATGATGGCCTCCTGCATCTTCATAGTCCCGCACGCGAGACTACATATGCGTCTGCCTCAGGAGTGCTTAGCACGTCAGTGGAATCAGGCTCAGGGACAGTTGAAAGACCTAGTGTTGGTGAGCAGTCGGGCATACAACTCTCTGCATTGGTGGAACCCACAAAACCTTTGCAAGGGCCGACCGTTCCAGGAGCCTGTGCCACAGATTATACTGACAACGGACGCATCTCTCCAGGGATGGGGAGCTCATGTACTCCACTACACAGTGCAGGGACTATGGACAGCACAACAAAAGAAGATGCACATCAACCTTCTAGAATTGATGACAATCTTCATGGCGATGAAAGCTTTCAAGGTACATCAGTGCAACAAGGTCGTGTTGATCCGGACGGACAACATGACGGCCATGTACTACATACAAAAGCAGGGAGGAACACACTCTCCACAGTTGTCTCATCTGGCTCAGAGCATGTGGAAGTGGGCCATTCAGAGGAACATCTTCCTCATGGCGGAACACCTCCCGGGCAAAGACAATCAGATGGCGGATCTGCTCAGCAGACACAGACACCAAATGCACGAGTGGGAGATACATCCATCAGTACTCCAACCGTACTTCCAGCTGTGGGGTCATCCACAGATAGACCTATTCGCCACAAGGGAAAATGCAAAATGCCAAAGCTTCGCCGCCAGGTTCCCACATCCGCAGTCACAGGGCAATGCGATATGGATGAACTGGTCAGGCAAATTTGCGTACGCTTTTCCCCCAGCACCTCTGATACCGCTGGTGGCACGCAAGCTCAGGCAACACGCGATGACACTCATCCTGGTTGCTCCAACGTGGGCACGCCAACCATGGTACACCACGCTGGTAGAACTATCCGTGGTACCGCATCAACGACTGCGGCTAACGCCCAGACTTTTGACGCAGAGCCATGGCGAAATTCAGCACCCAGATCCGCAACTACTCAACCTGGCGATCTGGCTCCTGAAGTCTTAGAGTTTGGCTACCTCAACTTGCCCCCAGAATGCATGAACATCATCAAGGAGGCAAGACGACCCACAACCAGGGCTTGTTATGCAGCTAAATTGAAAAGGTTTGTCATATATTGTACCAATAATGACATTAACCCTCTAGATGCATCTATTCAAAACATTAGCTGCTATTTGTTGCACTTATATAGATGTAATCTAGCGTACAGCTCCATTTGCATACATTTATCCGCAGTTGCAGCTTATCTTCAAAACAGGCAGCACCTCTCACTGCTCAGAGTACCTGCCATTAAAGCTTTTCTGGAAGGACTCAAAAGAGTAATCCCTCCCAGACACCCACCTACACCAGTATGGAATCTCAATGTGGTCCTCACCAGACTTATGGGACCACCTTTTGAACCTCTACACTCTTGTGAGATTCAACTTCTGACCTGGAAAGTTGCTTTCTTAGTAGCCATTACCTCACTAAGAAGAGTTAGTGAACTCCAGGCACTAACCATTCAAGAGCCATTCATACAGGTCCATGCAAATAGAGTTGTACTACGCACCAACCTTACATTCATGCCTAAAGTGATCTCGCAGTTCCACATGAACCAAACCATAGAACTGCCTGTTTTCTTTCCTAATCCCGAAAATGTCGCAGAGCGATCTCTGCATACATTAGATGTCAAAAGAGCTCTTATGTATTATATAGATAGAACTCGTGATTTCAGGAAAACAAAACAACTGTTTGTTGCCTTTTCTCCACAACACAAAGGCAACCCCATTTCCAAAGCAGGAATAGCCAGATGGATAGTTAAGTGTATACAGATTTGCTACGCAAAGGCTAAACGCACACTAACCATTCCTCCAAGAGCACACTCCACACGTAAGTTAGGAGCCTCCATGTCTTTCCTGGGGAACATTCCTTTAGAGGAAATATGTAAAGCAGCCACATGATCCACTACACATACATTTACAAAACACTACTGGGTAGATGTACATTCAAGACAGCAAGCAGCTGTAGGACAGGCTGTTCTCAAATCTGCACGGCCGCCGCTAACAAGAGGGACTGCTATGTAATCTATGCACAGATATGAATTCAGCAGCCCACATGCCTCGAACCGAATATGCTACTTACCAGTATGCATCTGTTCTTGGCATGTAGGGCTGCTGACATTCATATTGCCCGCCCTCCTCCCCGGCGCCTGTAGCAGCTGTAGCACTCAGAATCAGTTTCAGGCATGGTCATCACTTACTGTATTACACTCCATCTCTGCCACAATGGCGAAAAACAATCTGGGGATGGAGCCGATGCCCATGCACACTGTAGTCCAGGGGAGGAGCCACCTATCTCGTGATACTTCGAAGACTCTTCCAGGACAACAATGTGCAATCATCCGGTGTCAGACCTCAACTTACTCTTGACTCCTTGATACTGCACAGGAACAGAGATGCTAGAACCCAAATCCCTCTCGGCAAGGCTGGAAGGTCTTTACACCGAACCCTCCATCATTACCTTAAGGGACGGGGGAATCGGATAAAATAATAAACAGAGAAGAGACTGGTCCTGCGTTGGTTCCCTCAGTCAGCTACCCTCGGTGCTGTCTTGGAGATGGAAACCTAAAAACAATAACACATCATTATAATCCTAACTTCCTACTCTCACTATTGGAATCTACTCTGTCATACCTTCTCACCCACCATTATGCTGCTGGACCTTAGCTCCTCTTCTAAATGAGTAGTTATTCTGTTCTCCTCTATAGTTGTCACTAGAGAGAGAAAAAGGACATATTATATATTTCTTTCCTACTCTAGGGATTCCTAACTAATTTATTGAATATTTGCGTAAATGCACTTACTTCACTATAGTGAGTCCTTTGTTCTAAATAGGGGGGTTCTGATATTTTTAATGTTCAATGAGAAGTCTGTTCTGTTCCTCTCTCTTAAACCTCGCCTTCTTGTTGTCTCTTAACAGGTTGACAGAGAGGTTCTATGCTCCTTGGTATGTTTCTCATACAAGCTTCAAATATACATTCTCATTTGCAGCATAAATACTGTCCTTGAAACCATAGCATTTTTCCTTACAGGTATGTCTTTTTTGAATTCAAATTCACTTACAACGGTAAGTTTTTATACTATCCACGAGTATACAAACACAGTCATTTGATTTAACAAAACTCTTATCCGAAAGGGTTCTGGAGTTCGGCAATGTCTTCTCTCCTCAGGAAACGTCACTCGGCCTTTCTTTCTTCCGGTACTTCAAAAGATAAGCCTTCCAGCTTCCTTCCTGTCACTACGAATTTTGACACCAACCTCCGGTGCTCTGTCTCGGAGGGAATCTTCACTTGACGCTCTACCAACGTGCTCGGCAACCCGCGCTTGAATCGCGCGCCGGGTTCTGAACCTAAATACTTCAGAATCGTTGTCAGGGCTAGACTTGAATTCCGAAAGGGAATACTTCTCCTCAGAAAACGGCATCCACAAAATCTGTCACTACTTCTCTTGTCAGGGCTTTTCGGTGAAGTGCGCATTTCTTCCAGCGCTCGCGCTTCACATAGGATCCCAGGAGCTGGAAGCCTGAGAGACTAGCGCGCCTACTGCTCACTGGTCATGGGAGCAGCGGCGGCCATCTTGAGTCTCCAGGAGTGCACTTTCCTTGACCAGGCATCTTGTCCAGTGAACGTCACAGTTGGGTTGTAGAGAATGGAACCCAGGGTTCGGGTCCTGACATCCGGACCCAACACTAGGCGGCGATCTATGCACAGATATGAATGTCAGCAGCCCTACATGCCAACAACAGATGCATACTGGTAAGTAGCATATTCAATGCCGAGCCCCCTGCAGCACGCCCCATCAATTTTTGCTGGTTTGCTGTAGCATAGGTCTGCTGAAAGATCAATTTCCTCTTGTGCCCATGTCTCTTGGAAAAGCACTATTTGATATCTTCTAATGAAGGTTAGAAATTCCTTATCATATATCTTTGCAGACAATCCTTCAATATTCCATGAGCAGACGTCAACCTTGTTTACTTTATGGCTAGCACATAAGCCATTTATCAGTCAAATACTTGGTTCTTCATGTGTACCGGACAACAGGGCTCCCGGTAGCCAAGACCAATCAGTATTTTGATGTATGACTTGGATCGCTTTGTTTTCGTCATAACAATTAACTCCCTGGGGGGCTGTAGTGATACTGTGTGATGAAATTGAACAACTCCTTGCCCCTTTTAAAATCGAAGTTACAGCCAGTTGCACTTTAATGGGCTTCTAGTAGGCATTGACATCTTTTTAACTCTCTTTGAAGACCCTTACCATCCCCCACTCCTTCTGCCTTAAGACGAGTTTCACAACTGACCGAATGGAGAAACTGTGTATAGGCTTCCTCCTTTTCCGTCTTCATGTCTATTCCCCATTTTTCAAATGTCTCCCTTTCTGCCCATACTTGATCTGGTAAGGCATGTGTAGCCCACGTGATCATCGTTGGTTTTTCACCTCCCCAGGTTGGGATGTTTACAAATGTGACTGAATATATATCCGAAGACTCAATGTGGTTTGACACCAGTATTTCTTTGGCCATACATATCACAGTCCGTCTATTTATTCTGTCAAAATGGCCCCTGGACTTGTATTTTAGAAAAAATGTAACTTAACAGCGGTTACCAGGTGTTACTAGAGTGAGGCAATGATTCTCTTTGGCCTTGCTGTATGGTACCAATTATTACCTGCTGGGTATTATGACCTTGCTCTAATATATGCAAACTTTGTTGTAGACCTATAGTATCTTGTTCAAGATTCAGTTTTTGCCTTTTTCCTTTTCCGACCTCATGAGCATTTGACTGTTCCTTGGAGGTCTGTATATTTCCATCTTTTAAAGTCAAGTTGCATGTTTCACTGTACCTTATTATGTTATGTTGCACTGAATCGACTGGTATCTTTAGACCGAGGGAGTAGCTATCTTGTTTGGTTCCTGTTGTATCTGGCTCCTTTTTTCCCAAACAGGAATGGACTGGCAGCCGTTGGATCTGATCCTCTTGTCAGTCCTATGCCTTTCTTGTTAGTTGTTCTTTGCCTTGAGTAAAGGTCAATTTAACCTGCTTATCATCAGTGTCTTCCTCAGCTACCTGGTCTTCCTGCTTTCTTCCTAGGGGCACCACAGACATAACTGCTTTTGGTTGCAATATTGGCTCCTTTTTTCCTGAACAGGAATGGGTAGGCAACCATTCCGTCTGGTCCATTTGTTGGTCCTTTTCCTTACTCGTTTCCTTTGATGCCTTTCTCCATTATAGAGTCTTCTTGCTTTTTTCTGGGGGCACCGCTGACTAAACTACTTTTGGTAGAAAAATTGGGTATACCTCCCCTGGGTGTCGAATGTGGCAATCCGCTATGATTGCATTGACTTTTTTGTTAAGAATTTTCCTAAGAATTTTGTGCTGATGCTTCGAAAGCTTAGGTAGCTTGGCCAGTTCCCTTTGTGAGGCTCTTCTCAGTAATACCTGCACCTCTGAGCCACACCTACCCAGCTGTCTAATATCTGATTGATGGATTGAGTGACTTGCACTGGGATCTGAGTTTATGACCATGCTGCTTTGTAGTGACACTTCGACTTCCTTCCCCACACTAGTAGTTTCCCCCAAGGCCTCGCCTCCTTCAGATGGCTTTCTCTGGTGAGTTTTATTTCCTAACCCCCTCCTGTTGTTTTTAATTTACCCTGAAGCTATCGTCGCAGCCATGGCAGTTTTTAACTGCCCCTTAATCTCCACAAGAACCGATTCAAGCATTCCAGGGAGCGAGGTCAGTTTATCCAAAACTTAGCAACAGGCACAGGTAGAGGTTAACTGTTTCTCGGACTGCGCATTGTTGTACAAGCAGATTTAGTGCTCCAATCTTAGTGTCAAATGCGGTAATGTATAACGCCATTGTATTTAAAAGGTCCACCTGAATATCTAACTTGTTTGATTGATAAGTCAGGGCGTTAACAAATGATTGAAATGAATTAAGCAAAATATCCCAGGTACTGCTTCCAGGACCTTGTTCCCTGGTAGTTTGACTGCTTGGAATGTCAAATTGTATACAAATGGCAGGGGAGCCCAATAAGAGGATACCCACTATGGCAGGGTGTAAGCCCGAAAAATTTACTTCCTCAGCCTTAAAACTCCCCCTGGGGTAGTAAGTGGACATTGTCTGATTGTGCATCTTTCTCAGGAGATAATGATTTGATAGGTTGGCCTACTGGGAAGTCCGTCAAGTCAATTTCCAGGTCTGACCCCAGCATTGAGGCTATTCCATCTAGATCTTCCATATTGAACTTGTGTCTGGCCGTATCATAGCCACAATTGTGATGCACATCGGCCTTGACCTGAATATCCTTGCCTGAGCTGGGGGGTTTAGCTGACTCCTCACCCCTGTTAGGTATTTCCGTGGCCAATGCAGATATGGTATTAGGACATGCTTCCTGAATTTTTGGCACCGCCATTACCAAGGCCCCTGTCTCACTGCTTTCTTTCTCCTCTTGTGCCTGGCTACTACTCGTAGCCCAAGTTTCCCATCTAAAAGGGCTCTTTTTGTTTTCAGACCTACCAGGGGGACAGATGTGTTTAATTCCTCCTTTTCATTGAGTGCCACATTAAGATCCAATTTAGAATTTACCGACAATTGTGGCTGTATCAGGCTTTGTAGTCCACTGATATTAATATATCTTTGCTATACGTGATTAAGGCATCCACTGGATTCTTTAGAAAGTCATATTTCCTAAGCACCTTATTTTGTTGTTGTATGTAGTTTGGTGTTGGGGCTTTGGCAGGAAATAATACTGACCCTTCCCCTTGTACTACGATGCCTGACTCCTCCTCAATGCCCCCGTGAGAAACATTATGTTCGAGGCATATGAGCTCCAAATTGTACACTATGCATAGATCGCCATCTGGTGTTGGGCTTGGATGCTTGCACTTTGTTGTTGTCTTGTAAGAGTCTTTTGTAGTCCCGAGATATGTGACTCCTCCTTTGGACGATAGTGCGTATGGGCATCGACTCCATCCTCAGATTGGTTTTGTCCGCCATCGGGTTCGGATGTAACTTTAGGGTTCTGGTGCCATATTTCCAAACCTTTTTGATGCCAAAAACTATCTACAACTCGACTGTATTATTTTCGATCGTGTGATTTTCGACACGCATCTCAACTACTCTATTCCGGTCGTCAACGCGAGCCGCTGGGCCTATCGACGCCGTTCAGGCCTACAGCTCATGGAAAGGACTCCATTCAAAAAATGCCCCCAGTGTGGGGTGAAATTCCGACACAGTGACCATTACAAGGTCTGTAACCTGTGTCTCTCGCCCGAGCACAGCGAGAACAATTGCCAGGCCTGCGCCCTTTTTCCATCCAAGAAAACCACCAGTGATCGTTTGGCCCGTCGACATATCATGGCGCAGCAAGCAGCTCCGGCACCAGTAGACATCTTCGATGAAGGCCCCGATGTCCCGGAGGAGGATTCTGAGGACCTTGAAATCGTGTCCGAAGCAGACGACTCAGGCTCAGTCAACCACATCACTCCTGGTCGACGAGTGAGTACAACTGCCCCTACCCCATCTCCACCCGAAAAATAGAAGGCCCTGGTCAAGACTTCGCCTGCTGGCCCCAGTCGTGACCGAAAACAACCTTAAGAAGCTCCGCCCTCAGGCCATGCTTCGAAGATAAAGGACAAGCGTTCCAGTAGCTCGTGACCGAGCAAACCGCATATCAGTGTCCCGCAGACGCCTTCAGCACCAAAGACGCGAAACCAACCCACTCCCAAAAAGAAGTCGGTACCGACCACCTCCACGCCAAAACACTCGTTTCCGAAATCAAAATCTTCAGAACCGAAAAAGATTTCCCGCTCCACAGCCAAGCCAAAGGACCCCAAAACACCTCCTAAGGCCTCGGAGCAGAAATCCAAACCCCGCTCAGATCTGAAAAAGTCGGTAACGAAAGCGGTCACTGAAGGAGAAGAACTTTTTCTACCGGATCCTGTCGATCCCAAGCAGAAAAAACTCCATATAGACCCCAAAACAGGACATGTGGCTACTATTCCACACAACAAGAGGAATCTGGACACACCAGACACTCCTGCAGTGCCTGTAAAGAAAAAAGACTGTGCCACTTCACCTATAAGACCCTCTTCTCCTGTTATTCATCCTCAGCCTGTTCTTCCTCCTAAGCCTGTCTCTCCTCCACAGCCTCCAAACCTCCCACCTCATTCACCACCACCACCACAGGATGATGATGATCATAATAATTTAGGGGGTGGGAGAGGCAACAATGACCCTTTCTCTGACCCTGATGATGACACAGACACACCACAGGATGATTGGGATGATTATGATGACCCGATAGATCCCCCAGACCTCCCTGATCCACAGCCATATCCAACAAAACCATCTCCCCCAGATGACAATATTGGTTTTAGTCAGCTTGTAAATAGAGCTGCTGTCTACCATGGTGTTCACATCCATTCAGACCCTGCAGACAAGGACATCCTTCTAGACACCTTTGAACAGTCACAAAACACTGTCCAAACCCTGCAAATGCTAAAAGGGGTCATTAAACATGCCCCGACATACTCAAAGCCCCGGTGAGAGCTAGAATTCTCAATCCCAGGATTGACAAAAAATATAAACCTGCCCCACATGATCCCATCTGCATCAAAGGGCAGCTACCCTTAAACTCACAAGTGGTAACTAACGCTAGAAAGCGCGCCAACTCTCAAACCTCCGGTGATGCACCACCTCCGGATAAGGAATCTAAGTTGTTAGATGCCTCTGGCAAGAGAGTTGTTGCCTAAGCAGCTAATCACTGGCGCATAGCATACCTAGCATTACTTGCTAGGTATGATAGGAATCGCTATGACCGACTAGAAACCCTATTACAACATTTACCTGATCAATACAAATCACAGGCAAATGATTTAATTCAAGAGGGCAAATTATTAACCAACGCATCAATCAAGTGTGCCCTTGATGCAGCAGACACAGCCTCTAGGTCCATTAACACTAGTGTGCTACTCAGACAACATGCTTGGTTACGATTTCAGGCTTTAACCCCATCCTTGCGATGGGTATTTTCCTCCTGTGCTGGGCCCCCATGCAAACGGGCGTGGTCATGACGGAACGGTTCTGTCATGAGCCCAGCTCGACCGATGCTCATGACGGAACCGTTCCGTCATTAGCAGCGAAGGGGTTAAACAGGAGTTACAAACAACTATCCTCAACCAGCTGTTCAATCAGGAACAACTTTTTGGACTGGCTGTAGACACCACTCTGGAAAAGATGAAAAAAGACACTGAAACTGCTAAATCCATGGGTGCATTACAGTCTCCATCCACACATGGCTCCTTTCGCCGCTCCTTCTATAGAGGAGCATCTAAAACATTTCAACAGATGCCGCCTCCTCTTCCTACAAAAACACCACACAAACATCCCCCAACAGAGGATATGTTAGAGGCGGATATAGGGGATATAACAACAAAGGGAGAGGCGTTGGCAACAACACTCGTGCCTCCCCCACTAATAAACAGAGACTTCCCTCCACACACCCCAGACCATTCCACTATGGTCGGGGGAAGACTCTCACAGTTCCTACCTGTCTGGAATTCCATCACAACAGACAAGTGGGTAAGACAAATTATTCAGTATGATTACTACCTGGAACTTACAACAACCCTGCCCACCATATCACCCAGACAGCGACCAATGTCCACAGAACACCTCACGCTCTTGAAACAAGAGGTTCTCTCACTGCTTCAAAAGCATGCAATAGAAACAGTTCCCTTACAGCATCAAGGAACAGGGGTTTATTTGCTGTATTTCCTAATACCCAAAAAGGACGGCACCCTAAGGCCAATACTCAACCTCAGACCCCTCAATCTCTGTACACAGTCAGATCACAGATCATTTTCATATGATCACTCTCAAACAGGTCCTTCCACTCCTGCAATACAAAAGGGGATGATGGACGGAGCGTTTGAGCAAATCAAACACTCACCCCCAGTCAACTGATCTGGGTTTAATCCATCACCATTCTTTAGCTCACTTAGTTACCCCAGTTCAGACATGGCCATATGCAAATCAGTCTGACCCTGTGCCTCATGGGAACAGTCCAGCCCGAACTGCCAAGCCATGTCTTCCCTGGACCGGAAACAAGCATCCTGGGACCGGTTTTGGATTCATAATCCTCATCAGCCAGGCTATCTTGAATCCAGTGGCCAAGTGAGCAAGGGACTCACGTCTGAGCATACCCTGCCAACTTTGGGCGAAGAAAGCGATACGAAGGGGATGATGGACGGAGCATTTGAGCAAATCAAACACTCACCCCCAGTCAACTGATCTGGGTTTAATCCATCACCATTCTTTAGCTCACTTAGCCACCCCAGTTCAGACATGGCCATATGCAAATCAGTCTGACCCTGTGCCTCATGGGAACAGTCCAGCCCGAATTGCCAAGCCATGTCTTCCCTGGACCGGAAACAAGAATCCTGGGACCGGTTTCGGATTCATAATCCTCATCAGCCAGGCTATCTTGAATCCAGTGGCTAAGTGAGCAAGGGACTCACGTCTGAGCATACCCTGCCAACTTAGGGCGAACAAAGCGATACAAAAGGGGATGATGGACGGAGCGTTTGAGCAAATCAAACACTCACCCCCAGTCAACTGATCTGGGTTTAATCCATCACCATTCTTTAGCTCACTTAGCCACCCCAGTTCAGACATGGCCATATGCAAATCAGTCTGACCCTGTGCTTCATGGGAACAGTCCAGCCTGAACTGCGAAGCCATGTCTTCCCTGGACCGGAAACAAGCATCCTGGGACCGGTTTCGGATTCATAATCCTCATCAGCCAGGCTATCTTGAATCCAGTGGCCAAGTGAGCAAGGGACTCACGTCTGAGCATACCCTGCCAACTTAGGGCAAACAAAGCGATACAAAAGGGGATGATGGACGGAGCGTTTGAGCAAATCAAACACTCACCCCCAGTCAACTGATCTGGGTTTAATCCATCACCATTCTTTAGCTCACTTAGCCACCCCAGTTCAGACATGGCTATATGCAAATCAGTCTGACCCTGTGCCTCATGGGAACAGTCCAGCCCGAACGAGTGGGACGGGTATGCTCAGACGTGAGTCCAGTGCTCTCCATGCCACTGGAATCAATATATCCAGGCTGAAGAGGGTTGAAAGCCCGAAACCGGTCCTTGGATGCTTGCTTCCAGTCCAGGGAGGACCTGGCTTGGCAGTTTGGGCTGGACTGTAGCCATGGGGCACAGGGTCAAGACTGATTTGCATATGGCTGGGTTCAAACTGGAATGGCATGGTGAGCAAAAAAACTATGGATTTAGGCCCAGATCTCTGTACTGGAGTGAATGTATGACATTGTTCTGCATTCTGTCCATCACCTGTTGTTTTTGCATTTGTCCTCCCACTCCTGCAACAAGGTGACTTCCTTGCCACACTAGATCTCAAGGACGTCTACTTCCACATACCCATACACCCTACTCAAAGGAAGTATATAAGGTTCATAGTGGTTGGACAACACTATCAGTTCAAAGTCCTTCCACTCGGGGTAACCACCGCACCCAGAGTGTTCACAAAGTGCCTTGCGGTGGTAGCAGCACACTTAAGAAGACAACAAATCAATATCTTTCCATATCTCGACGACTGGCTAATAAAAGCCAAGTCACTCACCCAGTGTGTTCATCGCACTCATCAAACCATCCAGCTGCTACACAACTTGGGATTCACATTAAACTACCCCAAGTTAAACCTTCAGCACTCCCACATACATCAGTATTTAGGGGCCACAGTAGAGACCTCCAGAGATCTGGCATATCCCAGTACAGCCAGTATAGCCAGTATGCAAACACTACTCAGCAGATTTCTACTGCAGCAGTCCCTCCCAGCAAGGGTATTCATGCAGCTCATAGGAATGATGGCCTCTTGCATCTGTATCGTACCTCATGCAAGACTTCAAATGCGCCCCTTTACAGGAATGCCTAGCATGTCAGTGAAACCGAGCTCAAGGGCAACTTACAGATCTGGTGTTGGTGGACAGCCGCGCACATTGCTCTCTGCAGTGGTGGAACACACAAAACCTGTCCAAAGGGCAGCCGTTCCTAGAGCCGGTTCCACAAATAGTTCTAACAGCAGACGCATCACTCACCGGCTGGGGAGCCCATCTCCTAAACCACACAATTCAAGACAAATGGACCACTCAACAGAAAGTGCTCCACATCAATAATCTAGAATTACTAGCAATATTTCTAGCATTGTTCTTTTTGCATTTGTCAACCCGAGTGGGACGGGTATGCACAGATGTGAGTCCCCTGCTCTCCATGCCACTGGAGTCAAGGTATCCTGGCTGATGAGGGCGGTAAGCCAAAACCGGTCCTAGGATGCTTGTTTCCAGTCCAGGGAGGACCTGGCATGGCAGTTCAGGCTGGACTGTTCCCATTGGGTGCAGGGTCAAGACTGATTTGCATATGGCTGGGTCCAAATTGGAATGGCATGGTGAGCAATTAAAATGATGGATTTAGGCCCAGATCTCTGTACATGGGTGAATGTATGACATTGTTCTGCATTCTGTCCATCAATAGTTCTTTTTGCATTTGTCACCCTGAGTGGGACGGGTATGCTCAGACGTGAGTCCTGTGCTCTCCATGCCACTGGAGTCAAGCTATCCTGGCTGATTAGGGCTGAAAGCCCGAAACCAGTCCTAGGATGCTTGTTACCAGTCCAGGGAAGACCTGGCCTGGCAGTTCGGGCTGGACTGTTCAAATTGGGCGCAGGGTCAAGACTGGTTTTCACCCCTCTTCAGCCCGGATAGCTTAATTCCAGTGGCACAGTGAGCCCAGGACCCACGTTCGGGCACACTTGGCGCGCTTAGGGTGAGAAAGCAAAAGACACACAATTGATGGACGGAATGCAGAACAAATCAAAACATTCACCCATAGTCAAGAGATCTGGGTTAAATCCAGCATTCCTTTGCTCACCATGCCACCCCAGTTGGGACCTGGCCATATGCAAATCAGTCTTGACCCTGTGCCTCTTGGGAACAGTCCAGTACGAACTGCCAATTGTTCTTTTTGCATTGTCTTCCCGAGTGGGACGGGCATGCTCAGACGCGAGTCCCGTGCTCTCCACGCCACTGGAGTCAAGCTATCTTGGCTGATGAGGGCTGAAAGCAGGAAACCGGTCCTAGGATGCTTGTTTCCAGTCCAGGGAGGACCTGGCCTGTCAATTTCGGCCTGGACTGTTCCCATTACGCGCAGGGTCAAGACTGATTTGCATATGGCTGGGTCCAAACTGGAATGGCATGGTGAGCAAAAAAACGGTGGATTCAGGCCCAGATCTCTGTACTGGGTTGAATGTATGACATTGTTCTGCATTTTGTCCATCAGTTGTTCTTTTTGCATTTGTCACCCCGAGTGGGACGGGTATGCACAGATGTGAGTCCCATGATCTCCATGCCACTGGAGTCAAGGTATCCTGGCTGATGAGGGCTGTAAGCCGGAAACCGTTCCTAGGATGCTTGTTTCCAGTCCAGGGAGGACCTGGTATGGCAGTTCAGGCTGGACTGTTCCCATTGGGTGCAGGGTCAAGACTGATTTGCATATGGCTGGGTCCAAACTGGAATGGCATGGTGAGCAAAAAAAATGATGGATTTAGGCCCAGCTCTCTCTACTGGGGTGAATGTATGACATTGTTCTGCATTCTGTCCATCAATTATTTTTGCATTTGTCACCCCGAGTGGGACTGGTGTGCTCAGACGTGAGTCCCGTGCTCTCCATGCCACTGGAGTCAAGCTATTCTGGCTGATAAGGGCTGAAAGCCCGAAACCAGTCCTAGAATGCTCGTTACCAGTCCAGGAAGGAACTGGCCTGGCAGTTCGGGCTGGACTGTTCCCATTGGGCGCAGGTTCAAGACTGGTTTTCATATGGCTGGGTTCAAACTGGAATGGCATGTTGAGCAAAAAAACGATGGATTCAGGCCCAGATCTCTGTACTGGGGTGAATGTATGACATTGTTCGGCATTCTCTCCATCAATTATTCTTTTTTCATTTATCACCCCGAATTGGACGGGTATGCTCAGACGTGAGTCCCATGCTCTCCATGCCACTGGAGTCAAGCTATCCTGACTGATGAGGGCTGAAAGCCCAAAACCGGTCCAAGGATGCTTGTTTCCAGTCCAGGAAGGACCTGGCCTGGCAGTTCGGGCTGGACTGTTCCCATTGGGCGCAGGGTCAAGACTGATTTGCATATGGCTGGGTTCAAACTAAAATGGCATGGTGAGCAAAAATACGATGGATTTAGGCCCAGATTTCTGTACTGGGGTGAATGTATGACATTGTTCTGCAATCTGTCCATCAATTGTTCTTTTTGCATTGAACCTTTGACAGCAGTAATCTGTCAGTCAACATCTGTTGTTGGTATCCCTCTCCCGGTGGGAGAATCTAAACTTTATCTTCATGCAAACGACATTTTACTGACCATTACTCACTTATCACGATCAATACCATCACTACTTCAAATCATAGAAAACTTCTACTCCTTTTCTGGGTATAACATTAATTGGGACAAGAGTGAAGCGCTCCCTATATCAGATGGCACCTCAAAATCTGTGATACAAGATTGTCCCTTCCATTGGCAACCATCTTGTTTAAAATATTAGGTATTCTTGTGAACAAGGGAACAGAAGCCATGGTCACGGATAATATAAGTCCCTTACTTACTCAGATGCAACATGATTTCGATAAATGAAAACATTTGGGCTTGTCACTGTGGGGTAGATTTCAAGCAGTAAAAATGGTCACTCTCCCACGTTTTCTTTATACTCTCGGAATGCTTCCTCTCCATATTCCATTATCTGCATTACGTCTAATAGATTCTAAGATAAAATCTTTTATCTGGGGTTCCATCAAACCCCATTTAGCCAATAGCAAACTTAATGCTCATCATTCTCATGGAGGTCTGAGTCTTCCCTCGATAGAACATTATTCAATTGCATTACAACTATTTCAACTTACATATATGCTCCAAGATAACTCTAACACACCACAATGGGTACATATTGAAAGATACCTCTTGTCCACTGAATTGGGTCTCTCAGCCTTATATGGGTCAGGTACAAGCTGTCTAGATCTCCACAATCCTATATTATCTGCAATGCGTAAAACATGGCAAAGTACACACCATATTTTAGGCTTTAATCTACGGTTACATGTAAAAGACCCAATTTGGAATAAATATGGAATACGCATTAAAGAGAAAACTCTTTCCTGGCCCCAATGGAAATCAGCTGACATCCTTACCTTAGATCAGATTCTACATAATGGAGATCTCAAAACTTTTTCACAATTGGTGGATGAGTTTAATCTTCCCCTACTGCAAATAGATAAGTATTTACAGCTCAATAATTCTCTTACTAAAGCTTTCAGTTCAAAACCTTGGACACTGCAAATCTCACCAATAGTATTTTATCTCCACACCTGGGGGAGACACAAAGGGGTTATATCCGGTTTATATAAAACACTTGCAACACAATTATTTTCTCATCCTCTATTTTGTGATCTTCGCTCTAAGTGGCAATCACGTCTAGGACTTTCTTATGGAGATGAACAATGGAAGGTTTTATTGGAAAATTTAGATAAAGGCTGCTCATTTAAAATTGTGTCTATTTAAAATACTTCATGACTGGCATTGGTCACCGGCACAATTACATAAAGCAGGCCTTTTATCGCATTCTAATTGTTGGAAATGTGACACCTCTGGTTGTGACATAGTCCACATCATATGTAAATGCCCCATGGTTAAACATTATTGGTCCTATGTATGTCAGACTTTGCACAGTACCGTTCCCTTATATTTACCACTTTCGCCAGCGACTATTTTACTGCATGATTTAAGAGACTCCCCTAGCCTCTCCAAACCGCAATGTCGTCTTGTGCATACTGCTTTTGCTACTGCTAGAATTTGTGTATTAAGGCAGTGGAAATCTATGTCTCCACCATCCCAAGAGAATTGGTGTTATGTTGTGAATATGTAATACACCTTTAACCTTGCACATTCCACATTCTATGGAACTTTGTGTACTGCGTTCCATTCATGTCATATATGTTCTGCCTTGATTCAGTTGACGCTGACTGACTACCTGTCAGGTTGTGTGTACCTGCTTGCTTATGGAATAAACTTATTTTAACCTACATGGAAATGTTCATCTTCAATTCTACAAGTGGCGGCATAGCTAAGTGTTCTGATCCTTTGTATTCTCTTAACAAATCTTCTGATTTGTTTGATTCTACTTCTTTGCATTCTTTTAACAAATCCACTAATTTGTTTGACTTGGAGGACTTGATGTGCTCAAGTTCTTCTGAGTCATCTAATGTGAATGTCACCAATGAAGATGTTGTTAGCTCTAATTTAGCTGTTCCAAGTGTGTCTGGTTTAGCTAATCAAGATGTTTTGACACGTTTGGCTGTTCCCAGTGTTCTAGGTTCAAGCTGTGCCAGTCAGGAAGTATCCAATACCAACAGGAATTCTAGACGTGAAAAGAGGCCTCCAGTTTGGTTGGCTGATTATATTTCTGAAAGTTTTCCACTGTAAAGAAGGATTTATATATATTTTCATTAGTTTTTTGTTGTTTTTGTTTTAAGAAAGGGGATTATGCTCGTTATTAATTATTTCATTGTTTTTTTTATTGTGTTCCGAAGGGGATGTGTTATGTTGTGAATATGTAATACACCTTTAACCTTGCACATTCCACATTCTATGGAAATTTGTGTACTGTGTTCCATTCATGTCATATATGTTCTGCCTTGATTCAGTTGACGCTGACTGACTACCTGTCAGGTTGTGTGTACCTGCTTGCTTATGGAATAAACTTATTTTAACCTACATTGAAGTGTTCATCTTCAATTCTACAATTGGTTGTCATGTATGATCCAAGCTGATTCACATGAGAGAGTCATATATAACGTTCAAGACCATGCTGAATTGTTCTTACAAGTGTGGGATCCTTTCCTTCATACAAAAAGTAATTCATAGATTGGTACTTTTAGTACATTTTATTCAGTTAGTAAACTTATATATATTATATATATATATTATGCTCATACCTTTTAATGGAGTGATCCTGTATTTCCAACAGTGTATTTCAAGTGAAATTATTTAATGTAATGTGTAACTAATGTTATACCAAATCAGTTTTTTATTATGTTCAGCTTTTAATGATTTTAATATTTATTGGCTTAACAATTTAGTATTTTCTATCTAATATTTAATATTTAATGATTATTGTAATATTCAATTTGATATAGTTTGTTATACCTCTGTTAATCCCCTTTTCTGTTATTTTATTGATTTAGATGTATTCACTTTTCTATTTATAATGGTATGCATCAATATTTCTCTATTACAAAATGTTCTAGAACTTGCTATTTTACCATATGATTCTTGTATTGTATTTATGAAATGCTGATAAAAAAATATAACACAAAAAATAAAAGACTGCTTTGAAAACAGTCTAGTTCTTACATCTATATCTATACATGGCTCATCTATTTGACCTCTTTCTCTGGGTTGCTGTTCTGCTACTTTAAGCATCCAAAACCCTTTGGATGAATGATGACACTTTCTGGGAAATCAGCTTAACTAAATTACTAATGGTCTGTTCAGCAGGCCCTTGATTAAAAAGGATCGGACCCACAAATTCACACTATGGGGTGCAGGTACTGCATTAGGCCTAAAAAAGAAAGTTCTCTTCATTTGTAGTCATTTTACCAAAGCAAAACTACAACAGTGAAAAGGGTAAAAAAGATTTAACTGCTGAGAGTGTCTTGTGGAAGTAGTGTTCCTCAAGGTCCGATACACTGCTTAACTTTCCTTACTGAAAGCCTTTGAACATTTAATTTCTGCCACAGTCTCAGCGGATTTGTTCGCCAGGGGATTGCCGATTGCCGGTTTCATCGCCTGGTCCCAGGGGGATAAAAGTACATTTCCCTGCAGCCTTCGCGGTGCGCACGCCGCCAACGTCGAGGAGAGTGCCAGAAGGCGCTCAGATAGCAGGTAGAGCTCCAGCATCGCGGCAGTCTTTGCACATTTAATTTCTGTCACAGCCTTAGCGGATTTGCTCACCATGAGATTGCCGGTCCCAGGGGGATAAAACTACATTTCCCTGCAGCCTTTGCGGCGCGCACATCGCCAATGCCGAGGAGAGCGCCAGGAGGTTCTCAAATAGCAGGTAGAGCTCCCGCAGCGCAGGACGCGCCCGGACAAAGCCTGGGCCAAGGGCGGCCCGTCAGAGCCTGGGCCGGGCCCGCCGTCTGACATTGAAGCAGGGGCGCAGGATCCTAACATCTAAGGTACTGTTTACTAATATAAATTGACTCATTAATTAGTATCTAATGGGCTAAATGGATTAAACGAAAGGATGTTTGTTGTACATTGATTCTTCTTGTAATATGGCTGACAGTAGTCTTTAGCCCTTCCTTAGTGTTTTCACCTTCTCAGCCTTCCTGAATACCTGTGAGTGTTCTAACCTCTACCAGAGTGTTCTACCTGTGTCAGTTGGTGGTCTGGTCAGCTGGCGAGGTTGTGTACTCAGCTGTGTCCTACTATTATTATTATTGTTGTTGTCTCCCTTGCATCAAGCTTTATTTTTTATGTTTGTTTCATTTCTTTTCTGTAAGGAGGGAGATGTGTTGTACATTTATTCTTCTTGTAATATGGCTGACAGTAGTCTTTAGCTCTTCCTTAGTGTTTTCACCTTCTCAGCCTTCCTGAATACCTGTGAGTGTTCTAACCTCTACCAGAGTGTTCTACCTGTGTCAGTTGGTGGTCTGGTCAGCTGGCGAGGTTGTGCACTCAGCTGTGTCCTACAATAAATCTGCATGTAATCAACTAGAAGTATCCTGTCATCTATTACCATCTTGTTTACAACAATGCTCTTACATTTTTGGTGGGGAGGGGCATCGTGGGGACCCTCTGCGCCTTCTTGACACGGGCGGAGTCGGTCCTGACACATGAAATACAGCTCATGGAAAAAGACTCTCTGGATACTTTTGTGACCCATAAAAGATCATCGTTAGGTTGCATAAGCAGGGCTATATACCCAGCAGGTGCTCAACCAGCTGTTGTGTACCTGCATGATGATCCAGTAATTATGGACAGACCTGGGGGACCAGTGGATCCAGCGTTAGTTACATTAGACGCTGACTCTTTCATCTCATTAGATTCCACCTGTACGGTACAGGTCGTGGCGGAGAGTGGAGCTACGCTGGTGCAGGAGGCGTCCCACTCCATAGAGGTCTTGCCCACTGTGCCCCTTGCACCTCTGGCCTTAAGTGAAACACTAACAGCACTAGATCCCAGGACCAGAGAGGTTACCACTAGATCCAAAAAGCACCTAAGGGTTAGCCCAAGGGGGAGTGTGGCAGGATCGACATTAATAGCTAATAACGAACTGCCGGCAAAACGGACCAGGCGCGGCGCCTCCCAAAAGCCAAGGCAAAAGCCTAGATTAAAGCAGCTACCTTCCGAATTACCAAATCAAGAACTTATTGTCCCGGAAGGTGCACAAGGTTCATCATGGAATTCCACTCTGCAGGGCACATCCTATAGCCCACTGATTCCCGATTGCAATAATGATCATTGGAGAAGACTTGAGACACTGCTGTCTGTGCTGTTGGATCCTTTACTATGTAAATTGCGGTTAATTGAGGAGAAATTCATGTTGATTGAACAGTTAAATATTGTATCATCAAACCCATCAAACACAGGGGGGTGTTGTTGTAATTATTCTGTTCAACCATTATCGGTTCTATCTGTGGCCAGAGGGCACCGTAGGTGGGAGGGTCCATGGCAGGGATTCCACCTTCATTACCTTTAACGAGCTCTGACCCCCGATTAGACAAATGGGTTGACATGGTAAATTATACCCCTCAATTTAACCCTGTAGCAATATGCCCTAAGGCTCAATTTAGGAATTTGGAGGCAAGGGATGTAAGGTCAGTGGAGGCAGGGTCTGAGAAGGTCCAACTGGAGAACCGTCAAAAGGCACTAAGGGGGGATCGTTTTTTTTTCTTCAGTTTTATATAGCGCTGGCCAGACCCATGGGTATCGGAGCGCTTTACAACATAGTTTCAGGATACACAAACATCATTAGAACAGACCTCAGCAAAGAACTTAGGTGGTCCAAAGAGAGTTGAGGTTTCTAGAGGTAGGGTAGAGTCCAGAGGTAGCCTTCATTGAGTGCTAATTGCGGTGGACCGAAGAAGTTCAGCCGTCCAAGCTTGTTGAGTCTAGTAGAGGTAGTGGTAGAGTCCTGAGGTAGTCTAGTTGAATGTTCAAATTGAGGTAGACCGAAAGGCGTCATTAATAAAGTGCGCAGTTCGTCCTGAGGCTGGTTGAGGGGAAGTGAGCAGTGTTTAGTCGGAGAGCACTAGCAGCAGGGAAAGCGTGGCTATCCATTCAGGAGGGTGCGGTTCAGCAGGAGGGTTTTAAAGTGTTTTTTTTATTAAGTGAAGGAAGGGATAGTTCTGATGTCTACTGGGATGGAGTTCTAAATGTTAGGGGCTGTTCCAGCGAATGATCTTGCAGCAGTTTTGTGTTTGCGTGTTCTCAAGGGGATGAAAAGGAGGAAGTTTGAGCTCCTGAGGTTTCTCTACTGCCCAGCCCTTTTAAGTTTGGCGGCTAGATAGTCCAGTTTTCGAGCGTGGAGGGCTTTGTGTGTGAGGCATGCTGTACTGAAATTGGTTCGCCGTTCAACTGCGAGCCATTTAAGATCTCTATGGGCTGGTGAGATGTGGTCATACTTCCTGATTCCAGTGACCATTCTGGCTGCGGCGTTAAGGGTTGTTTTGAGGGAGCCAGGTTGGAGTTTGTGGTGCCGGTTAGGGCTGCGTTGCCATAGTCAAGCCTGGATAGCACCAGCGAATGTGTGGCTTGGTTGAGGTCTTTAGCAGGGATGAATGGTTTGATTTTGTATAGAAGCTTAAGGTTGAGGAATGCAGAGTTCTTGGTGTGGTTGGTGATGTCCAGTTTGGCGTCTGGGGTGATTACTAAGGATTTTACGGATTTGGCCAGGGTGAGATTGCCGTTTAGAGTGTCCAAAGCTTTAAGCCATTCTGCAATTTGTGGGTTCTCTTCTTTGTTGGGGATGAGGAGGATCTCCGTTTTGTCTTGATTGAGTTTAAGGTGATTTTAGGATAGCCAGCGTTGTATTTCGTTTAGAGTGTTGTTAAGTCTGAGGATGTCGTTTAGGGAGGAGGTTTCAAGGTAGATATGGGTTTCATCTGCGTATAGGTGGAAGGGGATATTTGCCTTTTTAAGAATGGTGGTGAGAGGTTCCATATATATGTTGAACAGTTGTGGTGAGAGCACTGAGCCTTGGGGAACACCCCTGCTGACAGGGTGGAGGTCAGAGGTAAAGTTTTTGATTTTTATCCTTTCCGAGCACTCCTGGAAGAAAGAGGAGAACCATCGGAGGACCTTTTCATCGGCACCAACCCTTTCATGTAAGGTTTGATGAGAAATTGGTGGTCTACCGTGTCAAATGCTGCCGATAGGTCGAGGAGAATGAGAAGGCAGCATTGCCCGGCGTCTAGTGACTGGAGGATGTTGTCTGTGATGTTGAGGATCGCCGTCTCAGTTCTGAAGCCTTTTCTGAACACCGATTGGTGAGGGTCAAGAATGTTGATGTTGTCCATGTGTTGAGCCAGCTGAGAGAGGACGCATTTCTCCAGGATTTTGGATAGGAGGGGGAGATTGGAGACAGGTCTGAAGTTGTTCAGGTCTGTGCAGTCAGGGCCCATTTTTTTTAGTAGTGGTGTGACTTGGCCAACTTTGAAGCAATCAGGTATAATGCTGGATTGCAGGGAACTGTTGATTATTCTGCACCAGAGAGGAGCTATGGAGAGTTTGAGATTTTTGGTCAGTTGAATAGGTTTAGGGTCCAGGAGGTGAGAAGCGGGTTTGGACGTGGAGATTAGCTTGGAAATCTCAGCTTTGGTGATGGGAGTGAAGGCCTTCCATGAGGTTGTGTTGAGAAGGCATGTGATTTCTATAGTGTCTAGGGGCAAACTTTTGTTGGCGGGGTCGATGTTGGTGTCTAGAGAGTGTTCAATCTTGTTGATTATTTCTTCGAAGAAGGTGGCGAAGTTTTCGCAGAGTTCCGTGGAGGCCTGGGCGAAAGTTGTAGTAGGCTTAGTGGTTTGGAGCTTGATGATTTTAAATAGTTCGTTGGGCCTGTTCTTTGCATTGTCTAGGGCGGAGCAGAAGAAGTTGGCTTTTTCATTGTGGATGTGTTTTTTGTAATATCTTCGGGCTGTTTTGAGTTGTTCGAGAAGGCTAGCGGAGGGGTTGTTTCTCCAGAGTCTTTCTGTGGCTCTAAGTTGCCTCCTTTCCTTATTGATGTCCGTATTGAACCAGGATCTGGATGGGATGTTCCTGGGTTTTTTTTTGTTTCAGAGGGGCTATCCGATCAAGAAAAGTTGACATGGATGTGTTGTAGTGGGCAATGAGTTCTGTAGTGGAAAATTCAGCCGAGGAGGGAGTGAGTAGAAGAGTGACCTTTTCTTCCAAGTCAGTCATGTTGATCCGAGTGAGATTTCTGGTCCATTTAGGTAGTTCTTGGGTGAGGAGTTGATGAGTGGCTGGCTGAGTGAGTTGGAAGAGGATAAGGTGGTGGTTGGACCAATCTACTGGCAGGGTGTGGTTTATCCTCACTGTTTCTTGATTGGCTATGATGGCATCTAGGGTTGCTCCTTTGTTGTGTGTTGTTTCTAAGCAGTGTTGCATGAGGTTGTTATTGAGTAGTAGCTCGCTCAGATTTTGGATTAGCGGATTGTTATCATCGTTCCAGTGAAGGTTGAGGTCGCCCAAAATAAGGTTGTTCGCATCTCGTAGGGAGCAGTGGGCAATTAGGTCAGATAAGTGTTCAGTGAAAGCAGCGGAGTTGCCTGGTGGGTGGTAGATGAGGTGGCAGGTTAGTGGATTTTTTGTTGAAGTGATGATGGTGACAGTTAGGCACTCAAAGGTGTTGTAGTTGAATGATTCAGATTCCGTCACAGATATATTGTCTCTGTGGATGATTGCTAAGCCTCCACCTCTATGGTCTTTTCTGTTTTTGTTAGTGATTGTGTAGTGTAGTTCCTAGTTTCCCACTAGGCCCTGCGCATTGGAATAACATAAACAGTAGTATCGACGTGGAACTGGCTATATTCCAGGCCTCTACTGACTATGCTAAACTTAATTGGGTTGTGTTACCAACTAGCTCAGAGGTCACTGGAAACTTTCTTCTCTGCATAGGAAGTGATCAGCTTCCTTGGCACAGACAAGAAGGGATTCAGCTTTCCAACAACCGTGCAACATGACAACTTTGCTCCTCAGATCAAGAGTCGATCTCTAGGGTCGTGTGAAACAATAGACATAGATTTCACTCAGTCAGTCTAGTGCAGTTTACTTTCACAGTATGTAGAGAATAGAGAGACGGGCGTGTATCAATAAAGGTTAACATTTATTGAACAGTCTTTCTTCTCGTACAAGAGAAATGTATTGCCACAATTGCAATAACTGTTATTATGAAAAGTACGTACAGTAAGATAAGAATAGCGAAATAGAACTGTAAAAGCATTGATATGGTTTCTTAGCCATACAATGGTTTAAAAGTAATAAAACATTTATACAGTCATATATACATTAGGCTAACATACTCAACTGGTGCTTCTAACTAAGCCTACCCCAGTGTGCCTGACCTAGGCCTAACACGTGAGAAGGGGGAGTAAGTAAGTAGCTTAAGTTAAGTTGGTTTTGCCAAGGTTTGTTTCAAGAATTCTCTTCTAAGGGTTTAGTCAACACCATACCTCTGAATAGAATGATGGAGGATTGGTATCTCCTTCAGGGGTCTCTCTCGATATCCCAGTCACCTGCGAGGGTAAACTGGAAGCGCCGGGACTGGATTTCTCTGCACGAGAAAGGCAGCGGCTTCTCTCAGCGCGTCTGGAGGAAGGAGGGGTGACAGCGTCCGCGGGCAGCTGGGCTGGATGTCTTCGCAGAGGACGGCTGCACGGCTCCTCAAGCGTACTGCACCATAGGTCGCGCTGTAGCGGCGATAATGGTAATCAGTAGCTTCACCACCACAGGATAGCAGGCTGCAGCGACAGAGTGCTAGTTTTTACCAACACGGGGTCATGCAGGCAGCTGGCATCAGCAACATGTTCGCTCATTGCTTAAGGCAACGTTGGTAATATTTATACCTGACAGGTGCCGGGTTTGACGCAAGTTTGCTGGACATAAGACGTCAATTAAAGATGTCACTAGGAAGTGGCAGCTATCAGTTGCTCATTAGAGTTCTATTACTAATCAAAACATAGCAAGCGGGGATTTCCAGGTTTGCTAAGTTTTTATCTTGTTGAAGAACTCGGAGTGTTATCTAGGAATATCAGATAGTGACTGCTGCTCTGTCATTGCACTAATTGGTCGCAAAGGAAGTAGCAGAGAGTCATGCTGGAATGTGGCTCTGTGGCTCTGCTCGTGTGAGGCCAGAGATGACTTTACAGAAAATCGTACTTGAACGGTTATGCCAATATAGGGAACAAAGGGCTTTATAGCCGAATAGGGGCATAAGGTCACAGTATCGATCAGGAACCTAGATAAGCACATGACACCCACTCCACGAATTCATGTCCATCAAAATTACTAAAACTAAGCAATTAGATGCATGTGTAACATTGTATAACATAGCCCACCCCAAAATACATAAATGCATTCGAAATAGGCGTACTTGTAATACATGGAATTTAGGTACTGTACGTTTTTTAAAGCATAGTAATCATTCAAAAAGTATTGCATACGAAATCAATGAACGATTATGCATAAAGAATTACACATGAAGTATCTCTGACAGAAGAAATGCGAGATAAATCATCACATAAAAATGCATTGTAATAATATGTGTGCTAGAGGCTGGTGTTATGTTGTTATGTCTCTAGATGTGTTTAGAAATAGAAGTGTGAAGCTTCTGTTCTCTAAGAATAGTTTTTACGTTAAGCAAAGAATTGTTCGTGCCAAAAAGGAAAGGGTCAATATTAAAAAATTGTCCAATTCAAAGAAAAAATCAGTTTTACCAAAGCTCCTGGCAGTTTTTGTTGATCAAAACTGAAGGCCGAATTCAGAGTTCATGGGAACGCTGTGTGTCGGAAAGCTTCTCAAAAGTTATTGTTTCTCTATGGGTGAGAACATCGTATCAGACAGGCTCGCAAAGAATTGGTCTACAAAATCAGGTGATAGTTCAACCAAATTAGATAGCGCTGAAACTTGGCAGGTGTGAGAATGATTGCTGTCATCGAAGGCAGGATCAGCAATGCTCACAGAACGTTGTACCTGGATGATGTTGCTTTTGTCACTCGCTCCACTGTTACCACTTGGCTGTAGTACAGGAGTCTCCACGAATGCCGTCATCAGGATTGGTAGCCGCTGGGGACAACACAATGCGTGAGCCGTTATTGGACTTAGCAAAGTATCGACGTCCATTGGTACTGCTGATGGAAGTGAAAGACAGATGTCCAACACGCATTCCTCGCCGCAAAGCATACACCGTAGCACAGGTAAAATGCAATTTTGCCATATCGGTCTGAATGAAAGGAACCAGGTCATGTTTAGATCTCTCAGCCTGGCCAATCCGAGGACGTTAGTTATCCTGTCCCTGTAGCGCATTGCTAGGATTGTTTCTTCCATTCCCATGGGAGCTATGTCTGAGCCGAGGCTTGCCATATCGTAGCAGGATGGTCAAAAATAGAATCCCTGCGATGAGTCCAAAAAATAGCGGAATACCACCAAAGATGGAGTGCACAAAATTAGGAAAGATTCCCAAAATTGCCTGGAAGGGTGTTAGCAGTCCCGTAAAGACTGTCTTAAATATGCCTGGGATGCTCGTGGCACTAGACATGTTAAAGAGTTGCTCGAGCATTTGTACGAAATGCACGGGGCAATTTGTTGATAAAAGGTCATGGACCTCAGTAGCCGTCCTTGCGACTAGAAGATCATACGTCTCTTTAGATGACGTTATAGGCACTGTTGTCTGTAAAAGCACAGATTTCATTTTGCTTAATGTATCAATTCGTATAGAATAGAGATTCAGACGAGGCCAGAGGGGAGTCACTGTGTCTGGAGGCCCGCTCGGAAACAATGCTTGCATACAACATTTGACCATGGACGTAACTTCTACTAGATAACTTAGTCCGGGCGCGAGGCCACAGCACCTGTGATCCGTTCTTAGAATGTAACTCCCGTTTGCGAGTTGCATAAAGAAGGGCTCTATCTGAGTTGCAGGTGTGACTAGCTGGTGGCATGAAAGGTTTTTTGAATTTCCATCGCATGCTCCGTGTAAATTAATACCCTGACACAAAAGTATACCGCTTAGTGAATGTTTACAGTTGTCACCACTAAGAAATACATTTTTGTCGCTGTCACTATAGCAAGAATGAGTGTATGGTAATTTCCATTCGGATTTAACATATCCCTTACCCAATTGTTCATATTGGCCAGCAGGTATGTATTCAAGGCACTTTTTAAAGCGGAAAGTTGTTATCGGAATTGTGATAATTCCGTGTATTATCCATTCAATGACAGGGCTCTCTGACATTGTCAATGGTAATCTCTCGAGTTTCTCGATGCTCAAAATTGTATAGTCTGCTCCTTTCTGTGCCAAACTGATCTGTTTATCAGTAAGGTTAAAAATGGAAAATAATGACGTTGTGTTTATCAGACGCCAAGGCACATAGCCTGAACGAAGATTTTGCAGCGTCCAGCCTAATTCTATAATAGAGCGTAATTGAGACTGGCCATGTTGTAACATTAGCAAATCTCTGTCTATCACATCAAAGGCAGATGATACAATATTGTCCAAAGAATATATTCTGGAAGACAGAGTCATTAACCCATTGTCTACCACAGAAAGTGATTTTTCCAAATTAATACGATCAATTTCTCGTATTTTTTCAGCAGTTTCAATTTGCTTTACTTTCCAAGCCTCGTTGTAAGCAGCATAGATGCTGGTCGCTATGAAACGCTTTTGACGCTGTTTGCGTGGTCCAAGAATGAAATCGCGCAAATCAGCACCATCTTTTAATAAAGACAAGTGTTGCTTAATTTCAGCCAGTGTGGATGTAGTTAGCCATTCTAGGCAGAGTTTGCCTACACTGTATGTTGTTATAATTCCTGGATGTTGTCTCTGGGAATATCTCGAGTCTAATCTGGTCATTTTTAACCCCTGTGTTTTATTCAGGAACCTATCTTGACAGCTATTTGTGTCTGTAGGCCAGATTAACCACTTTTTCCAATCAGGATGTGTTCTGTTGAAATGTAAAATGTGTGACACGTCTAACTCATTATCTGCAGTTGTATTCTCAGCTATTGGCTTTGGTATAGACGGTGTTTTCATTTCTTTGTTTTTGGCTAGGCCAAGACAAGATGTTTGGTGTACAGTGTCATTTAAAAATAACATTTGTTCTGGTATCATGCAGGTTCTAAATAGTGCTTCAATGCCTTGCACCTGCCAATCTTTTGTACCCCAAATTGATTTCGTTTCAATATTATTTTTCCAATAATCAAAACCAAATGTCATCATTTTGTCATAAAATGCTTCTGAATATATCAATTTAGAATTTGTCAGCATTGTTTTCATTCCTGTTTTATCTAACAGTTTATAATAAAACGTTTCTGCATCACTGGTGTTAAACCCTGAAAAATATTTGAATTTCTCAAAAAATGCTTTAGAACTGCTTTTAGGTGGTGTAGAACAATGTTCCCATTGATTATACATAAAAACATTTCTAGGCTGTGCAGATTTATGCAAGTAATGATCCCCATAGTGGGTGTAACAGAATAACTGCTCATAACTAGATGAACCTTGTAAATAATCATGATCTGTGAATCTAGCTGACATAACTAAATCAGACATCATGTCATTAATACTGTTAAAGTCCCAATCATCAGAGAATGTACTTGGTGTCACAAAGTCACTTAAGGAAACCTTTAGTTGATGAGGATACTTCAGGATTTCGACCGGACCATAGATCTCATAGTCTGTTTTCTCCCATACTACCCCACCAGGTATTGGAATTGCTGTGACATTTACTGTTGACAGTTCTCTTTTCTTCACGTGGGATGATCTGTGTGGTTTCAGGACTAGGTTGATGTTCTGACTTGCTGTGTCCATTCAATTGTAATGAACTTTCCTAAAATTAAAACTAAAATTAGGCAGAGTAGGAGTATGAATACCCCTGAGATAATCCAATGCTCAATCAACGGTGAATCCAGATATAGTTCTTTGATTTGTTGAAGGAGTCCTGTTGTATTTTCTTTAGAATACTTTTTTGTTTCTGGCATCACTTCGGGGTCGTTTTCATCTTCAGAGAAGTTGTCGAAGTTGATGAAATAACCAGAGGCAGTTCTGTCAATTGATGGGATTGTTCTTTCAATCTGTCTCTCGGTAGCACTTTCTGATGCCACATTATTGTAGACTGGTGTTGTTTCTTGACGAACTGTTTCAATCTGTGTTTCAAGAGGCACGAGTTCCATGGCATTATTGCATAGTCCTTCATTGTGCACTGCAGGCTGATCGAATGTGATTAGTCTTTCAGTTTGAACCTCTTGGATTGTTGCAAGTTTGGGTATTCTGTTGTTTCTTGGGAGTCCACTGGGCCTACTGTTGATTATAGGCCACATGCTTGTGGTTTTACCAGATCGATGGACACGACTCTGTTCTCCTTTTTACCAGCAAGGGGCGGTAGCACAACTGATCTTGTTCCGGTGACTGCTAAGACAGGTACTGCTTTTCTGTAAGAAGGCCCAAATTCCTTCTTAACCGCGATCTTTTCTCTGACTAGATCCCCAATCTTTGGAATCCAGACAGGCCTTGCTGGGGCTGTTGCGGGTGGTGCCTCGTCAGTGGTATTTGGCTGTTGCTTTAACTTTATGTTGCTTAATGATTTTCTTGTTTCATTCAGTTCCTGTAAAACAGCCAAACGGTCTTTTACTTCAAACTGCTTTGTTTCTTCTTGTACCACTGACATCTGACTATCGAGGTCCTGAACGCGCATTCTTATTCCGAACAATAGTTCGTATGGGCTGAAACCTTTTAGAGAATTTCTTGGCATGTTGTTAAGACTAGTCTGGACACTTATTAAATGTTTGACCCACCCAGCGCCTGAACCTAATACCTTCGCTGTTATAGATTGCTTTATGCCCCGGTTTTTTCTTTCTATCACACTATTGTATGACTGACAAGAATACCACAACCCAATTCCCATGCTGGCCATGGCCTCCTTATAGGCTCGAGAGCTGAAAGCAGGACCCTGGTCAGAATGGAACGTGGTAATTGCGTATATGCCGATGTGGACTCGCGAATCTTTTATAACAGTTCTGGGCGTCAGCCGAGTGCTGGTGGCCTCATTTTTTAAGTGCATTTCGTCTTGAACGTTAATAGGACGCAGGATGGGGTGTAGGCAGCGTTACGCTCTTTCTGAATGGTAGCCGGTAGCAAGGTTCGCTACTGCGATCCCTATTGCAGTTTTCACAGTTGTTTGCATATATTTGGTGTTCTACACTCATTCCCGGCCACCAGAATACTGATTGTAATTCAGTCAGTGATTCCTTGATCTTTCTGTGCCTAAGACCCAAACCCATGTGTGCGTCTGCTATTAAAAATATTCTCCTGTTCATGTTTGGAATTACTCTATCCCCCACTCCAGGGATTCGAGCAAAAGGAACGGAGTTTGCATCGATTATGTATGCATAATTGAGTGGATAGTTTATGGGTAGTGCTGCACAGTCGCCTTTTACGGTTGTTTTTACTGCTAGCATAGTCTCCCCGTCTATATACTTATCTGTACGCTTTTCTGTGGCTACGGAAGCCGGGTTAGTTGCTTCCGCGGTGGCTGTATTAGCCAATGAATTCCCTGCAACGTGAACGCCATCACGTTGAAGACTCTGTGCGTGAATCACGTGAGTCTTTTGTAGTTCTTTGTGTAAAAGAGCTACCTCGTTCCAGAGCAATTTATGCTTTATTGCGGCACCTGTGTCATCTTTGTAATCGTTTTCGATCCAACTCTGCAGTTTGTTGTTGTAAGAATTGACGCAAAAATGAGAATCGCACACTATAAGTGTGGGGAATTCGCGTTCTGCATTTTCGAGCGCCATCTTTAAAGATCTGATTTCAGTTCTCTGAACCGAACAGTTTCTTACAGATTCAGTTTTTGTTACTTTCGGTCTGAATTTACCGCACAGCCAACGACCTTTAATAATCGCACATGCTGCATCGTAGGATTTTCTCTCTATGTTGAAATGCTGTACAAAGCTATCTGTATAGATTATACATGCGTATTGTGGGAGAGGCAGGATTTCGATTGGCAGAGGATATTCTTCTTCATATTCTAAATCATTCAGTTCTTTGTATTGCGGGGCGAAATAGTATTTCACGTCTTCCGCTCCAAGAGAATCTATGTACTGTATCCATTTCGGATCCAGTGACACTGTAGGCAGGTTTACTGGGCTGAATAGCGCCTCGAAGGCGGATTCCGCTATAAGGATATTAATCCGTTTGCCGTGTGCTAGTTCTCTTTCATTTGCTAATGCGATTTGCACTGCGTTCACAGTTTTTTCTGTGCGACTGAATGTTTTTTCTGCTTGTGTGTACAAGTGAGATTTAATTGAAATTGGTACCTTTTCTCCCTCATTAGAGGTTAGGTACGTGAATCCGCATCTTCCTGGGATGACTCGGATTACAAGATCGATCGTGTTGTCACGTGTATCTAATTTTGTTTTTGCTAACATGTCTGTTTGCAGTGATCTCAAAATTTCTGTGTGTTTTTGAGTCCAATTGATTTGTTTTAAATCAGGTTTTATTAGTTCGTAGAGAGGTTTAACCCTCTCTGCGTAATTTAGAATGTAAGTTCTTCCGAAATTCAGAAAACCTAGTATTGATTGTAAATTCTTCAGCGTTTTTGGAGCTTGGAGTACAGCGCACTTCTCTAAGAAGTTGTCCGCTAGGCTTTTCCCTTCACTTGATAATTCGTACCCTAAGAATAGTACTGTTAGATGGGCAATTCGGGACTTTTTAAAGTTGAATTTGTAACCCTCTGCTGCGAACCCAAGTATAATGGTGTTCACCCTTTTCAAGTGAGTATCCAAGTCGTCGTCTGTGAGATAAATATCATCTACGTAAGATAATGCTTCATCATCATAGATTTGTAGTAACTCTGTTACCCTAGCTGAGAATAGTCCTGGGCTGTTCTTGAACCCCTGTGGGAGTCGACAGAATTTTTTCTGTGACCCAAATGCGGAGAAAGCGGTCAAGTATCTGCTTTCAGGTGCAATGTTTTGACAAAAGAAACCATTAGAAATGTCTAATGTCGTTTTGTATTTTTTCCTAACTATGTTATTCATTAGGGCTGCACTATGCGAGTTTTGTACTGCAAAAGTTTTGCAACATGTATTAAGATGTCTGTAGTCCAAAACTAGACGATATGAATTGTCTGGCTTGGAGACAGGAAACAAAGGATTGTTCATTTGAGAGGTGCATGTTTCAATCACCCCCTGGTACTCAAGTTGATCTAAGATCTCCCTGACTTGTTTTTTAGCTTCTTGCTTTATGGGATACTGCCGTTGGGCAGTTGGTTCATTTTTTAGTTGGATTTTGTGAGGCGGAGAATCCTCATCCCATCCTACATGATTTTTATACAATGCAGGTGCCTGGGCTACAGCCCATTTCCTTGCATATGTGTATTTTTTGTGAATCGGTATGTGATTCGAGAAGGCAGGCATAATCACTTCTTCGCCACGAGGGCACTCCCTGACAAACTCTGGGGGCCAATCTTTTTCAGCTAACAGAATATCATAGCCTTTTGAGAGCTTATCCCAAAATAGACCCTTAATTTTCCTAGTCTTATCACCCTCTATACGCAATGTTATTTCGTATATTTTATGGGGCTCGCTAAGCCTGGCGTCGGCAGTTTCAACCTGAATGTATTCATTCGTGTCCACTGTCTCCAGATGACTCATCAAGTTCTTGCGTGCTATACTGATTTCTGCTGCACTGTCCAACATTGTCAATGCCCACTCCCCGTTTTTCAACTGTGTCCTCAGTATTCTCGGCATGGTTGATTACTCTAATACTGGCTACCTTCTTTTTAGGAAATTGAGATTTCTTATTTTGAGCAGGTTCCTTGTCTTTGGACTTGGTGTGCTCTCCTGGGTCTGACCGTCCTCTTCTTTCCGAATTCTGTGGAAAAGATCGAGAGGGACGTGTATCAATACTTTGATATCTATCAGGTTTTTTTATATTATCCCTATTTCTAAGGTTATATCTTTTCTCAGAGGGCTCCCGTTGGGGAGACTGGCGTTCTCGAGTCGGAGTTCTTTCCCTCCGTCGAGGAGACCTTCCTCTGGACTGGAAAACTTTTTCCTTGGGAGTGGATTGTTTATTTCCATCCCAGCTCTTTTTAGGAGTGTTTAAATTATTTTTAATAAATAATTTTTCAGGATTTTCGAGAAGTTGGGGCTTAACTGGTTTCCCACCCAAGCTGTCTCTACCTAATTCTTCATAGCATTTTTCTATGATTTTTGCAAGCTCAACAGGATCTTTTATATCTGTTTCCCTCAACTTCTGGCGAATCGCCACAGATGCTGCTTCTCCCTTTACATTGGCTAATAATATAGCCGTGACCTGCTTGAAATCTTTCAGTAATTTCATACCTAGATTTAAAGCTGGTTCTGGACCGAATTCATTTTGAATCTGTTTTAGCACGTCTGGTATTACCGCCATAGACGGAACACCGTGTGTTTTTGTGTAAATGGAAGCAAAGACTGTACCCCAAGTGTCACAGTCCTCCACGTGTGGTGCGATTCCCATAGGAAGGCAGATGGTCAAGATTCTGTGTTTCTCAATAGGGGTAGTATCAGGAAATACTGCCTCTATTTGAGTGATTTTCTGGGCTAACCAGAAAGGAATTTGTTCCCGTTTTACGGGTGTTTTACCAAGACATGACTGTATGTTCTGTGGTGTAATTTTATTTGTGTTCCCCTGATGAGGGGTCAGCTGTTGTGTATGAACAGCTGGCTGGACTGTTGCAGTCCGTATTACATATTGGACTAATTGCCTATGTATTTTTATTAATGTGTTTAGCTGTACTAACAGCTCTTCTCTAGACATTTTTATAATGTCTGGATGTGGTGTGTAGCTGGCTAGAACCGGCCACGTGGCTCCTGGTCTACCTAGTGGACCGAGCCTGGTTATGTGATCATTGTGTTTTAGGGCGCCATTAAACCAGAGCAGGTGCTCTTGAAATTTAAGTGGAATTTCAACCTCCTCGAAAGGGGCGTACTCATCCGGAGGTTCCTCTATTTTGTAATAGTGAAACTCTTGTGTTATAGCGTTTACCGCTGGAAAGTTTATCCATGAATAGAATACCTCTGTCTGCCGATACTCGTGAGCCTCTATCACGAAAATTACTGTACCACCTTGAGGTGTCAGTCCATGTTCTATAAGTTTTAAAGTTATAGATCTTCTTAAGTGGACCGGGATGATAATAGCATCCGGGTCTGTGTATTCGGGACCTTGCTGAGTCGCATCTACTGCGGCCCCAGTGGTGCCGTTGTTTTCTACTGACATTGTATAAATGCAGTTTTTGCAGAGTAGGTCTCCAAGGAGACAAAGATTAGATGCACAATATTTTGGAACACTGTATCCTTCAACGTTGAATAAACCAGAGCTTTACATAGGAATCTCTTCCTACTAAGGTCGGGCGGATTTTAACCTTTCACCCACTCCAGACGTCTATTGGAGTATTTAAGGGAGAAAGGGGTGTGAAATATGCACGACTGAGTTACTCTACAAGTCTTACGTTAGTTTATCGCCTTACCAAACGTTAGGGCGCCATGTAGTGTAGTTCCTAGTTTCCCACTAGGCCCTGCGCATTGGAATAACATAAACAGTAGTATCGACGTGGAACTGGCTATATTCCAGGCCTCTACTGACTATGCTAAACTTAATTGGGTTGTGTTACCAACTAGCTCAGAGGTCACTGGAAACTTTCTTCTCTGCATAGGAAGTGATCAGCTTCCTTGGCACAGACAAGAAGGGATTCAGCTTTCCAACAACCGTGCAACATGACAACTTTGCTCCTCAGATCAAGAGTCGATCTCTAGGGTCGTGTGAAACAATAGACATAGATTTCACTCAGTCAGTCTAGTGCAGTTTACTTTCACAGTATGTAGAGAATAGAGAGACGGGCGTGTATCAATAAAGGTTAACATTTATTGAACAGTCTTTCTTCTCGTACAAGAGAAATGTATTGCCACAATTGCAATAACTGTTATTATGAAAAGTACGTACAGTAAGATAAGAATAGCGAAATAGAACTGTAAAAGCATTGATATGGTTTCTTAGCCATACAATGGTTTAAAAGTAATAAAACATTTATACAGTCATATATACATTAGGCTAACATACTCAACTGGTGCTTCTAACTAAGCCTACCCCAGTGTGCCTGACCTAGGCCTAACACGTGAGAAGGGGGAGTAAGTAAGTAGCTTAAGTTAAGTTGGTTTTGCCAAGGTTTGTTTCAAGAATTCTCTTCTAAGGGTTTAGTCAACACCATACCTCTGAATAGAATGATGGAGGATTGGTATCTCCTTCAGGGGTCTCTCTCGATATCCCAGTCACCTGCGAGGGTAAACTGGAAGCGCCGGGACTGGATTTCTCTGCACGAGAAAGGCAGCGGCTTCTCTCAGCGCGTCTGGAGGAAGGAGGGGTGACAGCGTCCGCGGGCAGCTGGGCTGGATGTCTTCGCAGAGGACGGCTGCACGGCTCCTCAAGCGTACTGCACCATAGGTCGCGCTGTAGCGGCGATAATGGTAATCAGTAGCTTCACCACCACAGGATAGCAGGCTGCAGCGACAGAGTGCTAGTTTTTACCAACACGGGGTCATGCAGGCAGCTGGCATCAGCAACATGTTCGCTCATTGCTTAAGGCAACGTTGGTAATATTTATACCTGACAGGTGCCGGGTTTGACGCAAGTTTGCTGGACATAAGACGTCAATTAAAGATGTCACTAGGAAGTGGCAGCTATCAGTTGCTCATTAGAGTTCTATTACTAATCAAAACATAGCAAGCGGGGATTTCCAGGTTTGCTAAGTTTTTATCTTGTTGAAGAACTCGGAGTGTTATCTAGGAATATCAGATAGTGACTGCTGCTCTGTCATTGCACTAATTGGTCGCAAAGGAAGTAGCAGAGAGTCATGCTGGAATGTGGCTCTGTGGCTCTGCTCGTGTGAGGCCAGAGATGACTTTACAGAAAATCGTACTTGAACGGTTATGCCAATATAGGGAACAAAGGGCTTTATAGCCGAATAGGGGCATAAGGTCACAGTATCGATCAGGAACCTAGATAAGCACATGACAATTGCAAATCCGGGGGGGACGAGGGTGTCCATGAGGGGAAGGGAGGAGTTGTTAAGCCAGGTTTCGGTGATGAATGCTATGTCAATGTCATGAGTGAGGATGGATTCTGCTAGTTCAGTGGCGTGTTTGGTGGCTGATCTACAGTTTATGAGCAAGCAGTTTGTGGGGGTCGTCTCTGTTTTGGGTTTCTTCGTGATGGGGCCGTGGGGATGTATGTACGTTAGTAGGAGGTCTCGGTGAGTTGGGGGGGCTTGGACTCTACCTAGTCCAGTGATCAACTGTAGTCTGGATTGGGCGGTGGCAGCACTGTGATTGTCGTACGAGGTGGCGAGATCCGCCACATCATTCACAGACATAGCGTCTCTGGTTATTTTCGGTCTCTGTGGTCGATTGAGGGGCAGGGTAGCTACCCATGTTCTGGGAGGGGTAGTGGTTGTATTATGTTGCGTCGGAGTGTTGGAGAAGTGAGTGTGAAGCGGTGGTTGAGGCACTGCGAGGTTGGCTAGGATTTATTTGAGGCCCAGGATTATGGTAGCTATCTAGGTTTCAAGCAAAGAAATGCATTGCTCTGACTCTAGCTCATAGAGGTAGCGGGATTGGACCTGTGTAAGTGTGTTGGGCTTGGGAGGGGAGAGTGGGTGAGGGTGGGAGCTGGTAGGTGACAGGTGTGGGTGCGAGCCCACTGTGGTTATAGGGGGGTTACTGTTGTCTTTGGGAATTTTGTGAGAGGGATGTTGTGTGTTGTGCCGGCAGGTGATGGATGAGGGTGTGGGTGAGGGTGAGAGCTAGTAGGTGTCAGAAGGAGGTGAGAACCCACGGTGGTCGTGGGGGGTTACTGTTGTCTGAGGGGGTTGTGAGGGGGATGTAGTGTGTTGTGCTGGCAGGTGATGGACGGGAATGAGCGCTAACGGTGGGCAGTAGGGTGGACCTGTTCTCTTTGGGGACGGTGAGGGGGAGGCATCGTAGAGTAGTAGTAGCTTTGTTGCCTGTGGATGTGGGGAGGGCGGTGTTCTGGTTGTTCGCCGTGGGGAGGGTGGTGTTCTGGTTATTCGCAGTTGAGTTGGGGAGTGTGAGGGGCCGGAGTAGAGAGGGGATGGCAGGAGATGGGGTGGGGGGGGGGTGGGAGCTGGTGGGGGGGTGAGAGCTGGCAAGTGGGGAGTGAGAATGAAACCAGAGAGTGGGGAGTAGGGGGGTCCTGTTTTTTATGGGGCTGTTGAGGGGAGTGTCATGTGGTGTGGGACGTGTGGGGTTGCTGGGAGGTACCGGGGCGGTGGGTGGCGGATGGCGGTGAGAGCTGATGTAGGGGAGGAGATGGATCTTGTTCTCCCTGTGGGAGGAGCGGGGGATGTTGCGAGGAGGCGGGCCTGCGGGGTGGCTAGGGGGGCTCGGAGAGGTGGGTGACAGGTAAGGGTGATAATCGGACATGGGAAGAGGGGGGACGTGCATTCCCTGGGGGTTGTGGGGAGGGAAGCATAAGCTGAGGGGCAAGCGCAGTTGATACCAACAACAAATAAGAGGGGAAGATATGTTAGTCGCCCCCAATAGTGGTGAGCTTCCAGTAATAGATCTCCCACCAGCAGGTTGCCTATATACAATGGTTCTAACAGGTGTCCCAGGACATAATAACACACAGGAGGAGTCCACTGTACAGTTAATCAATAAAGTGGCACATTGGATCTGCAAGTATGCTAGATTTAACATTAAAGATCATCTGCACATTCTTATGGCCAGGAGGGTGTCTTGGATTGGCAAGTCGAGGAAAGTATTCCCAGGAGGCTACGTAGTTGTTACGTTTAGGTACCCTGAGTTAGCTCATGGAATCCTCTTGTATTCAGCTGGCTCATTTGACGTAGAGTCCGGTGTTAAACCACTGCCCATGGGCTTTTTTTATAGATCATTGCCCAGCTTTTATTCCATACAATGTTACGCAGGACAGGACTAGGGAACTGGGTGGGGTGGTAGGCCTGTGGTGGTAACTAATGCATTTGCCCCACTGAGGGATTTGAACGATATCGTATGACTAAACCACAGGGAAGTTGGGAGCAGAGTCAATGACATCCTTTTTGCCAACACTGATATGGTTGAGAGGAGTGAGGAGCCCCATATGGGGACAACACTACAATCCCCATTGGAGTGCAGGCAATCTGATATCTCGGGGAGAAATAATATGGATAGGCCCGTCATCCTGCGAAGTAGTACTGGGCTAGCTGATTCTATTGTGGGGAGCAGTGTGGGAGACATAAAAATTATCTCGTGGAATATAGCAGGACTGTCCAGTAAATTTAGGGAGGAGCAATGGCTCACTTATATGAGGGAGTACCACATAATATGCCTCCAGGAAACATGGGAAACAGGTAAAAAAAAAAATATTGAAGGATATAAAACCTTAATTTTGCCCAGCAGTTAGATCGGTCTCCGGTAGAGCAAAGGGAGGCCTGATCATGTTCATGAATTTGAGAATTCAGGGCAGTTGGAAGAACCTGGCATGGGACTCAAATGCTGTCCAAGAATTAAGATTCTCGAATAACACCTTTAGGGTTATTTTAATGCATATTTATAATGTAATGCCAAATGCGCAGGGCACGAGCAGTCTTCAAGAACTAAACACACGGCTGGAGCACACACGAGAGAAAGGGCTGGCTAAATCACAATTGATTTTAGTCGGCAATTTTAATTGTGACTTTTGCCCACACCTGAAGGCGGCCCAGGGTGATTGGTCATCCTGTCCACTAAGGAAGGGCCCACACCTGGAGCATACCCAGGTGGGGCAGGAATTGACTGGTCTTTTATATTCCTATGGGTTAACCCACACGATGTACATGATTGTTAATAATAAGGGTAGTCCAGTTCCTCCTACATTTAAAGGGAGAGGATGCCATTCGTACATTGATTTTATTTACGTTTCCCCTTTATTGAAAAGAGTTGTATCACATTTTAATATTCAACACAGTGTGTTTAGTGATAATAATCCACTTATTTCAGTGTTTGCTGTTCAGTCCCAACCGCCAGTATTAAATAGACAGGCAGGGGGTTCGTCGTTTGCTGTGATGGACCAAGGCAGAGGGCCCATGTTGACACAGTTGCTTTTAATATTTCCTTATTTGATAGAGGTTATCAAGAAATATTGAAATGCTTCGATTTAGGAGTGGAAGGGGCTGAATTAATAGAGGCTTTCACGAATATTGCCAACTTGGTGGATAGCTTGCTGAAGTCCTCAACACACGCGCCCAGTGGGGGCGCTCCTAGGTGTTTTGATAGCCAATGCTCGCAGGCCCTAAGAGAGCTAAAAGTGGCACTTGAGCAGACCCCAAGGGACAGGGAGCGGGCGGCGGCTTGCCGTTTAAGTTACATGCTAGCAGTTAAAGGACAAAAGGGCCAACTACAGTGTGCAGCCTGGGAGGAACTCAATGAGGCGGCAGAGCTGAAGGACTCTGCCTGCTTTTGGAGAGTAATTAATAACCCTTGTTTTTTGGACCCGAATAAGCCGGGGCTAATCAATAATATTCTTCCTGAACAATGGCAGCAGCATTTTCAGGGTTTGTATAACCACTCACATAATGAGCTGCAGACCCCAACCATAACACTAAATACTAATTCTCTGACCTTCTCCTTGGATGAAGTAAGTTTAGGAATTGAGGGTCTGATGAGAAACAAGACACCGGAGCCAGATGGGATCCCACCAGACCTCTTTTGTTGTAACACGGAGGTCTGGGACCCTCTTTTAACTAGGGTTTTAAATGCTGCAATAATTTCAGCAATGCAGCATCTTGGTTGTCTGCCATTATTGTGGCAATTTTTAAGAAAGGCGATAGGGATAGCCCACACTGTTATCAACCCATATCTCTGATAGATGTTTCAGCAAAGGTTTTGGGGCTGGTGATTTTAAATAGGTTGATGGAATGGGCAATGGCTAAACAAATCATTAAGGATGCACAGTACGGGTTCCGCCCGGGGAAATCCACCGTAGATCTAATGCCTCAATTTGTACCTCATCACCGCAAAATATACAGTAGCTAAGTCAGGGGCATTATACTTAGCCTTTATGGATCTCACTGCGGCCTTTGACTACGTGAGTCATTGCAAACTGGGGGCAATTATGGGTGGACCCAGCAATAATAAATATTCTTCAATCACTACTTTTCAATACCACAGCTGCTGTTAGATACACCCAGGAAGGGAAGGAAAGGATTATTTTAAGTGTTCAAGTGAGGCCAGACAAGGATGCATATTAGCGCCGTTTTTGTTTACCCTATATAATAACGGCCTAGATCCCACCCTGTGCGTCATTAAAGCAGACCCGCCGAGAATAGGTGCAAGAGCGGTCCCTGTTCTGCTTTACGCACATGACGCTGTGCTCCTCGCCCCCGTACCCTGAATTGTTTGTAGCTTTTAATTGATGATTTTGTGATTTTTATGGAAAACTTGGATATGTCCCCTAATCTTGCAAAATCATATGTTATGGAAATGGGGAAGAAGCCAAGTAAATCCTATAATTATACCATAGGCTCACATACCCTAGGTTAAGTCCCAGCCTTTGCATATTTGGGCATGTTTTTGATGGACATTTCAATTTTAAACATTTATTAGAAGAGAAGTGCTTGGCCCTGATCAGGTCTACAGGTTCTACTGCAAATTTTGCACAAAGGCTAGGCTATTGGACTCTGGGCATGATCTTAAAGTTATATAACTCAATGTGTTGCCCCAAGGTTCTATATGGAAGCGAGGTGTGGGGATTCGTTACGGCTAATAATTTGCAAATACTTGAGCTGTTTACTCAAAGTCCCTCATAGTACCCCGGCATTTAGCGTTCACGAAGAACTGGTGGTCAAATATATTTCTGACCTGGTTGCAGTTAAGCCCCTACTATGTTGGTTGAAGATTTGGACAAATGTAGAGGCGGGTCTGACAAGGCTGGTAATCCAGGATTGTCTCTCCTTAGATTACGCGCTGAAACTTCCTTGGATAAATTATGTCAGGGATTCCTTTACCAAACTAGGGCGTGCGGACCTGTTCACCAAACCGGACACAATAAGAACCCAGGATAAGGATGAAACCAAAGATTTATATTCAAAGTTCGATACGGCGCAACGTGAAGCCACTGAACTTGCTAAACACACCGTGAGAGATCACAATTTAGTTAAAACAACCCAGGGTATAGAACCATATCTAACATTAATCACGAGTGCACATGATAGAGATTTTGAATTACTTGTTTTAGATTAAATTCTATTCATCATCTATTGGCAGTACCGGCAGGTTTTATTACAAATTCAGAAAGGAGAGGGCCTTGTGGCTGCGACAATAGGTTCCACAGGATGCCCTTCATTTACTCCTTCTCTGCCCGTATTACGCCTACCCCAGAAAAATGTTTTTGAAGGGTCTGTTAAGAAAAGTTAGATTTAGGCAGGTACGTAAAGCTTTGTTGTTTTTAAAATTGTCATCTGATGTTTTCACACTCTTTTGTGTGTCCAACTTTTTAAGAGCTGCTCTAAAGCTAAGAAACATGAGCGGGGACTGAAGCCTTGAGGTATTTCTGTCACCCCCCTGCACTACTTAGTGTTAATGGATATATTCGATCACTCATGCCCCTAGTTTTTTTAAGGTGTACATTTGAAAGGACTGGTATTTATAGTTAGTGACACAGGGGGGAGAATGAGAGTACATAAAAATTGGATTTAATCATGTATGTGGTAACCCTCTTACAGCTTGTTTTTGTGAAATGTATCATTGTGACATATTTTATGAATGAATTGTTATTTATATGCTTTTATGATTTGTTTATCAAATCGAATAAAGTTTATATCTATCTATCTATCAATTCAATTTTTCAAGAAATACTTTATCCGGTTCAATTTCAAAAACCACAAAAGTACAAAAACAAACAAGAAGGTCCACAAGACACCAGGCAGCATGATGACATAAAAATACAATATAAGAAGGGAGGAAATGCCAAATTAAAAATATTTAAAAATGCTGAAACATGATGTCAAATTTAAAAACGGCAATATCTACAACATTCCATGGTTAAAAAGAAAGTTAAAAAGATTTAAGACTTGATTCAAGTAGCGGGAATTAATATTTACCATAGTTCATCTAAGACCAATTAATCTTTTTGCTGAGTCTCACCGCTATGGTTAGAAATCTAGCTATATTGCAAATTTCCCATATGTCTGACAGTAATTGAAGGTACAGTAAAGCTGGCTTAACTTGCCTAAACCCTTTCCCCTTTAACAGGGGTATAATAAACTTTTTCCTAATGTCTTTAAAATGATCGCAGAAAAACAGAAAGTGAACAGTGTCCATGATCGAACAGCCATCGCATTTACACAAATCCAGATCAAGGGGCTTAGTCCAACCTGGACGGCCAGAAATCAGAATGTGAATTTTGTCTAATCGGAACTTAGTTAAAAGGTATCTGTGATTTGAGTTGTTAACAACCTTTAGGTAAAGTTCCAGATCATGCCCAGAGGATACAATCAGTTGATGGGTTCTAACAGATGGCTTTGACAACTCCAAACCTTCTCTATCCATCCCTCGGTTCAACAGAAAAGTATTTCTGACCCACTTCAGATCGCCTTTCACTAAGTTAGATGGCTTGTTGAACAGTTCAGGCCGACCTAGCTTTATACATAGTTGTTGTACATATTTCAACCAAGGAATCTGGTCCCAATGATCTAGAGTAAGGCAGTCCTTAAACATTTCATGGTTCACTTCCAATTCCGGGTTAAGCCAGACTGAGATCCACTTAAGTAGGGGGGCCATAGCGATTCGATCTTCCAGATAGTCCACACCGCATTCCTGATGTACTATGAAGGCAGCCGTGGATCTTGGCAGGGAGAGAATCTTTTTAAGGAAGTTATCTTCCGTTACCTGAAGCATTTTAACTGGCCTAAAACCCCACAAATCTGCTCCATACATGGCGATAGCAATACACTTAGCAGCATATACCTTTAATACTGCCTCCAGGGGTTTCACCCCTAATTTACGCGAAAAACCCAGTACTGCAAAAATAGAGCGTGCCAGGGCATTTTTTTTCTCCAACAATTGGGGGTGCCATGTGGAACAATCATCAAATACAACCCCCAAATAAGGAAATCTGGAGACTCTTGTCAACTTATGCCCATTACATTGCAGTGCCATTACATTTTTCTGGGCCCTACCTTTCTGGCCCACCACCATAACATGAGATTTACCATAATTAACACTTAAATCAAGATTTGTCATAAAATCCTAAAATGAATTTAACACCATGGCTGCTAGCGATATTTTTCTCCTGTGCTGGGTTCCCAGATTTCCCATTGTTCATGACGAGCTCAGCTCGGCATGAGTGTACGAGAGGTGTACCTCATGACGAGCTGAGCTCGTCATGAGCGTCGAAGGAGTTAACAGACATTGGAGACCCACTGCAGTTCGGGCTAGGAGGGCAGCATCGTCCGCATATAATAATGCGGGCAATAAGAACTTCCCTGCCCTCGGTATATCCTTACATGCTGCTCCTAAAACACCACCCAGGTCATTAATGTATAGTGTAAAAAGCAAGGGAGCTAAAATGCATCCCTGCCTTACACCATTAGTGATACTAATTTTACCCGTGCAGTTACCTTTTCTATCATATCGCACCGTAGCTGTGAGATCCCTATGGAGGTCCGCTAAAAAGTACACAATATTGGGATCTATTCCAATTCTAAGAAGCTGGCCCCATAACTTGGATCTGTTTACTCGGTCAAATGCCGAGGACAGATCCATGAAAGCAATATACAGTGTTCCTGGCTTCGCTATTGTATATTTCCCAATAAGCAGTTGTAGATTCAGGCTTTGGTCTATGGTACTGCGCCCCTTTCTAAAACCATACTGTAGGGGCGAGAGGGTATTAGTGTCCTCTAGCCAATCAGTGAGTTTACATAGAACCACTCTCCCTAGGACCTTTACCGCGGAATCAATGAGAGAGATAGGGCGGTAATTGCCCGGGTCACCCCTATCGCCTTTTTTATAGATAGGGACAATCACCGACTGGGACCATGTCTCCGGGATGCCTGTTTTTGAGATTCTGTTAAAAACATTAGCTAAAACTTAGGACCAAAATGATATGTTAGATTTAAAAAGGTCAGAGGGAACTCTATCCGGCCCGGGAGCCTTATTACTAGTCATTTTGCCAATAGCTACGGCCACCTCACCCTCATCTACAGTTAGGCTATAAGGCAATCTGGAAAAGGTGGTCGAAGCCACTACCCCCAGATTCTCCTGTTCATAAACAGACTTAAAGTGCAAGTGCCATTTGTGTTCTTGTATTCCACAGTCCAGTTCATTATTACTGGAGTCAGCAAAATAGGATTGGTTGACCACAGCCCAGAACTTTGCGCTACTTTTCAGCACGTCAATTGACGTCAACTCTGCCCAGGCGTCCTCTCTGATCTCACGCCGCCTTCTTTCCACGACTATCTTATATTCTTTCCTGAGGGTAGCCACGAGCAATCTGTCCACTGGTTTGGATTTAAGGGCCACTTTGAGTTTTTGATTAGCCACTGAACAATTCTTATCAAACCAGCCTTCCTTCCCATGCGCTTTGCCTTTGCCATGACGTGTCAGTTTGGAGACAATGTCGAGGCAAACCTTTTGGTACGCCTCCACTACTTCATTGTCCCCTGCCTGATCATCCGTACAAAGCTTGAGTTCCTCCCGGCTACTACTACAAAGATTAGAGAAAAACTCCTCTGGGACTACCTTGCACCATTTAATTCTGCGGGCTTGGTCAGTCAACCGCATATCGCGTTTGTCCACCAAATTCGACCTACTCTCCATAATTACAATTACATTTTTTACCCTTAGTAAAACTGGATTGTGATCGCTAAAATGAGACCGCACAGCGGAATAACTGATGATATGGCTTCCACAACTACTACTTAAAAAAATAAAGTCTATTACAGACCCTCTACCGTGTCCCATAAATGTAGGAATGTCCACATCGCCCCCAGTGGGTAGCATTAACCCATTTTCAGCCAGCATGGTTTCCAAAAAAATGCCCTGGTCTGAGTGCTCAAAGTGAATATTCTCTTCATCAGGAGGACCAAATAGAACGTTGGATGGGCATTTGTCCTGACAACCATGAACATTAAAGTCCCCCATTAACATAATGATACATTCAGGCTCCGATGACTCTTTGAATTTTAGAAGAAAAGAGTTTAACATCATCAGGTTACTAGTTGGATAAGCCCTATCAAAAGAATTATAAAAATTCACTACCAGGACATTATGATGGCCCTTACGGATAATTTGGACCGCGAGACAGTAGGGACAACCAGTAACTATTTCCTTGTATGTGCCCGGGATTTTAGCAGATACCAGGGTAACCAAACCCCCACGTGCTCGCCCCCGTGTAGAGGTAACAGCTGGGAGACAAAAAGTGGTAAAACCATCAAATGTAAGTATGTTTTGTGTGTCCCAGGTTTCCTGTATAGCTATTATATCCATGGTGCTTATAAAGTCCCTCCATATGGGGTGATCAACTTTACTCCTGAGGCCAGCAATGTTCCATGTCGCCACAATCAGTTCCCCCTTCCCCATTGCTTTGTCCTTTTTTCTGGGTGGTAGGTCCCCGCCTTCAACGCCCCGATTGATAATTGGAATTAGCCGTCCCAAATCTGTGTTTAACTCCTGCACAACCTGGACACTGAGCAGTGGGCCCTGTGTTTGTCAATCAACTCAATCCAAATTTGACATACACTCATAGCGGTTGGCCTTCGGGATGTTAAAATGATTTTCATACCCATTCGCAGTCTGGGGATAATTGTAAAAATGGCCATTCTGTAACCCTACACCAAACCCGCCTTGGATAGATCTGCCTCTTCTTCTCTGAACCAAGTTCCAACCATCCTCTCCTCCCTCATCCCATCCATAGGGTTGCACATCCCATGGGGAATTAAACCTCTGCCTACCTTTTTGGTCATTTGGACCCCTTAGCCAGCTCCATCTTTTGTCCACTTGCTCCGCAGGCAAGTAGAAATAAGAGAGTGGCCTGGCAGTGACAGTACTGGCTTGGTAGCAAGAGGTTCCTCTACAGATATGTTCTACCACCTGTGGATTTTCAAAGGTTACCACTACGCAGTCCCCTTGTAAGTTTTTTCTATTTCCACCCACCCAAGGGGTTCTCTCCACCATTAGGATGTTACTGGGGATATTCATTGGTAGGGGATGATTGTTAGATAGCCAGTGGCACACCTTATTTTTCAATGCCTGGAAGGATTCCACATAAGGTGGTGGTAATTCCGTTACCCCAGTCAGAATCACTACATAAGGACAGGCATCTGGGGGGAGGTGAATATTTCTTCGAGCCTCCACCTTATCTCTTGGGGCCGAATCTAGATTTGGAGTCAAAGGTACAGAATCTTTAAATTTAACTTGAGGAGTTGTCTTGGGCTTAGCTGGAATGGGTGTTTGTTTAGGGTCAGGGGTCTTAGCTTTTACACCTCCTGGGTTTAAAGTATTGGTCGAGTTCTTTGGCACGATGTTTTTGGCCAGGGTTACATTTTTAGCAGCCAAAGATTGTTTATTTACTGTAGTCGCCACATGGGAGGCCATGTTGTTTTGACTGAAACTAGGGGCACTTATATCCTTGTGGTTATTTTTTAGCACTGTTTCTAAACAGCGTAGCCTTGCCTCTATAGGTTCAATAAGGGTCTTTGAAATTTCAAAAATGTTACTACTCGTCAGACTTATCCCACTTCCTTTCTGACGAGTTTCAGCCAAATCATCCTCCTCCCCACTTACTTCCAAAATTTCCTCCAAGCTACTATCTACAATCGTGTCATCAGGGAGGCTTAATGGCAGGCCAACAGTTCCCGGGTGAATCTCCCCTATGTCTTCAACACTCACCGCCAGATCCCTGCTCACAGCCACGGGATCTAAGGTGGTTGTGTCCTGATTATGGGTGGTTTTAACTTTTCTGGGTTTATGGGAGTTCGGTTTACTGGCCCTATGTTTGGGAATTGCCCCCTCTTTCAGGCCTCTTTGTTTAATGTCAGTGGTCGTCGGTCGGTTATTCGCCCTCGTGGCAACCAGATCATTATCCAGACGGCCCTCTGACAAAGAGTTAGAATGGGGGGGAGCCTCAAGGCCCTGTTGGGAACTTGGTGCGTTATGATCAGCATCGTTATCTAACCTAGCAGGGGTATTAGAACAAATCATGGTGTCAGGCGAACGTGCTTGAGCAATAAGGCCTAGCGAAGATCTTTTGGCCATGGCCAAATCTTGGGACGCCCTTCTGTCCATTAAGACAATCCCTTCATCAATTAAGGCATTTGTGCGAACTAAAAAATCATCCAGGGTGCCGGTCAGCTTTTTGGCTCCCCCTGCAGCCATGCTTCTAGTCTCTCGACAATCCATGTCAATACCTACTGATATAGCTATTGATTATGACAACACAATGTTATCTATCCCTGATCATTACAGAGTAAAACAACCAATAGCAGAAACAAATGATGAATAGATATACACACCCCTGTTAATATTACAATTTAAATGCTATATACTGCACATATGCTTACAGGTCAGCTGTCCAATAGTCGGTAAGTTGGAGTAATTGGGACAGGGTATGGGGCCCAGTCCAGGCTCCTCAGGCCTCTGAGGGCCACAGAGGGCCCGCCCTTTGCCCGGGCTTAGCCCCGGGCGCTCCCACGTGCGCGTCCCGTGATGCAGAGGAAGCCGCCTTGATTATAGCGCCTCCGGGCGCGGAAGCGGCTGGGTGGGGGGGCGTTGCCCACTCAGGGAATCCTGGGAGATGCAGTCCTGTTCTGCTCCCCCCGCTCGGCGGCCGCGCGATGTTCAGGCTGCGGCGGCGGGGGGGAGCAGTGACTCGGCTCCAGGCGTCAGCGCGGGTCCCTTTGCTGGCAGGAAAGCACTTCAACACCCACTCGTGCTCGAATGCGGGACAGAACAGTGGCCACAGAACAGATTCCAAGTGGCCGTAAGGCTCCTGAGACAGGGTGCAATGTAACTGGAAAAGGCTCTCTATCTATCTATCTATCTTTCCACAAATGTGCCCTTGCGCATAGGAACGCACTCAACATCACTCCACCAACAGGCTTTAGTTTGCAGCCCTCCTCCCTTATAGCATTTAACCCGCAGTGGGCGTTTACATAATGTACACAAACTGTCAAAGTGCATTATGAAACATGAAGTTCCACAGCGAGAATTCTTCTTCCTTTACTAAGTTTAAATGTCCCCATGAATTTGAATGTTCATTAATACCTTGGTAAGCAGTGGCGTAGGCAGGTAGACTCAATCTGCATGAGGGATGTGCTGATCCATTTCTGAAATTTCAGACGGCAGCTCCACAAGCTGATTACCATTTCTGTGTCAGCTTGTAATGGTGCCGTTCCCCATTTTTTTCAGCTTGTGGAGCTGCAATCTGAACTTTCAGAAATGTAACTAAAGCCTGTTGGTGGAGTGATGTTGAGGGCGTTCCTGCGCAAGGGCACATTGGTGGAAATCAATTACACGGCTGTCCGGGCGAGGGGTCTTGCTACCCTGAAACGCATCGTCGAAAAGAATTGAAAATTGGCGCAGGGAGGCGGGCTGCAAACTAAAGCCTGTTGGTGGAGTGATGTTGAGGGCGTTCCTGTGCAAGGGCACATTGGTGTACATATATATATATATATATATATATATATATATATATATATATATATATATATATATATATATATATATATATATATATATATATATATACATATTTCCTCAACGCCTGATACACTGCTTAACTTTCCCTACTGAGATCACTTCCGAGTCAATAAATCACAAGATAGTATACGTTTCCCGTAACCACCAAGCTCCCAGATTGCCTCAACTCTCGACTGTCCTTCTACACCCCCTCCCGCCAACTTCGCTCTTCCAGCCAAGCCTTCGCCACTGTACCTCGCATCAACAAGACCACCATGGGAGGCAGATCCTTCTCATACCTGGCTGCCAAAACATGGAACTCACTCCCCGCTTACCTTCGCCTCACCCAGAATCACCTAGCCTTCAGAAAGCAGCTTAAAACGTGGATATTTGACAAATAATCCTCCTCCCCTTCCTAAGCGCCTTGAAACCCTCTGGGTATGTAGTGCGCTATATAAATTTTATGACTTGACTTGACTTGAATGTGAGGGCATATGATGCAAACGCATATGATACACTGGGCAGTTTCTCTTGATCATTACTCTATGCAGCTTTTACCAAGGGGCTTTTTATCCAGTAGGCAGAGATGGAAGGCTGGCGCCAAGCATGACTGCACAATCTCAACTTACGTAGGAGAGGTTTGTGAGTGCTGACAAAGGTCCATCCCGGAAATAGTGGAGCAGGATGTAGAGATTGCTTCTTTTCTAAGATCGATGCAGGCTCTTGACCTGAGTTTTACAAAGGAAGTTAAAGCATTTCAAATGTTTAGGTGATTAACGTGTACTGCCAGTGCTGTCCAGTGAAAGTCTTCCGTTGCATTCTCAGATCTTATTTCACATGTAAGGCACAACATTTCATGTCCAAGTCTCACATCTCTTACGTATAGCCAGGCACATTGTAGAAGGTGCTATAGGCATCCCAGCTTATACATATGCGTGTCTACAGTGTCTAACCTTTCTATTCATCTTGGATCTCACAGCTATTCCTGCACAGATTCCTTTTAGGTACTTGGAAATCCTACAACATATCAGCAAGACAAAAGTGCAATAATACCATTCCCTCGTCCAAGCGATACGTTGGAGCCGATAGTCCAACACTGGCAGAGAGGTTTCTTTCAATAGGGCGTTGCACCCTCTCTTTCTTTAAGGAATCTAAATTTCTATTGGTGCATTTTCTAGCCAAATAATTCCAATTTAAATTTAGAAACAAAGTGACCTCAACAAAATCTTGTTACCTTTATTTCACTCTCCTTCACAATATCCTGTAATTCCAACGTAGTGGAGGACTCATCTTTTGGGTAAGAAATCTCTGTGTCATTGTTCTAAATCTTATTGTTGTTTAACATGATCCAATCTGCTGAGGTAAATTGGTTAGGGGTCATCAGTGCTTCATCACATAATAATTGCGATGTAGCCTTACTGGAAGATATGTGATGTACTCTGGGCTTTCCCAAGGAGGCTCATCAGCCTGTGAGTGCTCACAGCCATCCTATTCAGGAAAGCATTCAAATACTGTCCAGGTAAGGCAGAGTAAGCCAGACTGCTGTTTGTATAATGCACAAACGGGCATCGGCCTTTGCAGTAACATTTCGTAGATTATTATAAAATTATTAGTTCAAAACAGTCTCAACGAATAAACATGACAAACAACAAATTGCATATGTCTTGTCGCTAACATGTCGGAATTATGAATAATGAATTTATAGTTTATAGTTATAGTGTTCCAAATAATACACTGGTGGATGAGCTTTCAACAGCAGCGGTTAAGAAATATTTCACTCCATGGCACTCTTAAAAGTGACATGCTTCAAACAGAACAGGGGCTGCAAGCTCTCATGAAGTCCTTACATGCACACCATTAGGTCTGTACTCTGTTATGCCTCTCTGCTCCTAGTATGAAGTGCACATGAGCGAAGTATTAGTTAGATTAACAGAAGCACATTTTGTCTAATGCAGGTGAATAAGACTTACACCTCAGTGTAGTTCAAATTTCAAGCTGCAAAAAAAGACAATGGACTTAATTCACAAACTGCAATTTGAAGTACTACAAACCATACTACTAAGTGCTATTAACAAACTATTTGCTTATACGTATGTTTGTGGAGTTCTCCGCCAAACTGCAGAGACTCAGGGCAGTAAGTATACATTTTAGTAGTGTGGGTTTGGACTGGAGACTTTGGGTGGGAAAATGGGTAGGCTGATCCCAAAAGGGGGTGGGATTAGAGAGGACTAATAGGGGTTTAGGATGGGATGTCACTCACCAACACAAGAGTAAGCCACTTGCAACACTCCAGGAAAGGGTAACGTGTGACATATACTTTTGTAGTAAATTTACACCCAGAGGGCCTGATTTACAAAGGTAAGCACACTTTTGTGTAAGTTTACTATTTTTTTGGTATTCACAAACTACAAGTTTAGTTTTACTAATAGTAATTTTACTACTGCGAAGACTGCACACTCGTGCACATACTAAGATAGGCCTCTGCAGATATAAATGTACTATTAGTAAAATTAAACTAGTAGTTTGTGAATAAAAAAAAAAAAGTAAATTTACGCCAAAGTGTAAGTTTACCTTTGTGAATCAGGAGCTTGGTGTGTAAATAAACACTTTTGAGTAATTTCCACTTTGTAGTAAGTTACCTTTGTGAATCAAGCCCAGCATGTTTTGAAGTTCACAGGGCATATGTAATCTTTAAAGCTTTGTATAGGAGGATGTAATTCAAGGCAAGGGCAGTCATTTGTGGGTGGCACAATTAAACGTAGAACCTGAGCAATATCTGTCCTTGGCAACAATATGTTCGAGGCATGTGGGCTGCTGAATTCATATCTGTGCATAGATCGCCGTCTAGTGTTGGGTCCGGATGATTGCACTTTGTTGTCCTGGAAGAGTCTTCGAAGTATCACGAGATAGGTGACTCCTCCCCTGGACTACAGTGCGCATGGTCATCTTCTCCATCCTCAGATAGTTTTTTTCCGCCATTGGGTTCAGATGTTATTCCTACACTCCAACTTCGGAATCGAAACAAAACTTTTCTAGAGGCCAAAAGGCCTTCGACTTCGACTGTATTGTTCTCGCTCGGTACCTCTTGACTCGATAAAGCTTTCCATCTCGATCCGGTCGTCGACGCGGGCCGTTGGGCCTATTCGACGCCACGTGGACCTACTGTAGATGGAAAGGAACCCGTGTAAAAGGTGCCCACAATGCCACTCCAAATTCCCGCATACTGACAAGCATTCAGTATGCAACAAGTGCCTTTCTCCAGACCATAAGGAAGAAACCTGCCCGGCCTGCGCCCAGTTTCGATCGAAGAAAACCATACGGAATCGACGGGCCGCTAGGCAAGAAATGCAGCGACAGGCACCGGAACGGGACAACATCTTCGATGATGAGCAGGAACGACCCGAGAACCGTCGACCCAAACAAGAGCGTACAGCCCAAAAGCGTCGACCCGAATAAAAACGTCGACCCGAAGAAGGCCGTGCAGCTTAAAAAGCGTCGACCCCAAGAAAACAGTCGAGTCAAAAAAGGCCGTCCAGCCGAAGGGCGCCAACCCCAAACAAGTCGTCGAGCCCAGAAAGGACACTAAGCAGCCAAAGGGCACCGACACCAAAAAAGACGTTGAGCCAAAAAATCAAGCTGTGCCAAAGGTCGCTGAACCAAAGAAGGTCGCCGACGGAAAGGGTGCCGTACCGAAGCCTACAATCCACCCGGAAAAGGCTATCGACCTGAAAACAAGTGCTCCGAAGACACCAGTCGATCCGAAAAAGACCATTGACTCGGTAAAGGACAGCCAACCAAAGAAGCCTGCCGAGAACAAAAAGAGTGTTGAACCAAAAGACACGGTCGACCCAAAAATACGCGCCGACCCTAAAAAAGGGCCAGAGCCGAAGAAAAGCACTATGGCACCGAGAATCGTCGAAGCTGAAGGTGGTATCGACCCAAAGGAGTCACTACCAAGAATAGTGGAGGAAGAACTCTTCCATCCTGACCCAGCAGACGACCAGGCAAAAATATACATTAATCCTGAGACTGGTAAAGTCACAATTCTACGCAGGAAGAAAAGGCCACTAGACACTGACTCTCTTTTCCCTATTCCATTAAAAAAGAAGGACTTTGGGACCTCTCCATCTAGACCCTTCATTCCCTTCTATCCTATTATGCCTTCTACTCCTTTTGCTCCTTACTCTCCTTCTCACCATTGGGATGATGAGGGTAACACTGGGGAGGATCCTCAGGCTGATTATGAATATCCACAGGATCCTGAGCCACAAAATGGACCATGGGAGGAGCCAACTGACCCTTACAACACCCATCCCATCCCTGATGTCTCCTCCTATCCAACTAAACCTTCACCCACTGATGACACCATTGTCTTCAACCAATTAATTGACAGGGCAGCACTATACCACAATGTAGATATGCACAATGACCCTGTCGAAGAAGACTTCTTATTTGACACCTTCCCAACATCAGAAAAGAGTGTCAGGACACTTCCTATGCTGAAGGGAGTGCTAAAACACCCACCTGACATTTTTAAAGATACAGCCAGGGCACGGGTAATCAATCCCAGGATTGAAAAAAAGTAAAGGGCAGCCCCAACAGACCCTCCCTACCTACATCAAAGGGCAGTTATCATTAGACTCACTAGTGGTAGCTTATACATGCAAAAAGGCCAACTCACAAACAACGGGGGAAGCGCCTCCCCCTGATAAGGAATCAAAGATATTAGAAGCCTCAGGTAAAAGGGTAGCAGCACAGGCCTCCAATTCATGGAGGATAGCCAACACACAAGCTCTACTAGCTCGTTACGACAGGGCGCACTATGATCAGCTTGAAACCTTAATGCAACACCTACCTGAGCCTTTTAAAGCCCAAGCTGATGACCTCATACAGGAGGGAAAGTTCATCACAAACGCCTCCATCAAATGTGCGCTTGAAGCAGCTGACACCGCAGCCAGGTCTATTAACACCAGTGTTGTACTAAGGCGACATGCATGGCTGCGTATCTCAGGCTTTAAGAACGAAGTGCAGTCCACTATTCTTAATCAGCCAGTCAACCAAGACTTCCTCTTTGGCCCTGCTGTAGACACCATTTTAGATAAAATGAAAAAGGACACAGAAACCGCAAAGTCAATGGGACCATTGCAGTTTCAGCAACATAGAAGTTCCTTTCAACGCTCCTCATACAGGGCAGCTACACGAGGCAATACTTCCCAAACGTCATCATCATACAAAGGCAACACACAAGGTTCCTTTACCAAAAACACCAACAGAGGAGGTTATAGAGGAAACAATAATAAGGGAAGAGGACGTGGAGGCAATAACACCAGAGCCTCCACTGCCACAAAACAGTGACTTCATCACGCTACCTCCAGACCACCTAACACTGGTCGGTGGCAGACTCCAACAATTCCTACCTGTCTGGAACGCAATTACCATGGACAGGTGGGTGAGACAAATTATCCAGTATGGTTATTGCCTGGAACTCACTTCTACCCCACCAAAAATACCACCCAGGCACCGTCCTATGTCCAAAGAACACATCACCCTTCTACAAGAAGAGGTGAAATGCATGCTGGAAAAGGGGGCCATAGAGCCAGTCCCTTTCCAACATCAAGGGACAGCAGTATACTCCCTATACTTCCTTATTTCCAAGAAGGACGGTTCCCTCAGACCAATATTGGACCTCAGACCTCTAAATCAATATATACTGTCAGAGCACTTCCATATGATCACACTACAGCAAGTGCTCCCGTTACTGCAGCAAGGAGACTTCCTAGCAACATTGGACCTCAAGGATGCGTATTTTTACATACCCATCCATCCAGCTCACAGAAAATATCTCAGGTTCCCAATAGAAGGCCAACACTACCAATTCAAGGCCTTGCCCTTCGGGGTAACCACAGCTCCGAGAGTGTTTATAAAATGCTTAGCGACAGTAGCAGCACACCTCAGGAGTCAACACATCCACGTGTTCCCGTATTTGGACGATTGGCTAATACAAGCGAAATCGTACCAACAGTGTGCAGAAGACATGTCCCAAACCCTTCAGCTGCTGCACAGCCTAGGTTTCTCGATAAACTACCCAAAATCGCATCTGCAACTGTCCCACATACAACAATATCTGGGAGCGTCTATATATACCTCAGTGGCAAAGGCATACCCAAACTCAGTGAGGATAGCCAGCATGCAGATGGTCATTCAAAAATTTCAGCCACAACACTCTCTGCCAGCACGAGTATTCATGCAACTCATAGGCATGATGGCATCCTGCATATTCATAGTCCCCCATGCCAGACTTCAAATGTGCCCACTGCAAGAATGCCTAGCATGGCAATGGAACCAGGCTCAAGGACAACTAAAAGACCTAGTTGATGGACAGTCGCTCTCATTACTCTCTGCAGTGGTGGAACCCACAAAACCTTTCCAAGGGGCAACTGTTCCAAGAGCCGGTTCCACAACTAGTACTAACAGCGGACGCATCACTGACAGGCTGGGGAGCCCACCTCCTTCACTACACTGTACAAGGGCTCTGGACAAACAAACAAAAAAACTGCACATCAACCAACTAGAGTTGCTGGCGATATTCCTAGCCTTAAAAGCATTCCAAAGATACTTGTGCAGCAAGACCGTGTTGATCCGGACGGACAACATGACCGCAATGTACTATATCCAGAAACAGGGAGGAACACACTCTCCACAGCTGTCCCACTTGGCACAGAGCATATGGAAGTGGGCAATTCCAAAAGACATCTTTCTCCTAGCAGAACACCTTCCAGGGAAGGACAATCAGATGGCAGACCTGCTCAGCAGGCACAGCCAACAACTGCAAGAATGGGAGATTCACCCCAAAGTTCTCCAGCCATTCTTCCAAAAGTGGGGTCACCCAGAAATAGACCTGTTTGCCACAAAAGAAAACTCGAAATGCCAGTACTTTGCCGCCAGGTTCCCACATCCGTTGTCACAGGGCAATGCGATATGGATGAACTGGTCAGGCAGATTTGCGTATGCTTTTCCCCCAGCACCACTGATTCCGCTGGTGGCACGCAAACTGCGGCAACAGTCACTCATGCTAATCCTAGTTGCTCCCACATGGTTGAGGCAACCATGGTACACAACGTTCCTGGAGCTTTCAGTAGTTCCTCATCAAAGGCTGTGCCTCGCACCCCATCTTCTAACTCAGAACCATGGAGAAATCAGGTACCCAGATCCCAGTCAGATGAACCTAGCGATCTGGCTCCTGAAGTCCTAGATTTCGGATACCTTAACTTACCTCCTGATTGCATGAACATTATCAAGGAGGCTAGACGACCAACTACTAGAGCATGCTATGCAGCAAAATGGAAAAGATTTGTTATTTACTGCAACAATAACCAAATCAACCAATTAGATGATTCCATACAAAACATTATATGTTACCTACTGCATCTTCAAAGATGCAACTTAGCATACTCTTCAATAAGTCTACACCTAGCTGCTATAGCAGCATACCTTCAAAACAGGCAACACCTTTCACTGTTTAGAGTACCAGCAATCAAGGCCTTTATGGAAGGTCTTAAAAGGGTGATCCCTCAAGACACCCTCCTTCCCCAGTCTGGAATCTTAATATATTACTTACCAGACTAATGGGACCTCCTTTCGAACCTCTACACTCATGCGAACTGCAATTCTTAACGTGGAGGGTGGCTTTCTTGATTGCCATTACCTCACACCGACGAGTTAGCGAATCACAAGCACTAACAATTCAAGAACCTTTCATGCAAATACATGCTAACAGGGTAGTTCTTAGAACAAACCCTAAGTTCATGCCAAAAGAAGTATCAAATTTCCATATAAATCAATCTATAGAACTGCCAGTGTTCTTCCAAAATCCACAGCCAGTAGCCGAGAAAGCCCTACACACACTAGATGTAAAGAGAGCTCTGCTTTACTATGTGGACATAACGAAATCATTTAGAAAAACAAAGCAACTATTTGTTGCTTTTGCACCACAACATAAAGGAAACCCAATATCAAAGTCAGGAATACCCAGATTGATAGCCACATGGACCCCCATACACACTTTCATAAAACACTACTGTGTAGACGTGCAAGCAAAGCAGCAAGCTGCTGTAGGCCAGGCTGTCCTCAAAACTCTTTTTCAAACTGCTGCAGCTGGCACAGGTAGCCACCGCTAGAGGAGATACTGCTATACAGTCTATGCACAGATATGAATTCAGCAGCCCACATGCCTCGAACGGAATATGCTACTTACCAGTATGCATCTGTTCTTGGCATGTAGGGCTGCTGACATTCATATCGCCCGCCCTCCTCCCCGGTGCCTGTCGCAGCTGCAGCATTATCTTTGCCATGGCCATCTCTTTCTTTACTATCTCCTTCTCTGCCACAATGGCGAAAAACAATCTGAGGATGGAGAAGATGCCCATGCGCACTGTAGTCCAGAGTAGGAGTCACCTATCTCGTGATACTTCGAAGACTCTTCTAGGACAACAAAGTGCAATCATCCGGACCCAACACTAGGCGGCGATCTATGCACAGATATGAATGTCAGCAGCCCTACATGCCAAGAACAGATGCATACTGGTAAGTAGCATATTCCTTATTAAATAAACGATAAGGAATAATGGCAGTAAGCAATATGCATATATTATCTCATTATGTACGGCAAGAATATTTCACTAACTCTGGACCGAGGTCCTGATAAACAAAGATTCACTGACCAAAGCTTAACTGTGACTGTCAGACAGGCCAGGCTGAGGAATAGTTGATCAAAAGCTTTCAATATAGCCTTAAAGCCCGCTGTAGCGGGCTGTACCAACTATTAAAGGTCCTCTCCCGCGTTAAAGGCCCGAGCCAAAGGCGAGGGACTTTGACATGGGTGAGGGACTTTAATAGCCGGTATAGCCCTGCTACGAAGGGCTATAAAGCTATTAGAACATTCTGCCACTAGAGGGCAGAATGTTCTAACAAATAAAACAAATGCTTCTCGAAGCTCGAGTTCCGAGAGACCTTTGTAAAACATTGGAATGTTGCTCTGCAGGCCTTTACAGGCCCTTAGAAGCAGGGAGCACTCCATTGTCTTCAATGGAGCTCCCAACATTCCAATGTTCTAATTGTCGTTATTTCATTGCCTAAGAGCAAGAGGAGGACCCCATGACCCCCAAAGTAGGACAATTACTCAGAATATTTGAAGGGCCTTTCCCACATTTGTTACTGATTTATTCACATGATTTGGATTTCAGATTTTTTTTAAACCCCTTAGAAATAGCTTGAAATGTCCCTATTGCTTGTTTGATACATCAAATGCAAA